>NC_056623.2:90712840-91312840 GCF_002870075.4 Lactuca sativa | reverse complement strand
AACCGTACACGCGTGTTCGGCCGTACACCTTCAACTCGCCGCACACCTTCAATCAGACCGCAAAACAAATTATAACGCAAATACAATACCTTCGGTTCCTAATTTTGCAAATTAACCCTTTCAGCCCAAAACTCAAAATCTTTTATTTTTAAATTCCATTTTCTACCAAAAATTTTAATTTTTAAATTTTGACTTTTTTTTTTGGCTTTTTACTAAAAATTTTGATTCATTAGGATATGTTAAGACAAAGTTTCAACCTGTTCAATTATATCCCTGTAGAAACCTTGGAAGATCAATTGCGGCGATTTACTACACTTACTACTGAGATGAATATAGTTGGGATCTTCATGACCAAATCTGAGATAAACAAAAAGCTACTGAATGCACTTCCGAAGTCGTGGGATATGAGCGCGGCTGTCATCAAGAAGACAAAAGATCTCAATCGTCTTAGTCTTGTTGCTGTATTTGAAGAACTTGACGCTTTGAAATGTGGAATAAAAATGAGTTCTGCAAACATCCCAGTCAATGAAGTTTCATGTGCTCCATCTTGTGAAGCTACGATTAAACTTCTTCAGGAACAAATTGATTTATTAAAAAGAGAAGTTGGGGACCTGAGATATGAAGGATATCAACTCAGGAAAGGACAAAAACCCCTGAAGGCTGAATTAGAAGCAAAAACCAAAGACATTAGGAAGCTTCAGGAAGATTATAGCAATAAATGTGAAAATTATGACTATGTTAAGAGACAACTTGTTGAATTAACTGTTGAGTTTGATGTGTCAAGAGAAGTAGTTGCTAACATGATAGACCATTGTTTACAATTTAAAAATAACCAAGAAAAGGGTCTACGTTATGAGAGTGTCCCTCCCCCTTTCAATCATAACTATTCTTATTGATGGGTTTTGAGCATTCTAACACTTCCTAAGTGTACATACAACCCTAATAACCTTGGATCTATGTTTGTCTAATTATCATGCAAAGTTGAATTCCAAGGTTATATTCCTATCTAGCATACATGGGGAACAATTTTAACTTGAATGAAAGATAGAATAACTTACCTTGTTGTTGCTTATGTTCCTAGAAAGCTTGTGAGCCTAGCACCCCAAGTGTGATGCCTCAAATGCTTCACACAACACCAAATGCTCTTGGAAAGACCTTTGAGAGAATACACACTTCTTGAAATCGGCCTAACCCTCTAGTTTCTTATGTGTAGCCGATTTTGGTGGAGAATGGGACTCTTATATAGTGTTGACACATCTAGGGTTACACCATGTAAACCCTAATGTGTCATGACTCTTCATTTCCATGACCCATGGGTTTGTAACTCCCATGGAGCATCCATGGAGCATCCTATGGGTGGAACCCAACTTGATAATCCATGGAGCCTCTTAGCCCACTATACAAGATATGAATGATTTACATAATCAACCCATATATTTAATTAGTTATCCTTTGATCACTTAATTAATTCTAAATTAATTCTTGATCAAACTAATCAAATAATATTATTAATATATTAGAACTTATAATATATTAATAATATCCAAGTGTTATTTCTCTCATTTAGTCTATCCAATTGCATGGTGCCATGCAACCCAAATGGACCATGCCGAGTCGGGTCAAGTACTGACCCGAAATAGTTATGGACTTAGACACCTTATCCAACAGTCTCCCACTTGGATAAGTCTAATAACTATAACTCCAGTACTTCAGGAACCGACCGGCAATCGTAGCTCTTTCAAGGTCTCTCGGAACTGAGAAGATGATGGTACGCCATTTAAGATAAGGGATCATATAATCCTCTGTTCTAGATATCAGCCAGACAAATACATGGAACAATGTCTTACTTATTGTCCAGCAGTTTGTTTCTCGATTTCTGATTAGTTTGACAAAGAACTTAATTGAACACATCAACTTAATTCTGACCGGGCCCGGTACGTAGGTCAAAAAAAAATCATCGAGGGGCCCATATATCAGCTTCTAATCCAATAAGGAACAGATAAACTTCGACTCATATGTTTGTTCTATAGGTAGCTTCTCCTAGGTCCTTCATAGAGAAACACTTCCTAAGCCAGGATATAGGTAGCTTCTCCTAGGTCCTTCATAGAGAAACACTTCCTAAGCCAGGACTTAACTTCCTGCAGAGTTGGGATGTCATTTCCTATGAGTAGTATGTCATCCACATACGACACCAAAAAGCTAACTATACTCCCACTAGCCTTGACATACACGCAAGACTCATCTTCACTCCTAGAAAAGCCAAATTCCTTGACCTTTTCATCAAAGCAAAGATTCCATCTGTGAGGTGCTTGCTTCAATCCATAAATGGATTTCTCAAGCTTACACACTCTATTAGGGTACTCGTTGCTGACAAAACCCTCTGGCTGACTCATGTAAACATCTTCAGCCAACTTTCCATTAAGGAAAGCGGTTTTGACATCCATTTGCCATATTTCATAGTCATGAAATGGAGCTATGGCTAACAGAACCCGAATAGACTTAATGTTGGCTACTAGAGAAAAGGTCTCATCATAGTCCACTCCAGGAATATGAGAGAATCCCTTTGCAACCAGTCTAGCCTTATAAGTGTGTAATTTACCATCCATGTCGGTCTTCTTCTTGAAGACCCATTTGCACCCTACTGTCTTACGACCTGGTACATTCTCAACCAAGTTCCAAACTTGATTGTCATACATGGACTGTATTTCGCTATCCATTGCCTCTTTCCACTTGGCTGAATCAGGGCCTGCCATAGCTTCCGCGCAACTGTTAGGCTCATCCAGACCTATCAGTGTCCCATCACTGATAAGTGTATCTCCTTCTGCAGTAATATGAAATCCATAGTAATGCTCAGGAGCATTCCTAACCCTCTTGGAACGCCTCAGAGGTACAGACTTGTCAATTGGCTCAACAGGAGTTTCCTCCTCAATTTGAGTGCTAGGGTTTGAAGTTCCTTCACCGCTTGACTCTTGAATTTCTTCAAGATCAACTTGCCTCCCACTGTTTCCTTGGCTTATGAACTCTCTCTCTCTAAAGAAAGCCCTCCTAGCTACAAAGACCACATTTTCACTAGGTCTGTAGAAGAGGTAACCAAAGGATTGCTGTGGGTAGCCGATGAAAATACACCTCTCACTTCGGGGTTCGAGCTTATCATGAGTCTCGCGTCTCACGAAAGCCCCACAACCCTAAATCTTGATGTGGTCTAGTTTGGGTACTTTACCAGTCCACGTCTTGTGAGGAGTTTTGGCAACTTTCTTTGTAGGGACTAGATTAAGGATATGGGCGGCAGTCTCTAAGGCATACCCCCAGAATGAGATTGGTAGCGAAGCTCGACTCGTCATGGAACGAACCATATCCAACAAGGTTCGATTACGCCTCTCAGCCACACCATTCAACTGTGGTGTCCTGGGAGGTGTCAATTGTGAGACTATCCCACATTCCCTTAGATAGTCAAGGAACTCTGAAGTAAGATACTCACCACCACGATCGGATCGAAGCATCTTAATGTTCCTGCCCAATTGATTCTCGACTTCCTGTTTAAATTCCTTAAACCTTTCGAAAGTCTCTGACTTATGCTTGATCAAGTAGACATATCGATATCTACTATAATCGTCAGTAAAAGTCAAATAATAATGATTAGCATCCCTTGTAACATGTTTGAATGGTCCACACACATCCGTGTGTACAAGGTCCAACAAACCTTCACCCCTCTCAAAAGAACCTGTGAAGGGTGACTTTGTCATTTTTCCAAGTAAGCATGATTCGCAACTATCATCTGACTTTAGGTCAAATGACTCCAAGACTCCATCCTTTTGGAGTTGGCCTATGCGTTTCTTGCTTATATGTCCAAGACGACAATGCCATAATGATGCTTTATCCAAGTTATTATTATTAACAAAATCAATACACAATACATTATTTCCTATGTTATCAACCACAGATACTGTTTCATACACGCCATCACAAGGTAATGCTTTAAAAGAAAGAACATTATTAAAGAAAGCATTAATCGAACCAACTTCATTATCAAACGAAAAGGTGAAACCTTGTTTATACAATGCATGAAAGGAAATAATATTTCTAGCCATTTCTGGTGAATAACAACACTTATTCAAATCTAAACTAAACCCACTACTTAGCGATAAAGTATAAACTCCAATCTTGGTGACAGGTAAAGCTTTCCTATTCCCCATGATTATGTTTATTCTTCCTTGCTCCACATTCTCACTTCTTCTTAGTCCCTGCAAGTCACAACAAATATGAATACCACAAACGGTATCACGGACCCAAGATTTAGAATGGGGTGAGTTATTAGAAATGATAGTGTATATACCTGCATGGTTGGGTTTAACTTTCCCATCCTTCACATCTTGCTGGTATTTTGGGCAGTTCCGCTTCCAATGTGATTTTTCATGGCAATAGAAGCATTCAGCCTCTTTTGGGTCAGAAGAACGAGTGACGAAACCTTTCTTGGTTCCACTTGAAGAAGAGCCATCAAGGGTCCGAGCCTTGGTACCCTTAGAAGAGCTCTTTCTCTTCTTCCCTCGACTTTTCCCGATTGCCAAAACCGGAGTAGAGTTTGGAGTAGGAGTGTTAACAACCAACTTCCCCTTAAGACCTGATTCTATGGTCTTGAGAAGTCCCTGAAGTTTGCTGAGTGTGACCTCTTCCTTATTCATGTGATATGTCATGCGGAATTGATGATAGCACGATGGTAAGGAGTGCAAAATGATATCTATTGCAAGCTCCTCAGGGAAGTTCACATTAAGATTCAGCAAACGATCCACATACCTTTGCATTTTCTGCATGTGGCTCGTGACGGATTCCCCGTCCTTCATCATGGCTGTTATCATGGAGCAGATGATTTCATACCTCGCTTGTCGTGCACTTTGATGGTATCTTTCCATCAGATCTTGGTGCATTTCATAAGGGTGAAAATCCTCATAAGACTTTTGGAGTTCCGCTGTCATCGTGGCCATCATGATGCATGCCACTTTCGTAGCATCCCTTTCATGTGCCTGATAGTCAGCGATCTCCTAAGGAGTTGCAGTGGTCTCATCAATCTCCTTAAGCTCCTTGTCAAGGACATATTCTTTGTTCTCGTAGCGGGTAATCATCCTGATGTTTCTGATCCACTCATTGAAGTTGGATCCATCAAAAGTGACTTTCCCTCACAAGTTCATAAGGGTAAAGGAGCCATTAGGGTTAGAGCCAGAAGCAACATTGTTTGAAGACATCTGAAAGAAAAGGACAAGATTAGTTTAGATATTAAGAGAATCCTTAATAAAACACCCAAATGTGATATTAAGGCAAGGACCCAATCACAATATATTATAACTTAGAAGAGGTATGCCGTAATCCAAGCTATAACATATTTGAAAGGTAGGTGAATGACGATTCACCAATTTCCACCACGAAAACCGAAATATTAAATATTAGGTTTTTGATTGGTTCTTAGAAATCCCTAGATTCTTTGAGATTCAATGAACTTTTCAAAGGCATGTTTCAATCTCGAGTGTGCCCTCCAAGTTTTGTGACTGGGATACCGAGGATCATAAAACGAGTTGTGAAGTAACCATGCAAATCACTTGGTACCCTTAAAGTTTATCACTCAATCGATGTGCCGGTAAACCACACATGCTCCACCGATACTATAATAAACTCTAAGTCACCCTTTACCTACCTTGCTAAGTCCAAGTTAGTGTGCCGGTTAACCACACACGCTCCACCAACGACTTAAACAAAGTGTAAAGTGTAATTTCATGGATTAGCACCTTATTCACATTTTTCCTAAAGTAACTAACATTGCGAATTTAATAAAATATTTAGCTACTTTATAATATTCATCATACTTTTAATGAGAATTTATAAGTCCTTGTCTTACCCATTCGGCTAACGACCCTCCACCGGTCAAGCAAGCGGTGGGTGACAATGGACACCCATTAAGTTGCCATTTTATAGGCAACAACCTTATACCCACCTTATAGACCGGCTTCATGAATGAGGCGTACTAGCGGTAAGACGACTTTGTTCTTATACATACATATATATATATATATATATATATATATATATATATATATATATATATATAATTATTAAATCATAATAATATAAGTATAAGGGTTGAATTTTAACTTTTAAAATTTTAAGGGTTGGAACTAAAGTTTTTAGCATGACTTTACTTGTTCCAAAACTTGAGGGCAAGTTTTGTAAACTTTCAAAACTTTTCATTTCTTGTAACTTATGAGTTTAATAAAGTAATAAATTGAAGACTCTTCATTTTTCTAACTCTTGTGTTCTTTTAATGGTTTTAACTCAAGTGACTTTTGGTTTTCCATAACTTGAGGACAAGTTATGGACTCCATTAAAACACACTATGATCAAGAATTAAACTACTACATAGGTTACAAATATTTCCTATGATCATCTAAACACCATAAGATCAAGAACATGAATATGATCACTTTCATGAATCAAAATTACACTTAAAACTTTGTAATTTTGATAACTAGTTGTTGTAAATGGATTAGCAAATACATTACACCATCTAAAGCAAGTTTTCAAGTACTAAAACAGTTTAGGGTAATGTTTCTAGTCCATTTCCAGCAACTAAAGTCGAAAATCTGCACTCTGTGGCTCCTACTCGTCGAGTGCATGAACCTACTCGGCGAGTAGGTTGAAGATACAAGTGAACTCGGCGAGTCTCCCCATGGACTCAGTGAGTTCATCAGGCAGACAGCAAGTTTTTCGACTTTTTTCAACTTTTAAGCACAAATAACAAACAAACAAGCCTAGGCTCTGATATCACTGATGGGTTTTGAGCATTCTAACATTTCCTAAGTGTACACACAACCCTAATAACCATGGATCTATGTTTGTCTAATTATCATGCAAAGTTAAATTCCAAGGTTATATTCCTATCTAGCATACATGGGGAACAATTTTAACTTGAATGAAAGATAGAATAACTTACCTTGTTGTTGCTTATGTTCCTAGAAACCTTGTGAGCCTAGCACCCCAAGTGTGATGCCTCAAATGCTTCACACAACACCAAATGCTCTTGGAAAGACCTTTGAGAGAATACACACTTCTTGAAATCGGCCTAACCCTCTAGTTTTTTATGTGTGGCCGATTTTGGTGGAGAATGGGACTCTTATATAGTGTTGACACATCTAGGGTTACACCATGTAAACCCTAATGTGTCATGACTCTTCATTTCCATGACCCATGGGTTTGTAACTCCCATGGAGCATCCTATGGATGGAACCCAACTTGATAATCCATGGACCCTCTTAGCCCACTATACAAGATATGAATGATTTACATAATTAACCCATATATTTAATTAGTTATCCTTTGATCACTTAATTAATTCTAAATTAATTCTTGATCAAACTAATCAAATAATATTATCAATATATTAGAACTTATAACATATTAATAATCTCCAAGTGTTATTTCTCTCATTTATTCTATCCAATTGCATGGTGCCATGCAACCCAAATGGACAATGCCGTGTCGGGTCAAGTACTGACCCGAAATAGTTATGGACTTAGACGCCTTATCCAACACTAATAGTCCTCTAGCTAAGGAAGAAATTGAAAATGAAGCATATCCTCAGTATGGCCACCCCCTGCTCCAGCTTCAGTTATGACTGAACAATCAGGGCCAACTGAGGGTGTTGAGATGAAAGATACTAATATTTCTACTTCAAGTGCAGATAAAGTAGTAGAAGATGAGAATAAGGAGAACACTACTGAACAAACCAATATCCCCTTGAACTCTGAATACGTTGCTTCAAATTCAACTGTTTCTGATCAACCTCCCGTTGAGAAATATAGGCCACCAATTCCAGTGAAACAGAGTGACTGTTGTAAATGTGCGGGAACAATAAAAGTCAAGGCAAGGATCCGCCACCAGGGGCACGAAGAAACGACTTCCCAGTGAAGAAAAAGGCGTGTTTTCACTGTGGAACCCGTGGACACATTACCAGAAATTATCCTAATCGCGCATACGTTCCTTACTACGCATGCGGCTGCCAGAACGCACAAAGTGGGAGATACATCAAAAGAAATCATTTGAGGTCAAGTTCAGACAATGGTGACTGGAACGCACAGAAGGCCAAGAATCAAACTTCCAAGGCCAAGAATCCAAATCCCAAAGGCATGAAGGGAATGCCAGCCATGAAGTCCAATCCAAGAGATGCTCCAGCGAAACCAAGACCGGCTAGGTCAAAGTCATCTCGGCGATCAGCTTCAAGTTCAAAATTATGTGCTGAGGAACCCATCCGATCTAACAAGAAATGGGTTAACCCAACTCCAAATGGGTTCCGGAGGCTCAATCTCCCAAATCAACTAATGACTCTAATATTTCTACATCTTCTGTTTGTGATAAGCAGGATATGTCATGGGAGAGAGTACCGTGCAAAGATGACAAAGGTCGACCCAATTTCAAAATGCACTGGGTTCCAAAGACCAACTAATCCTGCTCTGTGTCGGAGCAGCTATCGAGGCATATCATCAGACTTCGGTTTGTTGGTAATGACTGTTCCAAGAACATGATAGGGGAACATCTCTCAACTGTACAACATTTTGATCTTTGTTTGAGAGTATGTGTCCTTTTGCGGGAAAGGAAGAAGGGAAGGGATTACTCATGGGGTTATTGCTTCATGACATGAAGAATTTTCGGATCCGTTGTGAGATTATGTCTGCTGTTCTCAGACCTTTTAGATGCAAATTCAATCGGTGACTTACGGTTTGAGTTTTCTTCTCTACACTCCTGAGTTTATCTTAATCTGATTCGTTTTAAAGACAGTCTTTTATAGTTTTTTATTTAGTAGGTGACTGTTGGGAAATGATATCAAGATAATGTCACACCCCCAAACCAGAACGGCGGAAACGTTCGGGGGCGGAGGACATCATGTTCAGTATCATAACAGTTTATAGAAAGGAAAGTACACACCACCATATATAAAGGTTTTAAAAATGTTTACATCATTGTATTCATTACATGTCCAAAAGATAAATGCATAAACATCTTTCAAAAGAAGTAAATAATGCCAGCGCGTTATTCACCAAAAGTTGATTTCCAAACCTGCTTAACGATTCCCTGAGAATACAAGTTATTTCAATGAAAAAGTGTCAACAATTAAGTTGGTGAGTTCATAAGTGATTTAGGAACATTGAATGCCATTCAAAAATGAGTGTATATTTTCCAAGAAAATCCCATATTTCCTTATAAAAGTGTGAAATGCATGAGAATGTTGGTATTGAAAAACATAGATAGTTGAACCAAGAAAATCCCTTATTTTCCTAATAGTTGTTTGTTTAATGTCTAAGACTAACATTTTGAAGCAATCCACATGCTTTAGAAGAGTTTTAAACATAGATTTTAATAATAAACCTATTAGAAGATTTCAGTTTGTTAGATAATGAATAACTGTAGTAACTACTCATTCATTATTCAAAAGTACTATAATAGTTGTATATCCGATGAGTTTTATAACCATACTGAACATAATATGCCTATAGCGACATTCTTCAGGCGTCGTAGCGTTATGACAAACTGTCACCCCAAAAGACGGACTGTAGCTAACAGTCAGGGCGCGGGATCATGACTTCCCGTATAGATCTATACACATTTGACACGTTCTCCGAACGGGAGACTCTGGTTATAGACAGGACTTGTAGCGATACCTTTCATCTAAAAGGCAGTGTTTGAAGATATACACGTCTCATGGATTCTCAACTAAGTGTGTATTAAAGTGATAGTTTTGTATGCAAAGTTTATCCTTTTTCACAATGTTTGACCAACATAAATTATAAGTTTTTAGAATATATGAAATGGTTTTAACAACGAAAGATGCTTTGGTGTTACTAAAAACTTTGTATAAAACTATTGCATGTAAAGTATAACAAGAGTTTCCGCATAATAGAACTAAATCACAAGTGATTCATTTGATAGAAATGAGTAAATGAGATTTTACACGATAATAACGGTATGTTTACTTGTATTCCTCCCCTAAAAGAGTATAAAAGCATTTAAAATGTATTTAAAGAGTGTTCGAAGGGGGATATGAACTCAGTTGATAGTTTGAAGATAGCGAGATGGAAAACCGGGCAGAGTTTCGTCTCGGGAAACGGACTTTTCTCGGGATTGTCGAGAATCTCGGGAGTAAAATCGACCCTCGGGACTTGAGCAAAAATGACCAGGGCTTTGGGTTTGAACGGGCACGGAAATCGAGGCAAGATCGTGAGAGAAAGGAGAGAAATGAGCATTTTTTCGGAAAGCCTCGCATTCTATTTATAGGGGGGTCTGAGAAGCCTCGTACGCGGGGCGTACGCTCGTACGCAGCGCGTACGCGTACGTCATGCATGACCGAAGCCTCGACTGCCTCGGCTTCGGATGGGACGGCGGGTCGGACGGGTCGGTAGCCTTGCATAGGCCGACGTGGATGATCCGAGGCCAATGCCCTCGGGTACGCAGGGCGTACAGGGGTACGCGGCGCGTACCTCGGATGAGGACGCTGACTCCTCTTCGGATAATACTTGATTTTTGAATTAAATAAATATATAATTTATTTAATAAACTTCAAAAATTCATATCTTCTTCATACGAACTCCGTTTTCGATGGTCTTTATATCCACGCGTAGGCGAGACTACGCTCTACAACTTTCGTTTAGACTCCGTTGGCAAATTCCGAAATCATTTTTATTATTTATTTTATAACTCATCGTGTTTAAGGAATTTCTTAAAAAATTCATAACTTCTTTATCTGATGTCGGTTTTTGCCAGACTTTTTACCGCTGAAATACCATTGTCGAGACCTTCGAGTCTCATTTAGGTCATTCCGGCCAAAAGTCGTTCGATCTCCGATTCGAGTTTTTAGTTGTCTGCTGCTAAGCCAAACTTGGAAAAATCTTAATTTCAATATACGAAGCCGGATTTGAGCATTCTCTTAAATATGATCCCGGTTTAATGATATTACACATAGTAGGAATTTAAATAGATACTTTTTGGGCATCTTATTATCAAAGTAAATTTTATTACCCCAAGATGGTTACAATACTTGACTTTTTAGGTCATTACAAAGAGTTGAAATATCGGGTTGTTACATCATCCCCCCGTTAGAGGGAATTTCGTCTCGAAATTTTAATACAAAATAGCAGTCTTAGGGACTAAGGAAGAGGTGCAGATACTTCTGTTGCATTTGGTCTTCCCATTCCCATGTGAATTCGGGTCCTCTCTTAGCATTCCATCGAACTTTTACTATTGGAATGCGACTCTGCTTAGTTCGTTTAACTTCCCTATCCATGATCTCAACGGGTTCTTCAACAAAGTTAAGATTTTCGTTTAGCTCGATTTCATCGAGTGGAATTACAAGTGTTTCGTCGGACAAACACTTTTTCAGGTTCAATATGTGGAATACTGGATGTACTTTGTTAAGCTCGATTGGAAGTTGGAGTTTGTAGGCCACTGGACCAACTCTCGAAATGATTTTGAAGGGTCCAATGTACCTAGGATTTAGCTTTCCACGCTTCCCAAAGCGTATCATGCCCTTCCAGGGTGAGACCTTCAGTAGTACACGGTCGCCAATCTGGAATTCCAAGGGTTTACGTCTCCTGTCGGCATAGCTCTTTTGCCTATCCCTTGAGGACTTCAGTCGTTCTCGTATTTGCACAATCTTTTCAGTCGTTTCTCTGATGATCTCCGGACCAGTGAGGGTGGTATTAGGGACTAGACCTTTTGCCAATTGTGTGTCGCCCACTTCCGTCCAGCACAGGGGTGATCTGCACTTACGACCGTAAAGGGCTTCGAATGGAGCGGTCTTGATACTAGTATGGTAACTATTGTTATAAGAGAACTCGATCAAAGGCAAGTGAACATCCCATGCCTTGCCAAAGTCGATTACACATGCTCGCAACATGTCTTCCAAGGTTTGGATCGTCCTCTCACTCTGTCCGTCAGTTTGTGGGTGGTATGCCGTACTCATATCCAACCTTGTTCCCATGGATTTTTGCAGTGATTGCCAGAATCTAGAAGTGAATCTGCTGTCTCTATCTGAGATGATGGACATCGGTACGCCATGAAGTCGTACGATCTCCCGAATGTAGGTTCTTGATAGTTTTTCCATCCTATCAGTTTCCTTGATCGGTAAGAAATGGGCTGACTTGGTTAATCTGTCGATGATGTCCCAAATAGTATCTTGGCCACTCTGAGTTTTGGGCAGTTTGGTTATGAAGTCCAAGGAAATCTGCTCCCATTTCCACTCAGTTATTTTAGGTTGCTGGAGTAGACCTGAGGGTTTCTGGTGTTCTATTTTTATTTTGGCGCAAGTTAAACACTTGCTCACATATGTAGCAATCTCCGCTTTCATGTTTGGCCACCAGTAAAGTTGCTTGAGATCTAGATACATCTTGTCTGACCCTGGGTGTACGGAGTATGGGTTCCTGTGTGCCTCGCTCTTAACTACCTCTCTGAATCCACCAAACTTGGGTGTCCAGATCCGGTTCATGAGGTAGCGTGCTCCGTCACTCTTGATTTCTAAGTTCTTGTCCATTCCCCTAAGGGCCTCACCTGCCATGTTTTCGGGTTTCAAGGCCTCTATTTGAGCTTCCTTGACTTGCGCTGACAGGTGCGAATGGATCGACATGGCTAATGACTTCACTCTTCGGCCAGATTACTCCTTTCGACTAAGGGCATCGGCTACGACGTTTGCCTTTCCCGGATGATAGTGAATCTCACATTCGTAGTCGTTGAGCAATTCGACCCAACGTCGTTGTCTCATGTTTAACTCTTTCTGGTCGAAGATGTGTTGGAGGCTCTTGTGGTCTGTCAAGACAGTGCACTTGGTATCGTAAAGGTAGTGCCTCCAGATTTTAAGAGCGAAGACCACTGCTCCAAGTTCTAAGTCATGAGTGGTGTAATTGACCTCATGCGTTTTCAGTTGTCGTGAGGCATATGCAATAACCTTTCCCCTCTGCATTAGCACACAACCCAGCCCTTGCTTCGAAGCATCACAATACACCACAAAGTCTTCGGTCCCTTCCAGAAGAGAAAGGATAGGTGCACTGCAAAGGGCTTGTTTCAAAGTCTGAAATGCAGCATCTTGCTTTTCTCCCCAGTTGTAGGTCACACCTTTCTGGGTTAAAGTGGTAAGAGGCTTTGCGATGCTGGAGAAATTCTGGATGAACCTTCGGTAATAACCGGGAAGACCTAGAAACTAGCGAATCTCGGTTGGTGTGGTTGGTGCAGGCCAGTTTTCGATAGCCTTGATCTTTGAGGGGTCCACGTGGATTCCTTCCTTGCTGACCACGTGACCGAGGAAGTCCACCTTTCTAATCCAAAACTCAGATTTTGAGAATTTTGCATAAAGTCTCTCAGTTCGCAACGTCTCTAAGACTTTTCTCAGGTGTTGACTATGTTCCTCTTTATTCTTTGAGTAAATGAGTATATCGTCTATGAATACTATCAAAATTTTGTCTAAGAATGGACGACATACCCGATTCATTAGATCCATGAATACGGCCGGCGCATTGGTTAGTCCGAACGGCATCACTACGAACTCATAATGTCCGTATCTCGTTCGGAAGGCCGTCTTGGGAACATCACTCTCTAGGACTCACAGCTGGTGATATCCCGACCTTAGATCGATCTTGGAGAAGTAGTTGGCTCTTTGGAGTTGATCGAATAAGTCGTCGATTCGGGGCAGGGGGTATCGGTTCTGGATGGTAAGTTTGTTGAGTTCTCGGTAGTCGATGCACATCCTGAACGATCCATCTTTCTTTTTCACGAACAACACGGGTGCTCCCCATGGCGAGAAGCTCGGCCTGATGAATCCTTTTCCAAGTAGTTCATTCAGTTGGCTGGAAAGCTCTTGCATCTCTGCCGGGGCTAACCGATAGGGTGCTTTGGCTACTGGGGTAGCTCCAGGGATTTGATCGATTCTGAATTCGACTTGTCTTGCCGGTGGTATTCCTGGAAGGTCCTCGGGAAACACGTCGGGGAAATCGCATACGTCGGGCACATCCTTGATGTCCCGGACTTCGCGTTTCACATCTACAACATGCGCTAAAAATGCGTGACACTCCTTGCGTAGGTACTTCTGAGCTTGGATACTTGTGATGATACTAAGGGTGGTACTAGGTTTGTCGCCCAAGACAAGGAAGGTTTCGCCGGTTGGCAGATTAAGGCGAACGACCTTATCGTAACATAAAATGTCCGCACGATGTGAACTCAGCCAATCCATGCCAATGATGACATTGAAACTCTTAATCGAGACTGGCATGAGGTTGATTTGAAAGAGATTATCGTTTAGAGTTAGGGTGCAGTTTAAATATATCTCTTTAGTGCCTTCGGTTTTCCCGTTGGCCATTTCTACTATGAACGGTTCACTTAATGATTGTGGTATTGGTTTTAGCATGCTTTTAAATTCGTGACTCACAAAACTCCTTTCCGCTCCACTATCAAACAAAATGCATGCATACGAGTTATCGAGAAGAGACGTACCCGTAACAACATTGGGGTCCGCAATGGCTTCATCTTGTCCCATTGCGAAAACTCGGCCTCTTCCGCCGGTATTCCTGTTGTTTGTCTTCGGGCAGTCCTTGCGTTAGTGCCCTGTGTCTCCGCACTCAAAGCAAGCGCGACTTACTCCGATATTAGCAGTGGGGGCGGATTGTTGGGTTGGCTCCTTGCAATAGCGGGCTGTATGACCCTTCTTATTGCACCTGGTGCATTGAAGGTCACGGCAAAGACCGTGGTGGTGGAAGTTGCACTGGTTACATTTCGGTAGTTTTCCATTGTATGAACTTGTGGGGGCAGAGTTGGTAGGTACAGTAATAGCGTGGGTCGCTATCACTTGTTGTTTCTTAGGGTTCTCCTGGAGGGTTTGTCCCCTCCTCTTGTTCCAAGGCTTACTCTGGCCCTGAGCCTCCCTAGGTGGATTTGCGGCTGCTGTGATGGTACTCTGTTTCACTCCGTGGTCGATGAGTCATTGCGCCAGGCGTTTAGCGCTGTTGTAGGCGATAGGGTTGGAAGCTAGGACATGCCCTTGAATCTGGGGTGACAACCCCCAAATGTACCTGTCGACCTTCTTCGATTCTGGGTTGACCATGGTAGGGCACAAAGCAGCGAGATCGTTGAACCTAGCTGTGTAGGCGACTAGATCAGACCCAACCATTTTTAAATTCCAGAGCTCCTGCTCAAGCTTTTGCACTTCGCCCCTTGGGCAGTATTCTTCCAGTAGTAGAACCTTCAGTTCTTCTCAACTCATGGCGTTAGTGATAGTGAGCGTCACTGAATTCACATGGCTTTTCCACCAAGTGAGGGCTCGATCTATGAAGGTGCAAGCAGCGGACTTAACCTTGCTTGTTTCTTGGCACGAGCAGATCTCGAAGACCGTTTCGGTCTTTTCGAACCATTGCATTAGTGCAATGACTCCTCCACTGCCATTAAAGGTCTTTGGTTTTGAGTTGGAGAACTCCTTGTAAGTACACTCCCTTACATGGCCCTGGCCGGTGCCACGATTGGGATGATTCGTGCTGCTTCCTATACCTCCATTTGCATTGGAGTTTATTTGAGAGAGGGCTGCTGCTACTGCTGTTGTGATAGCAGCCTGGACCATTGCCGGATCATAAGTTAGTGGTGGAGGTGGTGGTGGGGTTGCTTTGGTACGTGCTGATCTACGAGGAGGCATTGCGCTGCCAAAAGAAACATGAGATATTATAAGTTTCGGTGGTTGCGAGTTGAATGATATTGAGTTAACTATCTTAAATAGATTAAGAATTTGGTTTGGCCAACAAAGGGTTTTGAGCTTGATTCATTAACAATGTTTGAATGGATGTACTTATGAATTGCACGGACTACACATAATTAAAACGAGAAAGAGATATGCCCTATATATATTAAACATATAGTTGTGTTACATCAGGGTTTAGACAATACTTTTTAACCTTTCTAAAGGTCTCCGATTACAGAAAGTTTTAAAGAAAAAATAATATTCTTATCTGAAGTCCTAATTTATAACAAAATTTGAAATCCTGGCAAGCACTATTTGCGATGTAGGTTGCGCTTGGAGCTTGACTCCGCATCTGATTGTTGCAATCATCTGTGCCTGAAATGCCTCAGACTGGAGTTGAGCATTGTCTTGTATCTTGTCCAGCCTACGGATGTCAGAAGTGTGAACCTGCACTTCCACGTTGACATCCCGAAGTCGACTTGCTTGAACCCCGGACTGATAGGACTGATTGGCTAACTTACCCACCATTACCGGGAGTGCTCGATCAGCCTAACCTCCACCGCGGACATCATAGAAGTCCCGACACATGCTGTAGGGAGGGCGTATGCCTTGTTGTTGGCTCCAATGATGGATGTGACTTCCCCAGACGGGAGTGGGTCCTTGGAAGTTCCTCACATGGATAGGAGGTTGAATGGGTGGTGGATCGATCACTTCCGGCTCTGAGTCAGTACCGGAGTCATCACCCAATTCTATGGGTTCCTCATCCTCTTCGGGATCATTTTCTATCCATCCTTCGTTGCCTTGGTTGGGAAAGTAGGGGTCATTGGGGTGGTGAAATCCAGCCATTTGACTGTACGAGAAATAGGGTTATAAGAATTGAATAAAGTTGAAACATGCAAAACATGTAAGTTAAACTAGTTTAGATAGCAAATACTCCTATAGTATTTAAATTCTTATGTTTGATTCTAGTAACGATTTGGTAAGTTGTAAAATTTGTTGTCCACTGCAGACACTCCTCGGCATACGTTAGTCGGCTCTCGGACAAATATAGTTGATCAGGCTATATTCTTCCCAGTTCCGATTACGTGTCCCAAGGCGTACCTGCACTGCACAACTTATTTATAAAACTTCTAAAATGGTACGACGGGAAACTGTTATTAGTACGAAATGAATGCATGCTTACTTTACAAAAACTGAATAAATTTAATTTCAAAAGTATGACTCTTCTCAAAGTGCTTTTGCCCTGATGAGTTTATAGTTGTATACCAAAAATGGTTTTGATATACTTAATTCACTATAAACGGTGCTCTGATACCAATCTGTCACACCCCCAAACCAGAACGGCGGAAACGTTCGGGGGCAGAGAACGTCATGTTCAGTATCATAACAGTTTATAGAAAGGAAAGTACACACCACCATATATAAAGGTTTTAAAAATGTTTACATCATTGTATTCATTACATGTCCAAAAGATAAATGCATAAACATCTTTCAAAAGAAGAAAATAATGCCAGCGCGTTATTCACCAAAAGTTGATTTCCAAATCTGCTTAACGATTCCCTGAGAATACAAGTTATTTCAAAGAAAAAGTGTCAACAATTAAGTTGGTGAGTTCATAAGTGATTTAGGAACATTGAATGCCATTAAAAAATGAGTGTATATTTTCCAAGAAAATCCCATATTTCCTTATAAAAGTGTGAAATGCATGAGAATGTTGGTATTGAAAAACGTAGATAGTTGAACCAAGAAAATCCCTTATTTTCCTAATAGTTGTTTGTTTAATGTCTAAGACTAACATTTTGAACCAATCCACATGCTTTAGAAGAGTTTTAAACATAGATTTAAATAATAAACCTATTAGAAGATTTCAGTTTGTTAGATAATGAATAACTGTAGTAACTACTCATTCATTATTCAAAAGTACTATAATAGTTGTATATCCGATGAGTTTATAACCATACTGAACATAATATGCCTGTAGCGACGTTCTTCAGGTGTCGTAGCTTTATGACAAACTGTCACCCCAAAAGACGGACTGTAGCTAACAGTCAGGGCACGGGATCATGACTTCCCATATAGATCTATACACATTTGACACGTTCTCCGAACGGGAGACTCTGGTTATAGACAGGACTTGTAGCGATACCTTTTATATAAAAGGCAGTGTTTGAAGATATACACGTCTCATGGATTCTCAACTAAGTCTGTATTAAAGTGATAGTTTTGTATGCAAAGTTTATCTTTTTTCACAATGTTTGACCAACATAAATTATAAGTTTTTAGAATATACGAAACGGTTTTAACAACGAAAGATGCTTTGGTGTTACTAAAAACTTTGTATAAAACTATTACATGTAAAGTATAACAAGAGTTTCCGCATAATAGAACTAAATCACAAGTGATTCATTTGATAGAAATGAGTAAATGAGATTTTACACGATAATAACGGTATGTTTACTTGTATTCCTCCCCTAAAATAGTATAAAAGCATTTAAAATGTATTTAAAGAGTGTTCGAAGGGGGATATGAACTCACTTGATAGTTTGAAGATAGCGAGATGGAAAACCGGGCAGAGTTTCATCTCGGGAAACGGACTTTTCTCGCGATTCTCGGGAATCTCGGGAGTAAAATCGACCCTCGGGACTTGAGCAAAAATGACCAGGGCTTCGGGTTTGAACGGGCAAGGAAATCGAGGCAAGATCGTGAGAGAAAGGAGAGAAATGAGCATTTTTTTCGGAAAGCATCGCATTCTATTTATAGGGGGGTCTGAGAAGCCTCGTACGCGGGGAGTACGCTCGTACGCAGTGCGTACGCGTACGTCATGCATGACCGAAGCCTCGACTGCTTCTGCTTCGGATGGGACGGCGGGTCGGATCGGACGGCCGGTCGGACGGGTCGGTAGCCTCGCATAGGGCGACGTGGACGATCCGAGGCCAATGCCCTCGGGTACGCAGGGCGTACAGGGGTACGCAGCGCGTAGCTCGGATGAGGACGCTGACTCCTCTTCGGATAATACTTGATTTTTGAATTAAATAAATATATAATTTATTTAATAAACTTCAAAAATTCATATCTTCTTCATACGGACTCCGTTTTCGATGGTCTTTATATCCACGCGTAGGCGAGACTACGCTCTACAACTTTCGTTTAGACTCCGTTGGCAAATTCCGAAATCATTTTTATTATTTATTTTATAACTCATCTTGTTTAAGGAATTTCTTCAAATATTCATAACTTCTTTATCTGACGTCGGTTTTTGCCAGACTTTTTACCGCTGAAATACCATTGTCGAGACCTTCGATTCTCGTTTAGGTCATTCCGACCAAAAGTCGTTCGATCTCCGATTCGAGGTTTGAGCTGTCTGCTGCTAAGCCGAACTTGGAAAAATCTTAATTTCAATATACGAAGCCGGATTTGAGCATTCTCTTTAAGTATGATCCCGGTTTAATGACATTACACATAGTAGGAATTTAAATAGATACTTTTTGGGCATCTTAGTATCAAAGTAAATTTTATTACCCCAAGATGGTTACAATACTTGACTTTTTAGGTCATTACAAAGAGTTGAAATATCGGGTTGTTACAGATAAAGTGATAATGGGCAGTCTAAAACATGTGTAAGGTACTGAATCTGAATTGTCTAGACTCTATGTTCAATGTGCTGGTAGGCACGAAGGATTTGACAGTGTGGATTTAGATTGGATTGTTTGGACTGACCATACGACGCTCGGGTAGATTGAGCAGTGAGATAAACATGGGAACCTAGAGGATACACTAAATTAATACGCATCTAGAACAATGGTTCGAATTTTCCTTGATGTTTGGACTCATGTCCTTAATTGTGGTTCTGATAGGGTGACTGGGGGGTTATGATAAAGTAGGTCTGTAGAAATTATTTTCTTTCTTTTTATTTGTCAGTCATATGTTGCCTCCTCTGTGTGATTGGAAGATCCGACCTGGATTGCAACATATGCAACTCTATTTCTACGCACCTCCTTATCTCTGGAATTCTTTCTATCTGTTAGCTATATGATGTCCCCTCTGCATGATTGGAAGATCCGACCTGGGACACAGCATATGCAACACCCTACTATCTCTATAACCCTCTATCTATGTTAGTCGTATGTTGTCCCCTCTGCGTGATTGAAAAAGATACGACCTGGGACACAACATATGCATTTATTTCTAAATCTGGCTTCCTCCTTAATAATTGTTTACTCACCTAAATTAAGGAGTCCTTAGGAAGCTCTTCATAACCAGGGTATATCGGGAAATGGGGAACACGTTTTAGTGCAACTAATATTGAACCATTTAGAGGTTTTCTATAGATCTTGCTGCTTAATTTAAGTGGACAACAATACCCGTGGTCGTCGTCAGCTAAATGTTTTATTTAGAAAAGTTTGTCGATATTCTTCGAGTTTAAGTGGACCACAATACCAGCAATTGACCAGATCTATTCATAAAGGTGAAGGTACTGATAAACAAGTTAAGACTGTCTCACAACTTTGATCCCAAATATTTTTGTTTTTGTTAAATTAGTTCATAGTTTTCCTCTATGCAAAAACTTAGGGGGAGAATTAAAAAAAAATTCAAAAATCAAACAAAAATCAGAAAAATTCAAAAATCAAACAAAAATCAGAAAATTCAAAATCAAAAAATATTGTTATTTCTATTTTATTTTTTTTAGAAAATATGAAAAACCCAAAAATATTGTGTGCTAAAATTTTCTTTAAGTTTTATTTTTTCTTGAAAAATGAATTCAGATGTAGACGAGACTCATGGAGTCTGTATCGAGATTTCTGAGCCGAAGCTTCATCCATGAGCATTGAAGAATTTTCATTCAATAGAGCAAGAAATGAAGATTATTCTTTAAACATTCAATCCTTCAACCCTAGAAGCAAGGTGAATCTGTTGTTGAAGATTATGTGACAGATTGCATTAAAGTCTCCTCAATCAATATGCTGCTATCTTGAACCTGTTGAAGTGATCCAAAAGAATATTTCTCTCCGTTGTTTTCTCAAAAGATTTTCAAGCTGAAGGCGCTGTCTTTCAAGAATCAGTACAATAAGCCTCCTCACCCAATGTGCATTCAGAGTCAAATCTTGAAGAAATGCGCAACCGCTCAGGATGAAGTCATGTATTGAAGACTCATATGTTCATCTTGAAGCTGTGAAGAAATCAAAGATTAAAGCTGAAGCCACAGCTCTTATTGAAGATTAACAAGAAAAGACACCTACTTTTTATGGGGAGCTTGTTGGGTCATTTAGAAAAGAAAGTTATAAACCAAGGGGGAGATTGTTGGGTCAAAATTATGGTTTATACTTTGCTTTTCTAGGCAATTGTATTTTTCCATAATGTTTTATGAGTTTACGGCTGTGCTTACGGCCGTGAACCTATTCACGGCCCATGTCTCATATATATAGGGTGAGGAGTGCATGTGGGTATATGGCCAAGGAGCTTAAGTGTGTGAAAATAAGGTGTGTTCTAGAGATAATGGCAAGTGGTGATTCTGTGAAGGATATAACAAGCAAGTTTGACAAATTGAACACGTTTGAAGGAAAATATTTTCGTAGATGGCAGAAAAAGATGCACTTTCTCCTTACCACTCTGAAAGTGGTATATGTTCTGAGTACACCCATGCCATTCTTAGCAGAATCTGTTGAAGATGACCCGTTGGAGGCAACAAGAAGGAGATCAAAGTGGGAAAATGATGATTACATATGTCGTGGTCATATTCTTATTGGTATGTCTGACTCTTTGTTTGATATCTATCAAAATTTCGAATCTGCAAAAGAACCGTGTGATTCCCTTGAATCCAGGTACATGGCTAAAGATGCTTCTAGCAAGAAGTTCCTTGTTAGTAACTTTATGGGTTACAAGATGATTCACTCCAGGCATGTTATGGAACAATTCCATGAAATGTTAATGATTCTGGGACAGTTTGCTCAACACAATTTGAAAATAAATGAGGCCATTTATGTGGTTGTGATGACTGACAAACTACCCCATTCCTAAAAGGATTTTAAATACAATCTGAAACATAACAAATAGGAATTGACTTTGACTCAACTTGGAATCCATATACAGATTGAAGAGTCCTTAAGCATTGAAGAACTTCAAAACAATCCTAAAGGCAAGAACCAAGTTGGTTCCTCTTCTGTGAACATGGTGGAAGGAAAAAGTTTAAAGAATCCCAAGAAGTCTAATGGAAAAAAGGAAGTTTAAAAGAAAGGATGCCAATTCTTCCAACAAGAAGGCTAAGTTGGTTTGTTGGAATTGTAACAAACCAGGTCACTTTAAGAAAGATTATCGTCTCTGTAAAGCAACAAGGTCAGATTTCTGTTTTTATGTAGAATTCTAAATATGTACAGAATTATATTTCTGTGATTTCTGAAGCATTTTATGTGCACGATGATGATGTTGCATGGTGGGTTGATTCGGGTGCAGCAAGCCATATATTGAAGGATATTCGTTGTTTCAAGGAATGTCAACCAATTGAAGATGAATCTGTGGTGAAAATGGGAAATGTTGCAACTGAACCAATCAAGGGTTTAGGATCTGTTTTACTTTACTTTACTTCTGGAAAGTGTTTGTGTCTAAACAATGTTTATAAAAGTTTTACGTACCAATATAGGTGGTGAGTATTATGATCCAGTTTATTTTGAATCAACTAGAATAATACATAAAACCATGGCTCCTTATACACCTCAACAAAATGGTGTAACTCAAAGGAAAAATAGTACTTTAAAAGCAATGGTTAATTCGATGTTGTCCTATTCAAGTTTAAGTGAAGTTTTCTGAGGCGAGGCTATGTTAATTTCCTGTTATATGTTGAATATAACTCCAAACAAAAGGACTAAGAATACTCCTTATGAACTTTGGTGTAAAAAGGTACCAAATTTGACTAATCTCAAAGTTTGGGGTTGTCGAGTGGTAGTGAGGCTCATTGAACCCAAAAGGAAAACATTGGGTGAAAGAGGTATATATTATATCTTTATTGGATATGCTGAGCATTCTAAAGCTTATAGATTCTATGTTTTAGAAACTAATGAATTTGTGTCTATGAACACTGTTATAGAGTCAAGAGATGCTATCTTTGATGAAGTAAGATTTACATCTATACCTAGAGCAAGGGACATCATTCAACAATCTTTCAGTAAGAACACAACTCAAGCTGATGATGCTTCTGGTGGTACTATTGGGTTTTAGTATACTACAACATCCTATGGTGCACATACAACCCTAAATACCTTGGATCCATGTTTTAACTAATTGTACAAGCAAATGGTTTCCAAGGTATTAAATGTACAACTAGCATGCATTATAAACCATATAAAATACTAGTTAGGACAACATATGTTTTGATGGAGCTTGAAGTCTTGATGTATTTGGACTCAAAGAGCTTAGCCCCAATAGTATGGAAGCCTCAAGTGGAATCACAACGCATCATGGACAAAGGAGAAAATTGAGAGAGAATTCTCGTACACACAAAAACACTACCAACTACAAGAATACACTAGTGGAGACTTAGGTCAATGGAGTATCTATTTATATGTGGGATTTCAAAGGCCATGGATATAACCCAAATCCATACCCATGGGTTTTATGATCCATGGTTCATGTGGCCCAACTTTTTATGTATCCATACATAAACTTGGTCCAACATGGATCATAAGCCCAACACATATAAATATAACTAATTAACATAATTAGTCCCCATAGAATTAATTAGTCTCTTTTGATCACTAAATTAATTCCAAATTAATTCTTGATCGATACTAATTAAGTCATATGATTTCATATTAATATATTAGTACTTATAATATGTTAATAAATCATATATAACCTTCTCTCAAGATCCCATCGTAACAAATTGTCCTAATGATATGCAACCCAAATGGACCATGCTACTCTCGGGTCAAGTACATACCAATAATAGTTATAGGCTTAGACATCTAATCCAATAGTCTCCCACTTGGATAAGTCTAAAACTATTATTGTAAGTACGACTTCATAACCCGACTAGCAATCGTAGCTCTTAAAGCCACTGTCGAACTCTGAACAAATCAAATGACGCGTCCATTAGATAAGTGATCGTATATTACTTCATTCTAGATTTCGTATGGACTAAGACATGGATTATAATCATTCTCTCTATCCATTTGTTGTTTCCTGATTTTTAATTTATGAAAACTGACTAATTGAACAAATCAAATCAATCCAGGCTTGGCCAAGCACTTAGGGGTGTCATCACTAAATCATCGAGGGGCCCACAAATATCGCTTTTATCCTTATGAGGTAAAAGGAATGGATAAACTTCAACTCATATGCTTGTACTAACTACTTGTTGAATCATACATAAAGGCATATTTTATAACATCAAGTTACTGATCCGTTTTCGGACAATCAATGTAAAACCAACTCATAGTCAACAACTTATATCTCTAGGTTTGAAGAATATAATATATTATCATCTCATGATTCACTCGTGATAAAATCCATGAAGTGATTCAAATGACTGTGGGTTTAATCCAATACTTAGACCTTATGAGCACTCATGAATGTTTCAACAACCATTGCTATGTCTAATCCACCTTAGACAAATCTTACAAGCCAAATTCATGACAGTCTTAATTCAATACCTACTTCCAATGTATGGCCGATTGTGGAGAGTTTGAATAAAATAATTATTCTGGAAGTCAAAACATGAAAAGTGAAACACAAGAATAATACTAATCCTATATGGCCCCAAACTCTTGAGTGTAAATAAAAAAACCCTTTTATCTAAGCACTATATTGATTTCTCATTATTTATTGTATAATGTTTCGATTTATCAACTTAATACTTGAATTAAAACACTAGTCATGCCATGCTCCAAGCATGCACACTATGTTTACCTATGTTCCTTTCTTTTGTGAAATAGATTAATTGAACACGACTCCAGTGATGCTCATTTCTCAATCCCAATCCCTTTTGTAAATGTAAGAGTACCAAACCCTTGCCATTTACTATAATCTGTTAGATTCTAAACTTATATGCAATGATTATCTTGTAATGACTATGCACAAAAGTCACAAAGACTTGGAAACATACATTACAAAGTATTCTAATGGAGATCAATTCCATGGAAACGAAGTCTCATATTCAAAGTACATTCCTTTGAACATCCTTCTTTGCATTAAGTTTTCTCATCTTATATAGATTCAGAGAATAACTTCCACCTATGGAAAAAATTCCACATTTCCATTTTTTACAATCACTTCCGAACAAGAGTTGCCTCTTTTCAAAATATGTCGATATGGTCCTTTCCAAAGCTTACATTATACTTCGAATTGTCCACGATCAACCAATCTTTGGTAAACCTCAGATTGTCCTTGACAATTGTTTAATCATTTTAGGCATATCTAGTTCTATTCCTTTTTATTTTCCATGTTCTCACAATTCGAACTATGAAGAGGGATGTTGTAATCATGATCGAATTTTGAGAATGCAACATATATAGAATTTCCTTATGTTGAACCATTCCAACATAACGTTCATATATATCTTTGATTAAAGTTGATTAAAATCTAAATCTAACCTTGTAGAATTGGAATGAAGTATAAAATCCTCTCCCTTAATTATAGCGAAACAACTTTTCAAAGAGAATTGAAAATTTTGTTTTCTATAATTGACATTGCTAACTTGCAACACGTAACATAATAATCATGCTCCCACTAACATGATAATTATAATTTAACTAGCATAACACTTTATGCTCCCACTACCTTTGACATGTACCCAAAAATCAGTTGGACTTCTAGAAATCAATACTTTATTGGCTTTCTTACCAAAGTTCAGTTTTCTGATACGAGATGCTTTGATAAGACTTTATCAAAATCATACACCTTTCCTTAGATTGCTTACATTTTTTTCTAAACAATTTTATAACTATGAAAAGGGGTGTCGTAATCATAGTCTCAATTGTTTAGACCTTTGACGTTTCTCACTAGTCTATGTTAGTGTGCCGGTTACCTACACACGCTCCACTAACGACTTTGAGAATGCAAGTATCAAATTTTCTATCTACTTAAAACCTTCTTAGTGAAAGCGTTTCCTCACCATCATTTTCATGAATCGGAGAGAAACCTTATGACACTTAGATTTTCTGGTGTATGTGTTCCTATCCATGCGAGTTATAAGAATAATCTCAAGAGCATGGTTAGTGCCAAATCCAAACTCATATGGACTGAACTTGCCCAATCTCATTTTCTTGCCACCCAGCAGCACAAGGGCCTACCATTGCTTCCATGTTGTTATGCAAACAATTGATAACTTACAGAACTCTACAAAGATGCATTTGGTAGATCTAGGCTTAAGTTTGCTAGAAGTCTCTTGTCTAACATAAGCTTTACATCCACAAACATTCATATAACATAAGGATGGAGGTCTTCCATACCACATCTCATAAGGTTTTTTCTCTACCTTCTTAGTTGGTGCAATATTCGACTCATCATGGATCGAACCATATTAAGTAAGATCCGATTTCTCCTCTTAGAAACACCATTAAGCTGTGGTGTTCTAGGTAGAGTGAGTTGTGAGATAATCCTACGACTCCTTAGATGGTCTTGGATCTCCTGGCTTAAATACTCAGCTCCTCTATCCGAACGAAGGATTTTGATTGCTTTGTCAAGTTGATTTTCAACTTCACTTTGAAACAATTTAAACTTTTCAAATGCTTCATGTTTAGGTTTCCTCAAATATACATAACCAAAACGACTGAACTCATCAGTGAAGGTGGTATAATATCTCTCACCATATCTTGACATTGTTTTGAAAGGTCCACATACATCGGTGTGTATGACGCCTAATTAAACACTTGCTCTTTCACTTGTTCCTAAGAAAAGGGATTTTGTCATCTTGCCACATAAACAGTATTCACATATGTCAAATGACTCAATGTGATTTACCCCCATAAGTCCACTCTTTTGGAGTTGAGATATGCTCTTCTTGGGCCTTTTAGTATTAACATGATAAAGGTACTTATTGTTTGAGGTGCCATCTAGGTTTAATTCATAAATTCCATTTATTGTTCTAGCCTCAAAATAGAAGATTCCGTTCAAGAAGGAGTGAATTTTATCATCAACAAATATGAAAGCATAACCAAATTTTATCAAACACGAAACTGGAATGATATTTCTAGTAATAGAAGTAATTAAAAACACATTGTCTAATGTCAAGTACATACCAGATGGTAAACATAAATCAAAATGTCCTAAAGCTTGGACCGCAACACGTGCTCCATTGCCGACATGTAAATACGATCTCATCTGCTTTCAGTTCCTTACTACTTCTGAACCCTGCAACGATTTACAAATATGAGTTTCACAACCAGTATCTAATACCCAAGTGTTAGATGAAAAAGTAAATAATCCCATTTCAATCGTGAAAATGGATATACCTGAAGGGCCTTCCCCGACCTTCTTGTTTTTCAACTCTGCGAGGTACTTAGGAAAATTCCTTTTCCAATGTCCGACAACTCCACACTCAAAGCATGTGTCATCTTTGGCAACCTTTTCCTTCTTCTTGGGTGGTGGGTTTTGAGGAGATTTCTTCCTTTTTCCCTTGCTAGCTTGTAGCTTTCCCTTGAAGTTCTTTCCTTTGGTCTTCTTGACTTTTCCTTCCCTAATCATGAGCACTTGGGGAGTTTTACATGGGATATTCTTCTCGACAGTTTTTAGCATCCCGTGCAACTAAGGGATAGGTTTCTCCCACCCATTCATGCTATAGTTCATGATGAAAGCATTGTAAGACTTTGTCAAAGAGTTCGGAATGACATTTGTAGCCAAGTCTTGCTGGTATGGAGAGCCGAATCTCTCCAATTGATCCATGTAGCTTTTCAACTTGAGCACATGTGTGCTCACATTCCCATTCTCCTCCATTTTCATGTCATGAAGTTCTCTCACAATGTCAAACCTTTCGGTTCTAGCTTGTTTTCCAAACATCTCCTTGAGATGCTCAATCATGTCAAAGGTAGTGTAGTGTTCCAGATCCCGCTGAAGATCGAGAACCATAGAGGCAAGCATAAGACATGAAACATAAAGAGAATCATCTATATGCTTTAGCCATGCATCATGTGCAGCCTTTGGGAGAGCAGGTGGTTCATCAGGGGTTTGGTTTTCAAGGACATAGTCTTTCTTTTTCTTATTTCAAAACAATTCTTAAATTTTTGTGCCAGTCCAAAAAGTTGGAGTGGTTGAGCTTATCTTTGTGAAAACTAAGTTATAAACCACACAAAATATTTACGTGAAAAAATAAACAACACAAGCATCCATTTGACATAAACAAGCCTTACACTATATAACACTTTTGTGAGCCAACACAAAAGTGTTAACTCCTTCCTACGGGACAAAGGGACCAAATATTACAACTTTTTCTTCATGTGATCTTGAATCTCACACTTGCATTGACAACCAACTTTGTTGCAATTTTTTAAAAGGTTTATAAAAGTTATGAACTTTTATAAAATCTTTATAAAAACTATGGGTCTCCATGGTTCTTCAAGAAATGGCCTCCATCTTCATCTTGTTACATTTTTCATAAAATAAATCTAGTCTAAAACTAATCTATTACATAAAAAATAACAAGAATAAAAAATAGCTACTTTTATTACATACTTTATTAATAAAAGAATATTACAAACTATTTTCTACCAAATCACACAAACAGCAACACATATGGTCCAAGGCTTATTTATGCACTCTAAAACACATATAAACATAAAACAACCTTCGTTTTTCTAAGACAACTTTAAGTGACAAAAATGCATGTAGGTTTTGTCACATAAAATAACAATTATAAAGTTGTCAAAGAAAATATGTATGAACTTGTTTTTATACGAAAACAAGTTATCCATATTCTCCAAAAACTAAGATTTCTATATATATATCAAAAATCTGACCAAACCTGCAAGGTGGCTCTGATACCAATTGTTGAGTTTTATTAAAAATTTAGTTTGAAAAACTACAAATAATGGTAAACAGAAGACTTGAGTTTTATAAAATAACATAAACATTTTATCACCCACCATGGATCATCTTGCAAGTATAAGAAAGATTTAAAACAAAACCATATATGGAAGTTGTGGTAACAAAAATTTGAAGCACTTTGAGTCATCTAGGGGAGGCTTGGAAGTTGATGGGGTGAGTATGAACCCTTGAGACACCAATAATATCCCAACTTGATTAGAATTCTAGTTCTTATGTTAAATCTTAAGCTTGGAACAAAATACCCAAGTATATATTCCAAGAGAGAAAAAACATAACAATTTCTTCAAGAACTCAAAGTTAGAGAATAGATGGAGAGAGGATGAAGAAGCTCATGAATTTTTGGGGAAAAATACAAGCCAAAAGGTGTGTCTAATACAAGTGCAAGCTTCATCCTTTTATAACCATAAAGCATGGTTTTAATCAAGAGGTATTTACACTTTTAAGACTACCATGACCTAAGTCATCAACCATGTCTCCTAGGGTGGTTACTTTTGCATTAAACAAATAAAAGAGCTATGCTCTCAAAAGAAGAAAAATAGTTTAAATTTTATAAACTTAAACTTTATAAAATATAAACTTTGTCTTTAGTTAAAAGACAAAAGACTCAACTAGTCCAAAATGTTGTACATGAATTATTAATTCATACATTATGAAACAATGTGTTACTTGTATTGTAAAATAATTATTTCTTTAAAATAAATATTTTCCCAATTTATTATAAGAGTTTATTAATATTTATTAATATCAATTTCTAATAAATAATCAATTTTATCAAGTTGTTGTTAGTTTGACCCTTAGGATCATATGTTATTTAGCAATATCTTTTCAATATGACTCTTGAGCATACTAGATCTTTCAAAGGGTATGTTTGTAGGCAAGGGATCTGCTGGTGGTGGAATGTTTAGATTCCCTGTAATGGTTAATATGCCTAATATCAATGACATTAATGACCTATTCTTGAGTATTCTAACGTGTAGCATGCTACACGTGGATATGTCTATTTTGACACCTCAAGGCGGTTAATCAAACTTCAATACTGATGGGTTTTAGCCATAAGAACTTTCCTATGTGCGCATGCAAAACCCTAATGCTTGGATCTAGGCTTTCTAATTAAACATGCTTTGAATCCAAGACTTCTAATGGCTAATTAGGTTAAATAAGAACATTGAAACAGATCTAGAACCATACCTTTGAATTCCTTGTAGATCTTGTAGTCTTGGAGTTTCTAGAGTCACAAATGTCACTCCTCTAATGGCTTACAAACACCAATAGCAAGGAAGATGATTTAGGAGAGAGGAGAGGGGAGGAAATCGGCCAGGGTTCACTTACTTTAGGTGAGGTACCGATTTCCCTTAGCTATGGGGTCTATTTATACTTGTAGACTCCTTAAGGGTTACAATCTAAACCCTAATTGGATAATCTTCTCTTAAGGCTATCCAAATCCTTTCCTTAGATAAGTCATGGACGATTTTTGCTATCCTTTAGCTTCTAGAATTCGTCCACTATAAATCTATAAGGATTTATAGTCGAAATCTTAACTATCAAACAATTGACAGTTTATACCCCTTTATTTAATTAATCTCTTTAAGTCACCAAATTAATTCCAATTAATTCTATGACTTATATTAATCAAATAACAATATATTATTCTTTATATTACTCTCATAATATATTAATAATATTTACTCTCTCTTAACAAATCATCCTATCAAGTTGCTATGGTGAAGGCAACCCAAAAGGACCATGCACAACCGGGTCAAATACTTGCCTAATATACTTGCAGCCTTAGACATTATTCCAACAGTCTCCCACTTGGATATGTCTAGTAACTATATGCACAAGTACAATTCGGTTTGCAATCGTAGCTCTTCAAAGATGCTGTCAAACTCTGATCTAATCAATCTTGTCCTTTAGATAAGGGAACATACAGTCCTCTATTAGATATCATGCTGACAATCCTAAGGAATGGTTAGTCAAGCATTTAGGTTTCTCGATCTCTGATTTATTTGACATAGAACTTAATCGAACACATCAATTCAGTTCTGACCGGGCCCGACACATAAGTCAAATCAAATCATCGAGCGGCCGAGATATCGCTTTTACCTTCTTAGATAAAAGTTACAGATAAACTTCGACTTATATGCATTTACTTATTCATTATTCAACTATACACAACAATGCGTTTTATAACATCGAGTTATTGATGCGTTTTTGCATTATCAATGTACAATCAATTAACAAATAACAAACCATATATCTAGGTTTTAAGACTATATGATATTATCGTCTTGCGATCATCCTTTTATATCATATTCCATAAGGTGATTCCAGCAAGCGCGGGTTTGTTCCAATGCTCAAAACTAGTTCATAAGCACTCATGAACGTTGCAGCAACCCTTTGCTATGTCTAACACCATTTAGACATTCTACACACCAATTCATGACAATCTTCATTCATATCTACTTCCAACATATGAACGACTGTGGACAATTTGAACAATTCGATTATTCCTAATAAACTCAATTATTCTGGAAGTCAAAACATGCAAAGTGAAACAATAGTTAAACAATTAACATAAGATAGTAACATTACTCATAAATAAAACTCCTTTATTTGATTATCAAATGTTAATTACATTTATCTATTACACGTTTCTAATGCTATCTAATCTATGCTAATATCATCCTTCAGCCCAATACTCCTAGCATGCTGCAAGTGCTTAACCCTACTCAGTCCCTTCGTAAGCGGATCTGCTGGGTTATCTTCTGATGATATCCTCTTCACTACAAGTTTTCCTTCTTCTACACGATGTCTAATGAAGTGATATTTTCTGTCGATATGTCTTGATCTACCATGATCCCTCGGTTCCTTGGTCAAGGCAACCGCTCCTTCGTTATCACAGAAAATCTCCATTGGCTCCTTTATGGCAGGTACAACTCCAAGATCACCGATGAAGTTCTTTAGCCATATTGCCTCCTTCGACGCTTCGCTCGCTGCAATGTACTCTGATTCGCACGTTGAATCAGCTACGGTCTCTTGCTTGGAACTCTTCCATGTCACTACTCCTCCATTTAGGGTAAAGACCCAGCCCGACTGCGAACGGTAGTTGTCCCTGTCGCTCTGAAAACTGGCGTCACTATACCCTCGCACCTTCAAGTCATCACTCCCTCCGAGGACTAAGAACCATTCCTTCGTCCTCCGAAGGTTCTTAACGATGTTCTTCACCGAAATCCAATGTGCTCTGCCAGGATCCCCTTGATATCTGCTAACCATGCTCAAAGAGAAGGCTACATCAGGGCGAGTACAAGTCATAGCGTACATGATTGAGCCAACTGCGGAAGCGTATGGTACTTGACTCATTTCCGCTATCTCAGCTTCGGTACTCGGACTTTGAGTCTTACTCAACTTGGCATTACTTTGTATCGGTAATTCTCCCTTCTTCGAGTTTTCCATACTAAAACGTTTTAGTACCTTCTCTAAGTAAGCATTCTGAATAAGTCCAATTCGTCTTTTACTTCTATCTCTTACTATCCTTATTCCCAAAATGCAAGAAGCCTCTCCGAGGTCCTTCACTGCGAAGCACTTCCCGAGCCAGGACTTAACCTCCTGCAGAGTCGGGATGTCGTTTCCTATGAGTAATATGTCATTGACATATAGAACGAGAAAGCTTACTATACTCCCACTGGCTTTGACATATACACAAGATTCGTCTTCACGTTGTACAAATCCAAACTCTTTGACTTTCTCATCAAAGCAAAGATTCCATCTGCGAGACGCTTGCTTAAGTCCATAAATGGACTTCTCAAGCTTACACACTCTATTCGGATGCTTCGGATCCACAAACCCCTCTGGCTGAGCCATGTAAACATCCTCAGCCAACTTTCCGTTAAGGAAAGCGGTCTTGACATCCATTTGCCAAATCTCATAATCTTGAAATGCAGCAATTGCTAGCATCACTCTAATAGATTTAATCTTCGCAACTTGTGAGAAGGTCTCATCATAGTCAACTCCGGGAGTTTGAGCAAAGCCCTTCACAACCAATCGCGCTTTATATGTGTGCACATTTCTATCCACGACGGTCTTCTTCTTGAAGATCCATTTGCACCCAACGGTCTTACGTCCGGGCACATAATCAACCAAATTCCAAACTTGGTTATCATACATGGATTGGATCTCGCTATCCATTGCCTCTTTCCATTTTGTAGACTTTGGGCCTGCCACGGCTTCCTTATAGCTATTAGGTTCATCAAGATTTACTAGTGTACCATCACTAATATACGTGTCCCCTTCGGCAGTAATATGAAAACCATAAAACTGGGGATGAACTCTAACAATATCGGAATGTCTAAGAGGAAAGGACTCATCAATCGGTTCAACCGGAGTTTCCTCTTCGGGTTGAGTGCCAGCGGTAGAGGTTCCTTCATCTATCGACTCTTGAGTCTCTTCAAGTTCGATTTGCCTCCCACTGTCTCCTTGGCATATGAGTTCTCGCTCTCGGAAAACTCCTCTCTTCGCAACAAAGACAACGTTGTCCTTCAGTCTATAGAAGATATATCCAAAGGATGTCTGCGGGTAGCCGATGAAAATACATCGCTCACTTCGAGGTTCGAGCTTATCGTGAGTATCTCGTCTTATGAAAGCCACGCAACCCCATACCTTGATATGTGCCAACGAGGGAGCTTTCCCTGTCCACATCTCGTGAGGTGTTTTGGCAATCTTCTTAGTAGGGACTCGGTTAAGGATATGGGCGGCAGTCTCTAAGGCATACCCCCAAAAGGGATAGGTAGTGAAGCACGACTCATCATAGAGCGAACCATATCCAATAAGGTTCGATTACGCCTTTTTGCCACACCATTCAGCTGCAGTGTCCTAGGAGGCGTCAATTGCGAAACTATTCCACACTCCTTGAGATAATCGTAGAATTCAAGACTTAGATACACTCCTCCTCGATCGGATCGAAGTATCTTGATTTTCCTGCCCAATTGATTCTCCACTTCATTCTTGAACTCTTTGAACTTTTCAAAGGTTTCTGACTTTTGCTTGATTAAGTAGATATACCCATATCTACTATAATCATCGGTAAAAGTCACGTAGAAGCGGTTCCCATCCTTCGTGGTTGATCTAAACGGTCCACATACATCGTTATGTATTTGGTCCAATAGACCCTCACCCGTTTCACACGTACTCGTGAAGGGTGATTTAGTCATCTTTCCAAGTAAACAAGACTCGCATGTGTCATCTTCCCTATGTTCGAATGACTCCAACACTCCATCCTTTTGGAGTTGGGCTATGCGTTTCTTGTTGACATGTCCAAGACGACAATGCCACAAGGATGCTTTATCCATACTAGTGGAAGAATCTATATTCAAAACATCATTTCCTAAGTTATCAACAATCATAACAGTTTCATATATTCCATTGCATGGTATAGCTTCAAAGTAAAAGACACCATTTAGATAAGCCAAAATAGAACCGTTCTCATTATTAAAAGAAAATCTAAATCCTTGTCTATATAAACCATGAAATGAAATGATGTTTCTAGCCATTTGTGGCGAATAGCAACAATTGTTCAAATCTAAAACCAAATTATTCCTAAGCACTAAAGAATACACTCCAGTCTTAGTCACAGGGGACGATCTTTTGTTTCCCATGATTAGATTGATCCTTCCTTGCTCCACATCCCTACTTCTTCTTAGTCCCTGCACATTAGAACAAAAGTGGTAACCACAACCGGTATCAAGAACCCAAGAAATAGCGTGATTAGAATCGTTAGATTTAATTGTGTATATACCTGCGAAAGATGGCTTGATCTTTCCTTCTTTGATTGCTTGCAAATACTCTGGGAAGCTTCTCTTCCAATGTCCTATCTTGTGGCAGTGGTGGCACTCTGCCTCCTTCGGGTTAGGACAAGGCTTAGCGGGATCAACTTTGGTCCCACTAGAAGAGGCACCATCTCGGGCTTTGACCTTGCGATAGTTTTTCGATGAAGCCTTCCTCTTCTTTCCCTTTCCTTGACCAATAGCCAAGACAGGAGCAGCGGGTGGATTGGGAGTTGGTGCAACAGACTTGTCTTTGAAGTTTCTCTCAGCGACCCTCAAAAGACCTTGGAGTTTGCTTAGGGTGACCTCTTCTTTGTTCATGTGGTAGGTCATCCTAAATTGGTTGTACATCGGAGGCAAAGAGTGAAGCACCATGTCGATCGCAAAGTCTTCCCCAAAGTCAACATTTAACTTGCGAAGGCGGTCGACATACCTTTGCATCTTTTGTAGGTGCACGGTAAGAGATTCTCCATGACCCATCTTAGCAGAAATCATCTTAGTGAAAATCTCATAATGCTCTTGTCTCGCGTTCTGGTGGTATCTCTCTAATAAGTCTTGGTGCCTCTCGTACGGGTACATGTCCTCGTAGGACTTTTGGAATTCGGAGTTCATGGTGGCAATCATGATGCAATGTACCTCCGTTGCATCCTGCTCATGAGTCTCAAAAGCGGTGATTTTGGCTGGAGTAGCGATTTCAAGGTTGATTTTCTCGAGCTTCTCATCGAGGACATACTCCTTATCCTCATAGCGAGCAATGGTGCGAATGTATCTTATCCATTCGCTAAAGTTCGTTCCATCGAAGGTGACCTTTTGGCAAAGGCTCATCAATGTGAAAGAACTAGCAGCAACGTTGTTTGTGTTCGACATCTACAAAAGAAAAGGACAAAGATAGATTAGAACAAGAATCCCTAATTATCACCCAATAAGAAAAAGAAATTAGGGCTAGGATCCAACAATAACATTTACATACTAGAAAAGGGATGCCGTCATCTAACATGCAAATAAATTGAAGGTAAGTGAATGACGATTCACTAATTCTCCATCACAAAAACTTAACTATTAGTCCTAAGTGTATTGAGAATTCCTAGGTTCGGATGAGATTCATTGAAACTATTCAATGGCATGTTTATATCTCGATATGCCCCTCTTGTTTGTGACTGGGATACCGAGGATCACAAAGCGGGTGTGAATTACCATGCAAATTCACATGGTGCCTTCATTGTAACGATCACCTATTCGATGTGCCGGTAAACCACACACGCTCCATCGAACTATGATAAACAATGAATCACCCTTTGCCACCTTTGCTTAGAACCAATTAGTGTGCCGGTAAACCACACACGCTCCACTAACTTCTTAGCAAGGATGCAAAGTGTAATTTCATGGGATTGCATCAATTCACTTTTCCTAAAGTAACTAAGATTGGGAAATTTTAAAAATGTGTAGTTACTTTGTATTACTTATTATACTTTTAATGAGAGGATGAGGTTGCCCTATCCTACACGTTCGGCTAACGACCCTCCACCAATCAAGCAAGCGGTGGGTGTGAGTGTACACCCATTAAGCGCCATTTTATAGGCCGCAACCTTATACCCACCTTATAGATCGGCTTCGTGAATGAGGCCTACTAACGGTAAGACTAGCATTTAGTTATACATATATATATTATTCTAGTAATATCATACTAGTATAGGGTTGTATTTTAAACCTTTTAAAATCTACGGTTTGAAATTTAAGTTGTCTAAATTAAAACTTTTAATCACAAAAATAAATTTCAAAACTTGAGGGCAAGTTTTAAACATTTAAAACATGGAGGATCAAATAACAAATAATTCCAATTAACAATTAATATCCTAATTATCTATATTTGATTTTATTCAAGATTTCTTTGAAAGATAATTACCAAAATAATTAAAATAATTAATTATCATATAAGGAAATTAAATATTTTATTAGTTGATAAATACCTTTAACTGGATCAAGATAATAGTCATATATATCAAAAAATCGGATTTAGGTTGATCTATTATGATTAAGGTAAGTTTCCATAAGATAATTATGAAAAAATCCCGAATCTGGCCATTCCTGACGCCTGGACTCGCCGAGTGCACAAAGGGACTCGCCGACTCAGGCCTACTCGCCGAGTCCATGACTCAGAAACCAAAAAATTGAATTTTGCAGGTTTGTTTCAGTTAATCAAGCAACAATTTAAAGAAAACCAAGCTAGGCTCTGATACCACTGATGGGTTTTAGCCATAAGAACTTTCCTATGTGCGCATGCAAAAACCTAATGCTTGGATCTAGGCTTTCTAATTAAACATGCTTTGAATCCAAGACTTCTAATGGCTAATTAGGTTAAATAAGAACATTGAAACAAATCTAGAACCATACCTTTGAATTCCTTGTTGATCTTGTAGTCTTGGAGCTTCTAGAGTCACAAATGTCACTCCTCTAATGGCTTACAAACACCAATAGCAAGGAAGATGATTTAGGAGAGAGGAGAGAGGAGGAAATCAGCCAGGGTTCTCTTACTTTAGGTGAGGTACCGATTCCCCTTAGCCATGGGGTCTATTTATACTTGTAGACTCCTTAAGGGTTACAATCTAAACCCTAATCGGATAATCTTCTCTTAAGGCTGTCCAAATCCTTTCCTTAGATAAGTCATGGACGATTTTAGCTATCCTTTAGATTCTAGAATTCGTCCACTATAAATCTATAAGGATTTATAGTCTAAAGCTTAACTATCAAACAATTGACAGTTTATACCCCTTTATTTAATTAATCTCTTTAAGTCACCAAATTAATTCCAATTAATTCTATGACTTATATTAATCAAATAACAATATATTATTCTTTATATTATTCTCATAATATATTAATAATATTTATTCTCTCTTAATAAATCATCCTATCAAGTTGCTATGGTGAAGGCAACCCAAAAGGACCATGCACAACCGGGTCAAATACTTGCCTAATATAGTTGTAGCCTTAGACACAATTCCAACAGTAGTTAATCAAGCAACAATTTAAAGAAAACCAAGCTAGGCTCTGATACCACTAATGGGTTTTAGCCATATGAACTTTCCTATGTGCGCATGCAAAACCCTAATGCTTGGATCTAAGCTTTTTAATTAAGCATGCTTTGAATCCAAGACTTCTAATGGCTAATTAGGTTAAATAAGAACATTGAAACAGATCTGGAACCATACCTTTGAATTCCTTGTTGATCTTGTAGTCTTGGAGCTTCTAGAGTCACAAATGTCACTCCTCTAATGGCTTACAAACACCAATAGCAAGGAAGATGATGTTGGGTTTTGAGCATTCTAACACTCCTAAGTGTACATGCAACCCTAAATACCTTGGATCTATGTTTTCTCTATTATACATGCAAATAAGAATATCCAAGGTATCATCCTAATCTATCATACAAAACATGAATATAACAAGATAGAATACATACCTCTTTGATGTAGAAAGTCTTCATGAAGCTTGAGTGCCTAGCCCCAATAGTGTGGAAGCCTCAAATGGAATCACAATCATCAAAACACTTGGAATGACTTGAGAGAAAAACCCACACTTCATGAAATCGGCTAGCCCTTCTAGTACACCCACTAGTGCCGATTTTGGTGAATAATATGATGCTTATATAGTGTTACAATTAGGGCAAACCCTAATTGTCATGACTTTCCATTTCCTTGGATCCATGGGTACAAATACACCATGGAGCATCCATGGACCATCCTATGGGTTTTAGCCCAACTTGATTATCCATGGAGCATTAGCCCACTATACAAGTATGGATGATTTACACAATCAACCCATATATTTAATTAGTCTTCTTTTGATCACTTAATTAATCCTAGATTAATTCTTGATCAATACTAATTAAATAATCTTATTATTCTTATTATTAATATACTAGAACTTATAATATATTAATAACCATAAGTGTCTTATTTCTCTCATTCAAGTGCATGATGGTATGCAACCCAAATGGACCATGCCGGGTCGGGTCAAGTCTTACCAATTATAGTTATGGACTTAGACATTAATCCAACAGTCTCCCACTTGGATAAGTCTAAAACTATTATTGCGTATGACTTCAGGAACCAACGGACAATCGTAGCTCTCAAAAGCTTCTGTCGAACTCTGACCTTGTAGATGAACTCTGATCTTGTCAATGACTTGTCCATTAGATAAGGGATCATATAATCCTCTGTTCTCATGATATCAGCCGGACAAATACATGGAACAACGTCGTACTTATTGTCCAGCAGTTTGTTTCCCGATTCTCGATTTGTTTGACAAAGAACTTAATCGAACACATCAATTCAGTTCTGACCGGCCGGTACATAGGTCACAACAAAATCATCGAGGGGCCCAGATATCGCTTCTATTTCTAGAAGGAACAGATAAACTTCGACTCATATGCTTGTTCTACTACTTGTTGAATTGTACACAAAGGCACGTTTTATAACATCAAGTTACTGATGCGTTTACGTGCAATCAATGCACAACCAACTCATAGGTAACAACTCATATCTCTAGGTTTGAAGATTTATATGATATTATCGTCTCACGATCACTCGAGATAAATTCCATGAAGTGATACAAGTGAGCGTGGGTTTATTCCAATACTCATAACTTATGAGTACTCATGAATGTTGTAGCAACCATTGCCATGACTAAACTCATTTAGCCATCTACAAACCCGATTCATGACAATCTTGATTCATACCTACTTCCAACATATGAACGACTGTGGAGTGTTTAAATAACTTAGTCATCCGGAAAGAATAACCTAGCTATTTTGGAAGTCAAAACATGCAAAGTGAAATACAATAATAATCGAATCTAATATGGTCTCAGAACCCTTTTGAATATAAATAAAACCACTTTTTATTTATCACCATATTGATTACACATTATTCAATGTTTCAAATAATCAACTTAAGACTTGAATAAAAACAACAGTCGTCCCATGCTCCTAGCATGTACACTTTGTTTTCTAAACAATAGTTATGCCATACCCCAAGTATGCACACTATGTTTGTCTATGATCCTTACATTGTGATGTAGATCAATTGAACATGATTCCAATGATACTCATTTCACAATCCCAAATCCTTATTGTAAATGCAAGAATTTCAAATTTATGTCATTTACTGAAATTTGTTAGATTCTAAACTTATATGCATTGATCCTCTTGTAATGATTATGCACAAAGTCAGAAAGACTTGACAACAACCATTACAGAGCATTCCAAAGGAGATCAGCTCCTTGGGAACATCCTTTTTGCATTAAGTTTCCTAATCTTACATAGATTGAATCACTTCCACCTATGGAGACATTTCCATAGTCCTATTTGACTATCACTTCCGAACAAGAGTTACCTCTTTTCAGAAAATGTCGATATGGTCCTACCAAAATTAACACTAGACTTCCAAATGTCCCTGAGCAACCAATCTTTGGCGAACCTCAGATTGTCCTCGACAATTGCTTAATCACTTTAGTCATATCCAGTTCTAGACTTTTCCCTTCTAAATGCCTTAAGCATTTGGAAAATTTAGAAAGGATGAATATTATAGCACATGAAATCGATCCTATATCCGAAGCATATGGGATACTATTCATGATGTTTGACATAAAGACATGACACTAGACCAGTCTTTTGCTACAATATTTTTTATTTGCCATGTTTTCAAAATTTAACTATGAAGAGGGATGCCGTAATCATAATCGAATTTTGAAAATGCAATATATATAGAGTTTCTTCAAGTTGAACCATTCCAACACAAAATTCACATATATTCTTGACTAAAGATGATTAAAATCTCAATCTAAGCTTTAGAATTGACATGAAGTATAATTTCCTCTCCCTTAATTATAGCAAAACAACTTTTCAACCCCTGCAACTTCACGGATTGAAACTTTGTTTTCTATAATTAACATTGCTAGCTTGCAATACTAATCATAATAGTCATGCTCCCACTAACATGATGATTATCAGCATAACACTTATGCTCCCACTAGCTCTGACACATTTCCAGAAATCTGTTGGACTTCTGAAATTTAAATTCATACACCCTTTCTTAGATAGCTCACATGTGTGTCTAAACAATTTTCAGAACTATGAAAAGGGATGCCGTAATCATAGTCTCAATTGCTTAGGCATTTGCCATTTCTCACAAGTCCATGTTAGTGTGCCGGTTAACCACACGCGCTCCACTAATGACTTTTGAAAATGCAAATGACACAATTGATATCTACTTAAAATCTATTTAGTGAAAGCATTTCCTCACCATCATTTTCATGAATCGGAGAGAAACCTTATGACACTTAGATTTAATAGTGTATGAGTTCCTATCCATGCGAATTTGTCAAAACCATAATCACAAGATAAGGTTAGTGACAAATTCAGCCCTACATGGATTAAACTTATTCAATCTTAGTTTCTTGTCACCTTGGTAACACAAGGCCCACCAATGCTTCCAAGTTGAACTCTGATAACTCACATGTAAATTCAACTTATTTGAAGTAGGTACAGAAATAAGAATTATGTCAACACGATAGGTTGAAAACCTTAAGTCGTGTGCTAGTGATAAATTACAGGTTTTACTCTTGATTAAATCTTGAAATTCTTTCAGGATCTTTAAGGCTCCCACTGTCCCCTTGACATATAAGTTTTCCTAGTCAAGAACCATTCCTTGATAAAACAAATATTCAAGGGATAGTGCGGATTCTTATCAAGACTAACACTTCACACAATTGGTCTTAGTTGGTCTTTGTCTCATCCAAGACATCACAACTTACCAATCTCAAATGTACAAGAGTAGAAAACATTTTACTCTTACATTTGAAAAGTGTTTTAAACCTTCTTTAAGACATGTCACTCAAATTACAATCTTGGAGTATGACTCCAAGACTTGTATTGGAACGAAGTATGATTCATCTTCTTGATTTAACCATTTCAACAATTTCAAGATCCCTTCTTCTTAGTCATAAGAATGCACTAAGACTTTCTTAGAGAACAAATTTTGATATGGTTTCTTAATCATTAAGATGATCACAAAGCTGATACTAAAGTACTCTCCCGTCCTTTCAGATTTGAGAAACTTTTATCTTTCTGCCTAATTTGATTCTTCTTATTCGTTTTCCAATGTTACAAAATTATACTTAACCTTATAAGTATAATCATATTTACTAATCTTTAGTAAATCATGACAAATCAATCTTTGTGGTGGACCTTGACCAGCGCACACCCAGTGTACCTAATTCCTTAGTCCTTCAATTGACTCACATATACATGTGATCAAAGAATTAGTCTTAATTTTTCAAAGATGAAAATTCTCATTCATCATACAATACAACTTGTATGATTCCAAGTTTCTGTCCGATTGAAACTTGGGTGATGAAAAACTTTCTTCATTTGGTAAATTCAGACACTACCACAAATGAAAGAATCAAATCCACTTTCCAATATTGCTATTACTGGAAACATATAAGCAACAATTTTCCACTGATGCCATTGTAAGGATATTTTTAAAATAAATAAAATTAAAACCTTTTTTTCTTTTATTTTAAAACTTTGCGGAAAAACTTATCCTTACAATCCACATGAAAACCTTGTTGTTATCTACTCACAAGCAATATATTATAACTCTTAAGCAACAGCTCAAAATTCTGATTACCGAACCATGCGATCGAAACCCATCTTCGCAATCAGAATCAGCATATACTTACTTTAAGCTTCCTATCTTTTCTTTGATTCTTAAAAGACATCAGCATGTGACCCATTCACATTATGTAATAAGAATCTCCAAATAGGAACTTAACAGAGTTATACAGTGTATTTTACCTGAAGTAGAGTCAAACCTCTTGACTTGATCAACCTTATGACCTTTCAGGTAAATAGGGCAGCTTCGCAACCAATGCCCCTTTCTTTGGCAATATAAACATATGGAGACCCTTTGATAATGGCACATGAGACTATTTCAGACTTAGCCTTTCTCTTTACCATTTGGTCAACCGAGTTGACTATGGCCGATCCCTTTCCATTGGGAAGAGAAATGCTTTTCTAGATATCCAATGCTACCATTGCCAATGTCCATTTAAGGTTTGGGAAGTTGATCTTCTAACAAAATTTGCTTTACTAGTGTTCCAAATCATTGCTGATTCCACAGCACAAAACAAATAGATAAGATCATTAAGGCTCGTGTCATAGTCTGTCTCATAGTAGTCCCAAAGTGACCCGCTATGTTACTAAGAAAGTGATTGAACATCCAACTTTCACGAGACTTTGACACCCAACTCTCCCGTCTTGTCAATATGTGACTACATCTCCAAGATGTGACCACACCAAGACCTTAACTTGCCAATAGGGCTTGAGTGACTTTAAACTTTTCAAGAACTTGTGGGTGAGGGAGAATAATTGGAGGAGATAAAGGAAGTGAAGCATGATGTTGAGGAACATCATCTTCAAGAGATTTGGGAAGATCATAAATGTCTAAACCAGACATGTTTTGGGAGATATTCAAGATAGTTGATTTAAAGTCCTTAATATGACACCCAATATGAAATATTAAGGCTAGGACCCAACAAACTATTTTATAACTTAGAAGAGGGATGTCGTAATCCAAGCTATAAAATATTTGAAGGTAGGCGAATGACGATTCACCAATTTCCACCATGAAAAACGAAATAATTTTATTAGGTTTTAATTGGATTTGAAATTCCTAGATCTTTTGAGATTCATTGAACTTTTCAATGGCATGTTTCAATCTCGAGTGTGCCCTCTCAAATTTTGTGACTGGGATGCCGAGGATCACAAAACAAGGTGTGAATAACCATACCAATTCACTTGGTATCCTTAATATTATCACCTAATCAATGTGCCGGTTAACCACACACGCTCCATTGATCTATGACAAACATTAAGTCACCCTTCGTGGTCCTTACTAGTCCAAGTTAGTGTGCCGGTTAACCACACACGCTCCACCAACGACTTGGTAAGGTACAAAGTGTGAATTCCATGGGTTAGCACCAAATTCACATTTTTCCTAAAGTAACTAAGATTGGGAATTATTAAGATTTTAGTTACTTTAGTATTTATCATTAATACTTTTAATGAAGGGAGAATTTAAAGTCATTGTCCTACCCGTTCGGCTAACGACCCTCCACCAGTCAAGCAAGCGGTGGGTGAGAGTAGACACCCATTAAGTCGCCATTTTATAGGCAACAACCTTATACCCACCTTATAGACCGGCTTCGTGAATGAGGCCTACTAACGGTAAAACGACTTGTTCTTATACATATATATAATAATTAACCATTAATGTTATAAATAGTATAAGTGTTGAATTTTAACCTTTTTAAAATTCTAAGGGCTAACTTGGAATTAAAGTATTCATAAGTGAAAACTTTTCAAATTCCAAAACTTGAGGGCAAGTTTTGAAACTATTCAAAACTAATTAATTCCATAACTTATGTGTTTAAAGTAGTTTTAATCCCAAAAACTCTTCAAGTTCCATAACTTATGGAAGACTTTAAACTAATAAAAGAATTAATCTTTTCTTTATTTTTATAACTTATGGAATTAATTAAGGTTACACTTTATTTATTTATTTATTTATTAATGAAGTGACTCTTGAATTTCCATAACTTGAGGACAAGTTATGGAGTCATAAAAAAAACTCAATGACACAAGACTCTTCATTTTGTAACCATTACCAACTTTTATGAGTTTTATGAGTCTTTAATGTGACTCTTCATGTAACTTGAGGACAAGTTACACAAACACATTTTGTACTCAACTCTTAGATTAAAATGGATTGAAAACAACTATTTCAATTAACTTTTCTATTAATCTAAGCAACTCATAAGAACAAGATAGTTCATATCAAACTTCTTCATGTAATTAGTCTAAACCTTAAACTAATACAAAACATGAATCTATTGACAATTATCTTTGAAAATGGATTAGCATGAACATTACCACATTAAAAAAACAAGTTTATAAGTTCAAAAACAACGTAGGGTAATGTTCCTAGTCCATTTCTAGCCAAAAACCTCGAAAATATGCTGTCTGGGGTCCAACTCGTCGAGTGCATGAACATAACTCGGCGAGTTGGATGAATTTTGCCTTGGACTCGTCGAGTCCCTTCATGGACTCGGCGAGTCTGATGGGCTGACAACATCACAACTCGATTTTTCAGCTCCATTTGCAAGTATAACAAGAAAACAAACCTAGGCTCTGATACCACTGTTGGGTTTTGAGCATTCTAACACTCCTAAGTGTACATGCAACCCTAAATACCTTGGATCTATGTTTTCTCTATTATACATGCAAATAAGAATATCCAAGGTATCATCCTAATCTATCATACAAAACATGAATATAACAAGATAGAATACATACCTCTTTGATGTAGAAAGTCTTCATGAAGCTTGAGTGCCTAGCCCCAATAGTGTGGAAGCCTCAAATGGAATCACAATCATCAAAACACTTGGAATGACTTGAGAGAAAAACCCACACTTCATGAAATCGGCTAGCCCTTCTAGTACACCCACTAGTGCCGATTTTGGTGAATAATATGATGCTTATATAGTGTTACAATTAGGGCAAACCCTAATTGTCATGACTTTCCATTTCCTTGGATCCATGGGTACAAATACACCATGGAGCATCCATGGACCATCCTATGGGTTTTAGCCCAACTTGATTATCCATGGAGCATTAGCCCACTATACAAGTATGGATGATTTACACAATCAACCCATATATTTAATTAGTCTTCTTTTGATCACTTAATTAATCCTAGATTAATTCTTGATCAATACTAATTAAATAATCTTATTATTCTTATTATTAATATACTAGAACTTATAATATATTAATAACCATAAGTGTCTTATTTCTCTCATTCAAGTGCATGATGGTATGCAACCCAAATGGACCATGTCGGGTCGGGTCAAGTCTTACCAATTATAGTTATGGACTTAGACATTAATCCAACAGATGATTTAGGAGAGAGAAGAGGGGAGGAAATCGGCTAGGGTTCTCTTACTTTAGGTGAGGTACCGATGTCCCTTAGCCATGGGGTCTATTTATACTTGTAGACTCCTTAAGGGTTACAATCTAAACCCTAATTGGATAATCTTCTCTTAAGGCTATCCAAATCCTTTCCTTAGATAAGTCATGGACGATTTTTGCTATCCTTTAGCTTCTAGAATTCGTCCACTATAAATCTATAAGGATTTATAGTCGAAATCTTAACTATCAAACAATTGACAGTTTATACCCCTTTATTTAATTAATCTCTTTAAGTCACCAAATTAATTCCAATTAATTCTATGACTTATATTAATCAAATAACAATATATTATTCTTTATATTACTCTCATAATATATTAATAATATTTACTCTCTCTTAACGAATCATCCTATCAAGTTGCTATGGTGAAGGCAACCCAAAAGGACCATGCACAACCGGGTCAAATACTTGCCTAATATACTTGCAGCCTTAGACATTATTCCAACAGTCTCCCACTTGGATAAGTCTAGTAACTATATGCACAGGTACAATTCGGATTGCAATTGTAGCTCTTCAAAGATGTTGTTAAACTCTGATCTAATCAATCTTGTCCTTTAGATAAGGGAACGTACAGTCCTCTATTAGATATCATGCTGACAATCCTAAGGAATGGTTAGTCAAGCATTTAGGTTTCTCGATCTCTAATTTATTTGACATAGAACTTAATCGAACACATCAATTTAGTTCTGACCGGGCCCGACACATAAGTCAAATCAAATCATCGAGCGGCGGAGATATCGCTTTTACCTTCTTAGATAAAAGTTACAGATAAACTTCGACTTATATGCATTTACTTATTCATTATTCAACTGTACACAACAATGTGTTTTATAACATCGAGTTACTGATGCGTTTTTGCATTATCAATGTACAATCAATTAACAAATAACAAACCATATATCTAGGTTTTTAGACTATATGATATTATCGTCTTGCGATCATCCTTTTATATCATATTCCATAAGGTGATTCCAGCAAGCGCGGGTTTGTTCCAATGCTCAAAACTAGTTCATAAGCACTCATGAACGTTGCAGCAACCCTTTGCTATGTGTAACACCATTTAGACATTCTACACACCAATTCATGACAATCTTCATTCATATCTACTTCCAACATATGAACGATTGTGGACAATTTGAACAATTCGATTATTCCTAATAAACTCAATTATTCTGGAAGTCAAAACATGCAAAGTGAAACAATAGTTAAACAATTAACATAAGATAGTAACATTACTCATAAATAAAACTCCTTTATTTAATCATCAAATGTTAATTACATTTATCTATTACACGTTTCTAATACTATCTAATCTATGTTAATATCATCCTTCAGCCCAATACTCCTAAGATGCTGCAAGTGCTTAACCCTACTCAGTCCCTTCGTAAGCGGATCTGCTGGGTTATCTTCTGATGATATCCTCTTCACTACGAGTTGTCCTTCTTCTACACGATGTCTAATGAAGTGATATTTTCTGTCGATATGTCTTGATCTACCATGATCCCTCGGTTCCTTGGTCAAGGCAACCACTCCTTCGTTATCACAGAAAATCTCCATTGGCTCCTTTATGGCAGGTACAACTCCAAGATCACCGATGAAGTTCTTTAGCTATATTGCCTCCTTCGACGCTTCGCTCGCTGCAATGTACTTTGATTCGCACGTTGAATCAGCTACGGTCTCTTGCTTGGAACTCTTCCATGTCACTACTCCTCCATTTAGGGTAAAGACCCAGCCCGACTGCGAACGGTAGTTGTCCCTGTCGCTCTGAAAACTGGCGTCACTATACCCTCGCACCTTCAAGTCATCACTCCCTCCGAGGACTAAGAACCATTCCTTCATCCTCCGAAGGTACTTAAGGATGTTCTTCACCGAAATCCAATGTGCTCTGCTAGGATTCCCTTGTTATCTGCTAACCATGCTCAAAGCGAAGGCTACATCAGGGCGAGTACAAGTCATAGCGTACATGATTGAGCCAACTGCGGAAGCGTATGGTACTCGGCTCATTTCCGCTATCTCAGCTTCGGTACTCGGACTTTGAGTCTTACTCAACTTGGCATTACTTTGTATCGGTAATTCTCCCTTCTTCGAGTTTTCCATACTAAAACGTTTTAGTACCTTCTCTAAGTAAGCATTCTGACTAAGTCCAATTAGTCTTTTACTTCTATCTCTTACTATCCTTATTCCCAAAATGCAAGAAGCCTCTCCGATGTCCTTCATAGAGAAGCACTTCCGGAACCAGGACTTAACCTCCTGCAGAGTCGGGATGTCGTTTCCTATGAGTAATATGTCATCGACATATAGAACGAGGAAGCTTACTATACTCCCACTGGCTTTGACATATACACAAGATTCGTCTTCGCTTCGTACAAATCCAAACTCTTTGACTTTCTCATCGAAGCAAAGATTCCATCTGCGAGACGCTTGCTTAAGTCCAAAAATGGACTTCTCAAGCTTACACACTCTATTCAGATGCTTCAGATCCACAAACCCCTCTGGCTGAGCCATGTAAACATCCTCAGCCAACTTTCCATTAAGGAAAGCGGTCATTGACATTCATTTGCCAAATCTCATAATCATGAAATGCGGCAATTGCTAGCATCACTCTAATAGATTTAATCTTCGCAACTGGTGAGAAGGTCTCATCATAGTCAACTCTGGGAGTTTGAGTAAAGCCCTTCGCAACCAATCGCGCTTTATATGTGTGCACATTTCCATACACGTCGGTCTTCTTCTTGAAGATCCATTTGCACCCAACGGTCTTACGTCCGGGCACATAATCAACCAAATTGCAAACTTGGTTATCATACATGGATTGGATCTTGCTATCCATTGCCTCTTTCCATTTTGCAGACTCCGGGCCTGCCATGGATTCCTTATAGCTATTAGGTTCATCAAGATTTACTAGTGTACCATCACTAATATACGTGTCCCCTTCGGTAGTAATATGAAAACCATAAAACTGGGGATGAACTCTAACTCTATCGGAACTTCTATGAGGTAAGGACTCGTCAATCGGTTCAACCGGAGTTTCCTCCTCGGGTTGAGTGCCAGCGGTAGAGGTTCCTTCATCTATCGACTCTTGAATCTCTTCAAGTTCGATTTGCCTCGCATTGTCTCCTTGGCATATGAGTTCTCTCTCTCGGAAAACTCCTCTCCTCGCAACAAAGACAACGTTGTCCTTCGTTCTATAGAAGAGATATCCAAAGGATGTCTGCGGGTAGCCGATGAAAATACATCGCTCACTTCAAGGTTCGAGCTTGTCGTGAGTATCTCGTCTTACGAAAGCCTCGCAACCCCAAACCTTGATATGTGCCAACGAGGGAGCTTTCCCTGTCCACATCTCGTGAGGTGTTTTGGCAATCTTCTTAGTAGGGACTCGGTTAAGGATATAGGCAGCAGTCTCTAAGGCATACCCCCAAAAGGGATAGGTAGTGAAGCACAACTCATCATAGAGCGAACCATATCCAATAAGGTTCGATTACGCCCTTTTGCCACACCATTCAGCTACGGTGTCCTAGGAGGCGTCAATTGCGAAACTATTCCACACTCCTTGAGATAATCGTGGAATTCAAGACTTAGGTACTCTCCTCCTCGATCGGATCGAAGTATCTTGATTTTCCTGCCCAATTGATTCTCCACTTCATTCTTGAACTCTTTGAACTTTTCAAAGGTTTCTGACTTTTGCTTGATTAAGTAGATATACCCATATCTACTATAATCATCAGTAAAGTCACGTAGAAGCGGTTCCCATCCTTCGTGGTTGATCTAAACAGTCCACATACATCGGTATGTATTAGGTCCAATAGACCCTCACCCCTTTCACACGTACTCGTGAAGGGTGATTTAGTCATCTTTCCAAGTAAACAAGACTCGCATGTGTCATCTTCCCTAAGGTCGAATGACTCCGACACTCCATCCTTTTGGAGTTGGGCTATGCGTTTCTTGTTTACATGTCCAAGACGACAATGCCACAAGGATGCTTTATCCATACTAGTGGAAGAATCTATATTCAAAACATCATTTCCTAAGTTATCAACAATCATAACAGTTTCATATATTCCATTACATGGTATAGCTTCAAAGTAAAAGACACCATTTAGATAAGTCAAAATAGAACCATTCTCATTATTAAAAGAAAATCTAAATCCTTGTCTATATAAACCATGAAATGAAATGATGTTTCTAGCCATTTCTGGTGAATAGCAACAATTGTTCAAATCTAAAACCAAATTATTCCTAAGCACTAAAGAATACACTCCAGTCTTGGTCACAGGCGACGATCTTCTGTTCCCCATGATTAGATTGATCTTTCCTTGCTCCACATCCCTACTTCTTCTTAGTCCCTGTACATTAGAACAAATGTGGTAACCACAACCGGTATCAAGAACCCAAGAAATAGCATGATTAGAATCGTTAGATTTAATTGTGTATATACCTGCGAAAGATGGCTTGATCTTTCCTTCTTTGATTGCTTGCAGGTACTCTGGGCAGCTTCTCTACCAATGTCCTATCTTGTGGCAGTGGTGGCACTCTGCCTCCTTCGGGTTAGGACAAGGCTTAGCGGGATCAACTTTGGTCCCACTAGAAGAGGCACCATCTCGGGCTTTGACCTTGCGATAGTTTTTCGATGAAGCCTTCCTCTTCTTTCCCTTTCCTTGACCAATAGCCAAGACAGGAGCAGCGGGTGGATTGGGAGTTGGTGCAACAGACTTGTCTTTGAAGTTTCTCTCAGCGACCCTCAAAAGACCTTGGAGTTTGCTTAGGGTGACCTCTTCTTTGTTCATGTGGTAGGTCATCCTAAATTGGTTGTACATCGGAGGCAAAGAGTGAAGCACCATGTCGATCGCCAAGTCTTCCCCAAAGTCAACATTTAACTTGCGAAGGCGGTCGACATACCTTTGCATCTTTTGTAGGTGCACGGTAAGAGATTCTCCATGACCCATCTTAGTGGAAATCATGTTAGTGAAAATCTCATAACGCTCTTGTCTCGCGTTCTGGTGGTATCTCTCCAATAAGTCTTGGTGCATCTTGTACGGGTACATGTCCTCATAGGACTTTTGAAATTCGGAGTTCATGGTGGAAATCATGATGCAATGTACCTTCGTTGCATCTCGTTCATGAGTCTCAAAAGCGGTGATTTCGGCTGGAGTAGCGATTTCAGGGTTGATTTTCTCGAGCTTCTCATCGAGGACATACTCCTTATCCTCATAGCGAGCAATGGTGCGAATGTATCTTATCCATTCTCTAAAGTTCGTTCCATCGAAGGTGACCTTTTGGCAAAGGCTCATCAACGTGAAAGAACTAGCAGCAGCGTTGTTTGTGTTCGACATCTACAAAAGAAAAGGACAAAGATAGATTAGAACAAGAATCCCTAATTATCACCCAATAAGAAAAAAAATTAGGGCTAGGATCCAACAATAACATTTACATACTAAAAAAGGGATGCCGTCATCTAACATGCAAATAAATTGAAGGTAAGTGAATGACGATTCACTAATTCTCCATCACAAAAACTTAACTATTAGTCCTAAGTGTATTGAGAATTCCTAGGTTCAGATGAGATTCATTGAAACTATTCAATGGCATGTTTAAATCTCGATATGCCCCTCTTGTGTGACTGGGATACCGAGGATCTCAAACCAGGTGTGAATTACCATGCAAATTCACATGGTGCCTTCATTGTAACGATCACCTATTCGGTGTGCCGGTAAACCACACACGCTCCATCGAACTATGATAAACAATGAATCACCCTTTGCCACCTTTGCTTAGAACCAATTAGTGTGACGGTAAACCACACACGCTCCACTAACTTCTTAGCAAGGGTGCAAAGTGTAATTTCATGGGATTGCATCAATTCACTTTTCCTAAAGTAACTAAGATTGGGAAATTTTAAAAATGTGTAGTTACTTTGTATTACTTATTATATTTTTAATGAGAGGATGAGGTTGCCCTATCCTACCCGTTCGGCTAACGACCCTCCACCAATCAAGCAAGCGGTGGGTGTGAGTGTACACCCATTAAGCGCCATTTTATAGGCCGCAACCTTATACCCACCTTATAGATCGGCTTCGTGAATGAGGCCTACTAACGGTAAGACTAGCATTTTAGTTATATATATATATATATATATATATATATATATATATATATATATATATATATATATTAATCCTGTAATATTATATTAGTATAGGGTTGTATTTTAAACCTTTTAAAATCTAGGGTTTGAAATTTAAGTTGTCTAAATTAAAACTTTTAATCACAAATATAAATTTCAAAACTTGAGGGCAAGTTTTAAACATTTAAAACATGAAGGATCAAATAACAAATAATTCCAATTAACAATTAATATCCTAATTATCTATATTTGATTTTATTCAAGATTTCTTTGAAAGATAATTACCAAAATAATTAAAATAATTAATTAATTATCATGTAAGGAAATTAAATATTTTATTAGTTGATAAATACCTTTAACTGGATCAAGATAATAGTCATATATATAAAAAATTCGGATTTAGGTTGATCTATTGTGATTAAGGTAAGTTTCCATAAGATAATTATGAAAAAATCCCGAATCCGGCCATTCTTGACGCCTGGACTCGCCGGGTGCACAAAGGGACTCGCCGAGTCAGGCCTACTCGCCGAGTCCATGACTCAGAAACCAAAAAATCGAATTTTTTAGCTTTGTTTCAGTTAATCAAGCAACAATTTAAAGAAAACCAAGCTAGGCTCTGATACCACTGATGGGTTTTAGCCATAAGAACTTTCCTATGTGCGCATGCAAAACCCTAATGCTTGGATCTAGGCTTTCTAATTAAACATGCTTTGAATCCAAGACTTCTAATGGCTAATTAGGTTAAATAAGAACATTGAAACAGATCTAGAACCATACCTTTAAATTCCTTGTTGATCTTGTAGTCTTGGAGCTTCTAGAGTCATAAATGTCACTCCTCTAATGGCTTACAAACACCAATAGCAAGGAAGATGATTTAGGAGAGAGGTGAGGGGAGGAAATCGGCCAGGGTTCTCGTACTTTAGGTGAGGTACCGATTTCCCTTAGCCATGGGGTCTATTTATACTTGTAGACTCCTTAAGGGTTACAACCTAAACCCTAATTGGATAATCTTCTCTTAAAGCTATCCAAATCCTTTCCTTAGATAAGTCATGGACGATTTTAGCTATCCTTTAGCTTCTAGAATTCGTCCACTATATATCTATAAGGATTTATAGTCTAAAACTTAACTATCAAACAATTGACAGTTTATACCCCTTTATTTAATTAATCTCTTTAAGTCACCAAATTAATTCCAATTAATTCTATGACTTATATTAATCAAATAACAATATATTATTCTTTATATTATACTCATAATATATTAATAATATTTACCCTCTCTTAACAAATCATCCTATCAAGTTGCTATGGTGAAGGCAACCCAAAAGGACCATGCACAACCGGGTCAAATACTTGGTTAATATAGTTGCAGCCTTAGACACTATTCCAACACTCAAAATCTAAATGAAACACTTGTGTTGAATCAAGGTTAACGTGAAAATTATTCGAGTCCATTGAAAGGATGACAAACCCACTGGGATTAATTCAAAAATATGTGTGGGTTGACATAAATTCAAATCAATTGAAAGGTAGAAATAAGTACTTAATCGATGATTGCACTAAACTATGTTATATCTATCCACTTAAAGGTAAAGATGAAATGATATGCAATATGAAAGTGTATAAAAGTGAAGTTGAGAATCAACTAAACAAAAAAAGTATTAAGATGTGATTATAGACGTGGATATGTATCACCATTTAAATAACTTTATGAAAATCATGGTATAAGACATGATATTGGTGCACCTATGTCACCACAACAAAATGAAATCATAGAAAGGAAAAACCACACCTCAAGGGAAATGGTAAATGTCATGCTGTTAAGTTTTGGGCTACAACCCTGAATGGAGGGGGTGTTAATAATTAACTTCATTTTAAACAAGGTGCCCCAAAAGAAAATGAATAGAACACCATACAATTTATGGTTGGGTATAAAACCATCTTACAAATACATTCGAATGTGGGGGTGTCTCGGAAAGGGTGTTATACCTAACTCGAATGTTGTATATATTGGACCGAAGATTGTTGGTTTTATTTTTATTGATTATGAATGAAAAAAATAATTCTTATCGTTTTCTTGTACACAAATCTTAAATACCATATATTCAAAAAGTCACAATGACAGATTCAAGAAACGCATCATTCTTTGAAAATATGTTTTGATTCTTGTTAAGATTGAGACAAGTGATCCAAAATTAGTAAAGCATAAAGAATTTTATCATGAAAAATAAATTAAGTAAAATGGTACAAGTCAAGAAATCATTTGGAGATGATTTCTAAAAGTATATGGTTGAAAGAGACCCTCTAAATTTCAAAAAGGAATTAACAACAAAATAAATTCCTATGAAAGACCTTAGTGGAAAGAGGAAACTAAAAGTTAAATGGATTGTATCTTGCTAAATCACACATGGGAACTAGTGGATATACCTTTAGGTTGTAAACCACTAGGTTATATATGGATCTTCAAGAGGAATATGAAATCAAATAGATCCAAAGAACATGAAAATAGGTTTGGGCAAAATTACATGTGGTTTCCACAAAAATATATACTGATTTAACGTTTGGAAATTTAGAATAAAATGATACTTCTATACACCAAGAGCTATTTCCATTAAATCCAATAATATTGGTTGTTATTCCTCAAAACAAGATAAAGGTTTCGATGAATATTTTGACATTCAACACGTCGAAATGACTACGGATAAAATTATGAATATTCTAAATTGGGAATTATGTGTTAGTTTCTAAGAGAATCATCATGGATTAAGTTGTAAAAACTAATAATGGTTCTATCAATTGAACCAGTGAGATTTAGAATGAATGAAATCACTAGTTTAGTGGATTTCCAAATAAGAAGTAAGAGTTGACGACATATTTGAAATATATGTTTGGATAAACAACATATGAATGCCTTGATTAATTTCATTTATATGATTTTATAATTACATGTGGTCATGATAACTTCTCAAAATTTGGAAGTATATCATTCTATTATGAAACTAAAAGTTCTAAACACAGATTTAGAAGTATAATTTACATGGAACAACCTATCAGTTATCTTACCTGAGGGAAAGAGACAAAATATGTAAATGGTAAAGTCTTTATATGACTTAAAGCATGTTTTGGAACAATGGTATCAAAATTTTGACTTTTTCATTTAACGTGAATGGATGTGATTGTAACGTATCGAAAACACCAATAAAATTTTTCATTTTTAAACCATCAAATCCATACAACACATTTGTTCCAAAACAATCATAGTAAAATGTATCTCTCAAACATTAGAGTAAGGCAATAATAATCAGTGTGGAACAAACCATCAAAGGATGTTGTAAAGTCAAGTTGGTCCCTTCCTTTTAGAATTTGAAGTACCTGAAAATATTTAAACCACAAAACTGTAAGCGCAGAGCTTAGTGAGTTCCCCAAAATACCGTATACCATACATAAGATACAGAATGTTATGGACTGGACTATAGTCTTACTGTTACTATCAGCCATGACCCTAATCATGGTCTTTCCTTGCCATTCCGGAAGCCAAAACCTGGCCTTACATACACGTGTAAAGAGCCACATCCTGGTCTTCTATGCAAGCATCTCAAAGAAAACTAGTATCTTATATATAAATGTCGGGGCCAGACCCTAATCTTACATACAATTTCTTGGATCCAGATCCTGGTGTTACATACAATTTCCAGGAGCAAAATCCTTGTTTTTCATACATATGCCAAGGGCCACACCCTTGTCTTCCATGAATGTATCACAAAGGCAACTAGCATCCTACATAGTATACTGCAAAGACTCACCTTGCAGACGTAGTCAACAACTAACAACTCTCAGAGCCAATGAACATGTGCTATAGAACTCCTAATAAACCACACAAGGTAAACACTTAGGCCCTGTTTGATAGATGCAGACTAAGAAAGTGCTGATTGGGAAATGTCTGTCTAGGTAAGAATTCCTGACTGAGTAAGAATACATGTTGTTTGATTGTACATCTGACTGAATTTGCTGACTGATGAAAAATGACCATTTTACCATGCTGTTGTATATAGCGATGTATGAAATTGCTGAATAATTATAAACACATACATATTTACATACAAAATGTGAATTACACACAAGTTATTTAAAAATCCAAATAAAAATTGTCATACAAAATGTAAATTTAACATAAATCATTTAATATCCTAATAAAAACATAATGAAATTTAAAATAACATAATAATTTACTGTAAAGTAGGTGAAAGTAGTTGATTTGCAATCTGATCACGCAAAACACGCATATATTGAATGGCTTCTAGACCCCATTATATGCCTTGTATGCTTTCTCTATCAGTCCCCCCCCCCCCCCACCTTGGACGTCAGGAGTAACCATAGTGTTCTCCTAAAAATTTGTAAAGAAGTCATCTTCTAGATTGTATTTCCTTATAAAATTATGGACCGCGACACAAGCAATGACTGTGTCTCTTTGCACTGTAAAAGGATACGGAGTCATTTATTTTATGATTTGGAATCTCGCGTTCAATATACAATAAGCTCGCTCAATAACATTTCTAAGTTGGACAAGATCATAATTGAACCTTTCTTCTCTACTTAAACGTCTGCCTCTTCGAAAATCGGCTAACCAATACCTAGTATTGCGGTATGGAGCCATAAACCCACGAGTGTTTGTATATGCAGCATCACAAAGGTAATATGTATCTGCAAATTAGTGTGACACATATTATATAAAGAAGATAGATAATAAAATTTATATTAATATTACAAACCTTATGGAGGAAATGGAAATCCAGAAGTCGGATTGAATGCAACTTCTTTCAAAACTCTTGAATCATGTGCTATATCCTCCTATCCAGCCTAAACAAAGGTGAATATCATATCAAAATCACAAATTCCTATTACATTTTGAAAACATTCTCGTTTTCCTCTTCCCCTATAACAAGTTTGTTGATCAATGGGTACAACCGCATGTACAATAGTTCCATCTAATGCACCTATTGCTCTTGAAAAAATCTCTTTTAATCGTCTGTGTTGTCCTGAGTTATGTCTTGTTGGATTAGGAATTATTGGTACTATAATTTCTTTTGCAAAACACATCATTGCAGTTAGGACCTCCTAAAAACATTGATAAATCGTTTGTGTGGAGTGATGAAATCTTCCCTTAACCGCGCGAAAACATTCATTATGTCCTATAACATATAAGAACATAGCCATCTTCTCCTTAATGCTTATTGTCCTACTATCTTGCAATAATTTTTTGGGTATAATGATTGCATAATAATGCAAATGCCTCTTGTGTAAGACGCATCATATCGAAACATTGTGTACGGTATCTATACATCAAATCTTGCATATAAGCATACCCGCTTGAATCGTTATCTCTAATTCTATGAATTCTGATTAGCCTGCGCCGATTTGATCTCAACCAATAAAACAGAAGTAAAAGAAAATCTACAACTTCACTATCAGAAACCATACTTGACCTGTTACAAACAATTAGGTACCATGTTAAAGTAAAAAAAATTGTGCACCAAAAAAACTAGTAAACATCATCCAAAGTAACAAAAGTCATATAACAAAAAGTCATATTCAATATCGAATAACATATCAACCAAAGTAACAAAAGTCATTTAACAAAAAAACTAGTAAACATCACCAACTCTTTTGTTTCCACCAACTTCCTTATTTTTTGAACGCCCCGAAGATTCTTCACTTGACCCTACGTGTTGTGTTGAGGTTTCCATTGGAACGTCATCATCAAAATCATGGGCACTAAACTCTTTTATAGGACGAGGGATGTAGAAGATGGCCCCCAACTTTGAAATCTCGTTGAGGTCGAGCCTTCAAATTGTTGGGTGTAGAGATCAGGGAACAACAGGGGTTTAGTTGTCAATGACAACACGAACTTGTTCAATATTTACAATTTTTATAAATATTAGTATTTGTTATAAAAATAATCATACTAGTATTTTTTATAAAAAGTATTACCTTCCCCTCTTCCTTCCATTGTTCATCGGTCACATTAAATTTATTTTTTATAGGATCATATATATTGCCAGTTTTGGTTTTCAGTTTCACCCAAGCAACATATTTGATTTGTAGTAGTCAAAGTGGCTTCCCATTTGCTTCTGATCAACCACTTTACCATGTTCGTTTATCAATTTTTCGCGTATTGTCTTCCATGAACTTGCCTTAAGCCAAGAACCCTCACGTCCATTAGTGTTTAGTTCATGGATACATGCATCAAGGAACGTTTCATCCTCACTCTCGTTCCAAACCAACATCCTAAAACATTAATATTTAAAGTAATTTATCATAGTGTTTATCAAGATCAAGAACAATTTTAAACATAAAGCAATTTTCAATCAAGTAAGTTAACATCATCCAAAATAATAATAGCACTATTAAACTAAAAAAAAGTAATGATTTGATAACTTATACACAAACAATTTCATATTTCATTAAACATCAATAGTCCAGCTAACAATTTCACAAAGATAACAAGCTAACAATTAAGGTCAACAATGTCAACATATACTTAAACAATTTCATAACATTTGGGTTTTGATTTCAATTTCAAAATACAACAAACATAATTTGTGATTTTATAGCTTATAAAAAAAGGAACTTCAAATTTTTGATTTTATAGCTTATAATTTATGATTTTATAGCTTATAAACAAAAAAACACCTTCCAATTCACATTCTTTTTTAGAATTCATAACATTAGAACAAAAAACTTCAAATTTCAGTTCTTATCCACAAAGAACTACAAACAAGAACATAACAAACTTCCAATTCACATACAATTTCGAAATTCATCATATTAGAGCAAATAATTTCATATTTTAGTTCTTGTACAGAAAGAACTACAGAAAAGAACAAAAAAAAAATTCCAATTCACATACAGTTTCAGAATTCATAATATTCTAACAAAATAGTATTTTGATTTCATAAAGAAAATAAAATTTCATACCATCAAAGCATAAATGGTATCAGATTTTCAAAATTATTAACAGAAAAGTTAGAAGAATATCTTACATGTGTGATGGAGTCGAGAAGGCGTCACCGATTGAAGAGAACTCTGGCGGTGGCCGAGGTCAGACCGCCGAGATGGCAGGGGTCTGACCGGCGACCTCTGTTTGGCGTTTCGCATTCACTGTAGTGTTCTTCCTGTATGGTGGCTGTGCTTTTAGGTCAATGGGAAGGGAACACGAATACGGGAAAAATGAATAAAGGCGCAGGGGTAGGATGGTCTAATTTCCAGTCAGCGATTGTTAAGAAACTGAGCGAGAAAGCAATTTAGGTCAGCTGATCTTACCGAGAAAGCACAAATCAAACAGTTAAGGTCTGACCGAGTCAGCCGAATTTGCAGACTCGACCCAGTCAAGCATTTCTCAAACATTTCCTTAGTTCAGCTTTTACAACTACCAATTAACCAAAACTCAACCATGTCAAAAGTCAATGGTTAAATCCAAAGTCAACAGTCAAAAATCCTCATCAGCTAACCTCCATGTCATGGCCAATCCATTTCCATGTCGCGCTTCACAAACTTAGTCTCAATCCAACAGCCCAACCACGAATAATTCAATCCCCATGCCATGGCACCAGTGGTCATGTCGTGACTCACTCCAAACAAAATAATCGATAAATCCCTTATCGTCATGTCGTGACACCCTTGATGTCACGTCGTGGCTAAGCTAAGAGCAACTTAATAGATAGAGTCCTTAACCTATTAAGCATTCAACTTCAACTTTGCAAAAACTTTTTAGGGTCTCAAAAGGCTCATAAACATCCAAACTTTATGGACATGCATGTCTCTCTCTCTCTCTCATCTAGGTCAAAAATGGTAGAAATAAGGTCAGAATCCCCATACATGAACTCAAAATTACATAACTCATCATATTTGGAACATCTAACCATCTAGGGACCTTAACGACCAATAAAGATGCCAACTTTATTGAATCAAATGACCCAAAACATCAAGAACAACAAGAAAAAGAAGCATATAAACCTATATCTAGAAGACGGTATCCAACTTAAATCCAAAAAAGGAAACTCACAAAGGTCTAGAAGTTGCTCAAATTAAATATCTATGCTTGCCAATAGGTTCTCTACACCAAAAGGATCTTTTTCTTTCTTCCAAATGCACAAAATCACCAAAAGTAAGCTCAAGTATGGTGGAAAGGGTGTTAGGGTTTACTTCAAGGTCCTTGGAGTGATGGAGGGTAGAAATGATGCCCTAATCTAAGGTTAGATGCTTAAATATGGAGGATACCCTAAAATTATGGGCTTGGGGCAAAACAGTTGCCACGTCATGACACCCTTCATGTCATGTCGTGGTGACCATCCGAGAAACACGATCCTCATCTTGCAAGCCATGTCAGGACAACCTATACATCTCGACGTGACATATTCTTTTCCTCAATAACCATTCCTTTGACTCCTTTATGTCATTCATTGATCCGTTCTGAGAGATGAGTGTTACATGATGAAATAGATCCATTTAAATGGAACTTCAAAGTATTATTCCATTTTATGACATACTATGATCTTTGAGATAGGATGCCTTAGGAATTATACATGTAGATGGTTCAAGAAATTTCATGGAAAAGTATGATATTTTCAAGGAGACTCATGTATGGTATATTTATAATTACATCTACCCAATCTTATTGTGATTTCACAAATACATGTAGTGTGTATGCTTATCTTATTATGATGACACAATTATATAGATATTTAATAGTGGTAACTATGATGTAGTAATAACCATATGTTAATGGTCAATATATGTTGGAAAATATCGGAGATAAAGTTTAGAAGTTTATCCAAGTTTGGAAAATAAACTAAAGAGCTCCGTAAGTTATTAGGAGACTTCCATTAATGAGCCAATATATTCTATGTGTGTACGTGGTGTGTCTAGACATATTTGTCAAAGACCTAACATTGTTTAAAAGATGCCTCTCCAGATGAATTATCTTAAATGAACACATAAAGTTGAAATAAGATTGTGAATCTGCTTACAAAATGCTTAAAATGAAAGGTAATTATGAGGAGTGGGACTAAAACATGGATTAACAAATTACTGCGAAGGAAAACCAACCTAGTTGACTGGACATCACATGCACTAGGCTCAATGGGACATCCTACTTGCATATAACATTTTTGAATCACTACGGGGGTCCACCCCAATGCTTTCCTAAAAAAAGTTATGCAGGTTAAGATTATAGTCGTGGATGATAGATTGGAAATCATCACACAATAACAGAGTCACTTAAGTGAGAAACAAGTGGGGTCGCTTCAAAGGGAATTGTATCGGCACACTACTAAGAGGTCTTACAAAACCAAGCAAGTATCCATAACCATAACAGACACATCAAATAAAGCCTAACTATGTTAGGGAGAATCATGTGAGAAATATATTGATTATTTACAAAAACGAAAAAACAGTTTAAGAACATCGACTCTATTGTTCCGCTAGTAAAATAAATATGTATCTTAAGGGAAGGTTCAAAGGGTAACACATACATACCATATCCATGATTCAACTACTGAAATTCATCGAGCTATCTTGAAATTTTTTGACCAAATTTAATTCACGTGGGGGATTGTTGGAAAATTGGTTTTTAACCAAATTATAAAAATGGGTTTTCTGTATTTTTGAACACGAAATTCGAACCTTAAATCACATTTAAAATGAATTAATGGTTATATATTTGTTTTCTCTTCCATGAGATCTTCCTTTAGGTATATCATATGTCCAAAACAAATATAAGATGAGTGAAAAATTAATTTATAATGTGAGGGTTTTGGAAGAAGTATATTAAAGAGTTCAGTAGTGAGAGAAAGAAAAGAAAAGTTTAGGGACCTTTCTACAAATAATCTTTCTTTTTGTAACTAAAAATACAAATTAATTATTAAAAGAATATTGTGATTAATGTCGGCATTTAATCTCTATCCGTTACAAGTTTCGCTTTTAATTTATTTGTATAAATAGAAGTTTTTGGTGACTATTTGACATAACCTAATGCAAACAAAATTCTCCTCTTCTGCAGTTTATCTTCTTCATTTTCTTGCTACATTGAATGTATAGTTAAGATCTACTGATGGTTCGACTTTCTAAATGAATCACTTCAAGTTGTTGTATCTTGAGGAACAAACACCCGGTAATGGACATATTTTTTGTAAGGACAATATGTTAAACATATGCATAGGCCTTTTCTATTTTCTTGTTTGTTTTTCGTATATTTCCATAATATTATGCTTTCAATAGACTTATATATATATATATATATATATATATATATATATATATATATATATATATATATAGAAAGAGAGAGAGAGAGAGAGAGAGAAAGAAAGAGAGTTAGGTTCATATATACACCTTACCTATTGTGTGGATGTATAATCAGTTCTCAATCAATCAATAGTTAAGGGAACTATAATAAATTCAACAATTACTTAATCAATTACCCAAAATTATAATCGTATATTTATGGAATGTTGTATTATTAGTATTCTTCTTCCTCTTTATCTCTCCCTACAAACTTCTTCTAGGTCGTCCTCACTGAACCTTCTCTCTCACATTGTTCCTCGATCGTTCCCCCAAAGTCCAACAACGTCATCCGGACTCTATGTTGTAGTAGGTCATCATCTCACAAAATCTACAGGTATTTGAACTAGGATTTTTTTTTCTATGGTGATTGGTGAAATAATTGACAATGTATGTTCTTTTGTCCCTAGTTTTATTTGTTTGATTTTGTGATTGATCTGGTTAATTTTATTATTTGGTATACTAAAGATTAGCAAAATAGGAACTAGAATGTTCAATTTGAAGTTCGTTTTTTCTTGTTTTGTCTTGTAATTGGTCAAGTCTAGTTTTAATTGTCTTTAAGTTGTTCTATTTCTAATTTTGTGACTAATCTAATATATTTGGTGATTTGTTATACTAAAGATTAGCTAATCGCATCTAGAACGTCGAATCGAAACTTATATCAGGTTGTATCCATCCGACTTTTTGTATCCATCCAATTTTTTAATTTATCAAATGTCAATGATTAATTCTTGTTTTTTATAATTTTATTCAATAGTACTCATAATCAACATTTATTTCATTATATGAATCATTTTACGCTCTTTTAGAATGTAGAAACACTTAACAAAGTGACTAGAAATTTTATCCAATCTCCATCACTTAAGTTAAGAAAATTGAAAGAGTAGATTCTTTAAGTTTCAAAATTCATTGTAGTGCAAAAAAACTAAATTTCCTAGTTCTCTCGTATATATAAATTTGCTTCAGTTGGATAATTGATACCATTGTGTGTTTGATTGTTTGGAATTATTTTTCAATTAACCTTTTTTTTGAAAGGCATGACGTTATCTAGTATCAAAATTTTAGCTCGTTTGAAGCTACTTGTGTCAGTTCTATTCAAAGCTTCATGCTTCTTTTCTTAATGGTTATTTCTTGTTATTGGCGTGTCTACTGGTTCTTTTCTAGTGCTAGCCTTTTTGGTGGATTCTATAGATTTTTGGTTTTCATGTATCATGTATTTTATGGCTATGTTGACAGGTTTGTGCATGACATGTGGTGCTTTTTAGGCACCACTTTAGTTCTTGTTGCTTTCTATCTGGTTGGTAGTGAGCATGTTGATAATTAGGAATGATTCTCTAATTTGACCATTATACCCTTGTTATTTTCTGGTTTGGTTAGGATTGGGCAACACCTCTTCGAGATTTGATCATCGTTTCATCTCTTGGTATTAGCTGATTAATTATGTTTATTGTCTCGTGAATATTTCTTATATTCTTCTTTATGGTGTCTAATATATTGGAATGCTTAAAGACCATCAAGCTTGAGTGGTTGAAAATCCAAAAGTAAAAGTGGCTAAGAACAAGTTCATTCTCAAACAATTTTTCCGTTCATACTTATTCTTACAGGTTCTTTCTGATTTTTCGTGTATTCTTTTAGAATAACCAAAAATGCAGTTTGTTTTTCTAATGTGAAATGTTCAATTTCACAAAATTATTTTTCATTTTCACTCATTCTTATTCATTCTCATTCTTAACCATTTAGTAACAATTAACATTCTTAAAGAATACCATTGTATATATTAACATTCTTAAAGAATACTCATATTCTCATAACACATTATTCTTTGTGAAATTATGATTTGTGTTACTTTTTTTACATGAATGTCTCTTAATTATTATTATAACAAAAGATTATTTTTTCAACAATATATGCTACTTTTTAATAATGTTTGCTAATTTGTCAAAGAATTCAACTGCATAAATTCTGTAAGAATGGTCATATTTTCAAAGAATACATTGTGTTTTATGAAATTATTATTTTTATTACTTTATATATATATATATATATATATATATATATATATATATATATATATATATATATTAAAAGTTTGCAATAAGAATGATTATTATTTTCATGCCAATTGTTATTATTTGAGAATATATATAGATGTATACTTTAAGAAGGTTAATTCTTAAAAAATCATTTGATTAAAATCATATTTTTAAAGAATAAAAAGAAAATGTATGTTCATTGTAATATCATATGAACCTAAGTTTTAATAAAAATTAACTAATTCTCCATTTTAATTTTATAGTAAAATATATTTAAGTATTTAAATAGAAATCTTATTAATATAGGTAATAACCGAGGAATACTCATTTACTAAATATAGGTTAATAGATAAAAATACGTTCATAGTTAACAAAGTATAATTATATAATACATGATATTCCATGATAATCATATGTACTTTTAACACTACTACAAAATGGGTCTAATGCAACCCTTTAGATGCAACCTTTTCATAAATGTTGCATTTGATTATAAAAAAAAGTCTCGATGAACAAAAAGGTTGCACTAGATAATTCAATGCAACTTTGTTTAAAAAAGCTACAAATTTTATTAAAATTTGCAACTTTGCTTTTAAAAGGTTGCAGATTTTATTGAAAATTGTAACTTGTTTTAAAAAAGTTACAAATTTTATTGAAAATTGCAACTTTTTAAAAAAAAGTTGCAAATCTTATTAAAAATTGCAACTTTTATTACAAAAGTTACATTGTTAATTTTTGTTCACTCAATATTTTTTTAATTTCCCTCCAAATATATTAGAATTTTTTATTTTCATCTTTATGCTATCAAAATTTTTGTTTTCCAATAAAATTGTAATTGTGCACATTTTGTAACAACCGAGATTTTCGTCCATCGGTAGCGTAAGTTTTCGTTATTTGAATATTTATTTCTTTGTAAATAGTTTCAGTTTTAAGGTTATAAATCAAAATAAATTAAATAAAAGTGATTTTAAATAATGTCTAAAGGAATTAATCAATATTTAAAAGAATATATTATTTAATAAAATGGTTTTTGTGGGAAAATAAAGTAAATCATTTAAAATAATAATGTCTAGGGGCCAATTAGTCTTTCTTGAGAGTATTGCATGAAATGTTTTTAGAAAAGGGGGTCTAATGTGTTGATATGTCTAATATAGGGGCTAAAACAGAAATAAAGTTTATGAATTCAAGCGGCAGGAGAAACTCTCGATCTCTATGGCTCCTTTTTCATGGGTTACATACGCCTACTCTAGCCCTAAAAAAATGAACACATCATTTTTTGAGGGTTTCTGCTTATGCATACGTTAGTGAGGGAGAGAGAATTGATTGGGTGAGGGTGAAGGGTATCGGCTGTGGCGTTTTTTTCGGCGAGGGTGGCAATTTTGGCGACTCTTTGTTCGTCTAGGGTTTCGTCAAAGCCTCCAAGGGCAGCGATTTGGTGGTGTATTCATGTCATTCGATATTATTGGTAAGTTTTCCTAGCTTGTGTGGTGTTTTTCTTCTTTATTTGTTCAATTTCCGTCATCGGCGTCACCGGCAGCCATGCCTGCCGGATTCTGCCATCACACGACCACCTTGTTGTGTGGCTGTGTTTATCCCTATTCCAACATCATTTGTGTTTTGTTAATGGGTTAATGAGGTTCGAGTGCAAGAGTATACTTATACTATGAATTTATGTATTTTTTATTCGCATAGTTTTTATCTATATTAAACCATTCTTGAACCTCTTAATTAATTGCTTAATTCATGACTCAGTAGCCCTATTAAGACATTTTTGTCTTGGTTAAATGTCATTCCATATGTCTTAATGTGTAGCCTATTGAGCTCTCAAATGGTTGAAGAAGATATGTGTGTTGGATTGATGAGTGAGTAAAAACATCGTATTTACAACCTTGTTGTGTCATCTTTTTGGACTTTTCATTAAGTACTCAAAATATGTCTTAATAATACCTCTATTCAAGATTAATTGTGTGCAAAATGGAATAACTTTGAGTCATTTGAATCACTTGTTAAAAAACTCTAGTAATAAATAGCTAAAACACAAGAAATAACAATGTACTTATACAATTATTTTTAAATACCTAGAAAAGCAAACTAGACCAACTTATGCTCATTATAGTATCATACTCCTTGTACGATAAAAAAGTACACGGCTATAATTTTAGTGCACTGCCAAAATATAAAATTAATTGATATATTAGGTCGGTTGAGTTATATATATTGATGTATATGTTGAAACGTTTTTCACCGGTAAAGGAAATACGCAAGACTCTAAAAAATATGTATATGGCTGGTCTAAAAAATTTTGCTAGAATTTGTGACGAAATGGTAATGTTTTCATTTTGCTTGGGAATTGTGTTTTTATTTTCCTACAGTTTTATACTTTCTTGTTGATGTCTATGTTACCATGAAAATAAAAAAATGAAGATCCAAACAAGGAATTCCCCATTCTAAGTCAAATGTCTAAAGTTACATGTAAAATGACAGATGGGTTGTATATGTTGATACATATGATGACACGACAAATGAAATTATAAGTTTGAATTTCAGTTTCATAATATGTTTCTCTTTTTAATAGTAAACTACCTTTTTTGATGTTAAATTGCAGTTTTTTATATGTTAAAATGTAGTTTTTAGACATTAAAATGTAGGTTTTTAGATGTCAAAATGCAATTTTTTAGATGATAAAATACAGAGTTTTATTTATTTAGTTATTTATTTATTCATTTTTTTATATTTTACATTAAAAACAACATTTTGATAGCAGATTTTTAGACATAAAGTGGTTGTCTTTTACACAATAAAAAAACATTGATATGCAATTCTTTTTACAATATAAACAACTTTTTAATGGTATATTTTTTAGTAATATTATCCTATTAATTAATTTTTGAATAATCTTATAGGAACAAATGAAGAGCTACAAACCTCTAGAAGATGGAAGTGGTGTTGTAGATCCTTATATGATTGTGATGAATAAAGCTCATGATGGATATCGTCGGCCTTATGGTAGAGACGTTGCTAATAGATTGATAAAAAAAAGTGGGTGGTGGTGATGCATCATACATGATTCTGGCGGGACTTATGGAATAATTCAAAAGAAATGGCGTTGAAAGAAATGCAAAAAGAGAATTAAAAGGACCATGACAAAAACAGGCCGAATTAGAAGTTATGCAAATAAATATTAAAAAACAACAGAAAAACCTTGAACCCATGATGTGGAAGTTTGCGGAACAACCTCCAGAACGTCGATAGTTGCTAAAATGATTTATCATCTATATTTAGTAGACATGTAGAATGTTTTTAATACCTTTTTTTTTGTGATTATAGTTGACAACTTTGTTTTGTATTCGATTTATGGTTGTTATTTTGAATTTACACATGTCAAATGAGACAATGGTTATTATTTTGAATTCAAACATGTCAAATTAGACCATAAATTTGTATAAGATATTTTTGTTATTATTGTTATGGTGAAGTTTTAGTAGTATTGAATATTTGTAGCAATATAGTAAACATATGTAGCGTCTACATGACTAGGAAAAAAGTTGTCACATTGATGTTAATAAAGTCACAAAAATAAAGTTGCATTTGATTGTAAACATGGTTACATTCTATGCAATTAAATACGTAACAGAGGTTGCATATACTATAGAGAAAGGTTGCTATTGTTTACTAGAAACATAATAAATGTTGCAATTGATTATAAAAAAAGTTGCATTTTCATAAATAAAATAGTTAAAAAGAGTTGCATCTAAGTGTAAAAAAGTTGAATATGAACATAAAAAAGTTGCATCAAAAAAAGATTTGCAACTATTTTAGCAAGGGTTACACTTTTTATGAAAAAAATTGCTTTAGATCTAATGCAACTTTACCTAATGCAACCTTTGGTAAAAGGTTGCTTTAGGCATTATGCAACTTTTTAAAGGCCTAATGCAACTTTTTAGCGGGGTTACATTAACTTCATTTTGTTGTAGTGTAAATTACTCTCATTCATTAGTTTTAATCCAACTTACATGAAGTGTCATGTATTCATATAATATTTGTAGTTCACGATCAAAAAATATATATATATATATATATATATATATATATATATATATATATATATATATATATATATATATATATATGTATTGATCGTAGATATCAAAAAAAAAATTATTTTATATTCTTAAAAATCGCAGGTTTATTATAAATTCGTTGAAAAAAAATTTATAAAATCAATTTTTTTTTTCAAAAGAAATTTCAGTGAACTTATAGTTAAACCTGCCATTTTTAAAAATATAAACTTAAAATATTTGTGATCTCTAAGTACTTTTTTATGTATTTTTATGATTTTTATGGGTTTTTTTTAAGGTTTTTGTTTTCTATAGACCCTAAACCTATATACACACGTTCTAGAACTTCTAAGTGTTAGTCAAATTTTACAACTTATATTTTGTAAAACTATAAAAAATGGTACTACTAAGTATCATTAATATAATACAAATGTTGATAATGAAGTTTTACAATTTTTGATTTAAATGTTTATGTTCATATATATATATATATATATATATATATATATATATATATATATATATATATATATATATATATATATATATATATATATATATATATATAGGGAAGAGTTATTTGAAAAACAAAAAAACCTTAAAAATGCATAAAAAAAATAACAAGACATCACAAAACTTTTTTTATCAAAAAATCGAAACATTTTTTACAATTTCGTTGAAAAAAAAATTAACAAATCAATATATATTTTTTTTTGTAAAAAAAAATTTCAAAAAATATTTTCGACGATTTTTTGAAAATAAAAATTCAAAAAAAAAGTCCTGTGATCTCTAAGTATTTTTTTTTATGCATTTTAATGATTTTTAGGGTTTTTTTTAAGGTTTTTTGTTTTCCATAGAACTTAAACCTCTCTCTCTCTCTCTCTCTCTCTCTCTATATATATATATATATATATATATATATATATATATATATATATATATATATATATATATATATATATATATATATATATTATTGTTGATTTCTGTTTAACGTTAAAAATACAAAAATAAATGGACACTAGTTAATTTATTAAACAAATAAACACAAACAAGGTTTTTTATTTGTTTGTTCAGTTAAATTTAAATAAATCTCTTTGTTCTTTAATTCGTTATCAATGTTAATTGCCAAGAACTCAAATATATGAGACGAACTTTGATAATAATATCTTGTGTTTACGAGATCTTTTTTGAATGAAATCACCCCTTTTGAAATGAAAATAAAAACATCTAATGACAACAAGTACAATTATTGCATGCAGTGGACGTTTTCTATTGGTTACTCTACTTTCACACCTTGGGTTTTAGTTTTCAGCATTTATTAAGCCAACATGAGATGTTAGCTTGTGAATGGTTGGATCCATCTATGTTTTAGACAAGTCTATTCGAATTAAATATAGAATTTACAAAAATTATTTAATATATTTTAATAAATTTTTTAGTAAATATAAATGCGTGGACTAGTGAAAAAAATACATTACGGGTGATCGAGACGGGTGGACTGAACCTGGACCTAACATCTGCATTTATCTGTGACATCTTCATTTCAGGGCTATTTTAAAGCTTTTTGTTTACACTTATTTAATACTGTTCTTATTGCGGAATTGGTCACAAAATATATTTCACATGATATAATATTCAGATCAAGGCATTTCAAAAGATTTTATATTTTAAAAGTCTCGGATGTTATAACTGATACAAGAAACATATGAATTAACGGAGACTTATAACATCTAAATATACTAATGATTTACATGTCCTTAAATCTCTCAACAGAAACATACATCATTATCCAAGTATTTGTGATACAAACATACAAAGTGGGTTATGTTGGGAAACCTGGTAAGTACATATGGTTATCAACCCACACTATTAAAACCATTAATTATATATTTTTTAGCAAACGAATTAGTAAGTTACCCATTCTCGTTATCCTCACATTCAAATGCTTAAATAATGATCTTGAGGGATCTTTCCTAAAGGATCTTTTTCAGCAACAGTTGTCATGTACCTTTACTTATACATCTAGGCACAACCGTACAATAGTACTTGGGTTATAGCACAACATGTCACAACTCATTATTTTGCTGAACATTTTACTAAGTAGTATATTCCTAGGTGACTAAGAACAACAATACAATAGTACTTTAGATATAACATGGTGGGTCACAACTCGTTATTTCACACAGTCTTTACCTCAACCTCTCATTTATTATTTTACTCAGCCCTTTACTAAACTTTCACAACCTCTCGTCGTTTATTTCACACAGGCCTTCACTAAACAATCATATATTATGTATAATAATTTATATATGATTTAATGAAGTAATAACTATATCATATTATAGAGATATATTGACCACGGATGAACAGCACAAATAACATTTAATCATTTAGAATACTTGTATTTATGTGTAAGCAAAACGTAACTATGCACTCACTTGTTAAATGATGACTTCGAAATCGGACAGCGCGTCGCTCTAGCACATAGTTTTTCCTTTGATGTTACCTAGTATAATTATCACTAAGTCTTAGTTTAATATTCCTTATGGCTAATAATAGTTTAATTCCTCAATAATCTCAATGTCTATTGATCTATATCTGATAAGGGACAACCAGGAAGGGTGATATCGAATGCAGGGTCCATTTGTTATATAGAGTATACTGTTTGGAAATTCCACTTTAAACACCTCACTATACCCAACCTAGACATCTTCTTCATAAGTAGTTCAATCAGTAATATGACATTGGATTTACTGACAAATGTTATTTATAAATTCATAACAACGATTATCAATTTAAATATAAATTACACTAAAATAATATAGAGTGTAATTTAACTTAAAGAGATTCCCTAGACAAAAGTCTGGAAATTAAAATGATAGAGCTTCTACTCGAAGGCTCTACTTGTCGAGCACTCACGGATTGCAGGACGTCACCAGTATACTAGAAACTAAGGAAATTGGATCTAATGTAGAGACAACTTGAGGGATATAGCTACAGGGATAGGATATGAGAAGAATATAAGGAGGCATGTATTTATAGCCGAAAAAAGATATGCGCGCCATACACTCTATCTGGGCGCGTCGCGCAAACGGTCGGGGGTGCTGAGGTGTCGTGCTCTGAGTGGTGCCACATGTCGAGATTTGGGTGGATGTCAGATGCGTGTTGCACATCTTGTCTGTGCCAGCGGCTGCGCACAAAGCTTTTTGTTTTCTTAAAAAAAATCATAACTATCGATGAGATCTACAACTTTTATTTGGACTCCATTGACTAATTTTGGTTTTATTTCTAAAGTTATATTTTTAATAGGTTTGGACTGTTAAAGTCTGTTAAAAATTCATAACTTTATCGTACGATATCCGTTCTTGTCTTTCTTTGTATCGATGGATAGGTATTGACGAAATCTATAACTCTCGTTTAGATTGTTTTTCCCAACAATGGACGTATTTTAATTTTAGTACTGAGCTATATCCTACTACAATGAAATATTAGAAAAATCATAACTTCATCTCAAAAAGTAAGATTTGGAAGTTCTTTATATGCATACTCTTGGTTTTACGAGTACTATGAATTTCGTTTAGATCACTTAGGCTAATAACTAATCTATCAATTATCCACCATTTAAGATACGTAGAGTCATGTAATTTGTGCACATATATATATATATATATATATATATATATATATATATATATATATATATATATATATATATATATATATATATATATATAGGGCTAGGTTAATGTGTTTTTTTACGTTTATTGTGTGCTAGAGTGCACCAATTGGAATTTAGTAAAATTAAATAATTATTTAATTAAATAAACATAGATATTAAATGGTTTCCATAATTGTATGTATATTAAATGATATCCGTAATTATAATTCTGTTTTTATAGAAACAAGTTAAATTCATCATTAATGTCAGCAATAACATTCTTTCAGAATGAATTCGCAACTAAGTTTTTATGTATAAGTTCTTTTTTTGTTTCACTACACACCCACTTAAAATAAATAAAGTTGCATAGAAGATGAAGAATAAGAGTGTACTGTACTAGAATACACTATCATTCTTCTAGATACGAATTCATTCTGAAAGATTATTATTGCTGACAATAACGACGAATTTAATTAGTTTCTATAAAAAGGAATTATAAGTATGGATATCATTTATTATATATATAATTTTTTCTAAATTCTTATTGGTGCATTCTAGCACACAATAGATGTAAGAAGCATTTGAACCTACCTCTCTTTCTCTCTCTCAATATATATATATATATATATATATATATATATATATATATATATATATATATATATATATATATATATATAGGATTAGGTTATTTTGTTTTTACTAAGTATTGTGTGCCAGAATGCACAAATCTGGACCAATGGATGAAATTAATCAACATACATGATTTGAGGGTGTATGATATTACAATGGGGTAACATGTAGCATATAATCACACAAGTTTAAGCAAAAGGGTATTTTGGACAATTAACTACATTTATAAATGGAAATTTTTGGATTTTTAGGGATGATTAATTCTCCTAATTTAAAAAAAAATCTAAAATTTTTAATTAATTCAATTTCATTTTTTTACCGATTTTATTCTGTCAGAATATTATTTGTTAGAATGATGTTCTTTCAGAATTTTATTCTAATAGAATATTATTTTTTTAGAATGATACTCAGAATTTTATTCTAATAGAATATTATTAAAGAAAAACAAAATTTTTGAATCAGATGTTGAAAAATAACAAACATTCTAATATATTCTTATATATCCAAACTTAAATACAAATTCATACATATTCATACAGACTAAAATCTTTATACATTTTAATATAATTATACATATTCTAAAAGAATATCAAGGTCTTCAACGCCTTCTTCCAACCATTCCTATCACAAATACAACAAAAACTAATAATTGTTAAAAACATGTTACTTACAATTAACTATCACTTAATATATTCTGGTAGAATACATGGAATATGATATAATGCATATAATACATTCTGGCAGAATACATCGATTTTATTCTGATAGAATAAATTCTGATAGAATATATAGAATACATTCAAAGGTATTGTATTTACAACTAGTAATTCTGACAGCATGCATACCACAAGGTTAAATTCTTTAAATACTTTTTCAGGCATTTCAACAAACACTTGTTAGACATTATCATCAAACAAACCAAAAACCATATTTGATTTACTTGAAATAGCTTACATATAAACATAATTTCCAGCAACATGATTTAGAATGCATACCACAAGGTTCAAAGAGTAAATTAATTTGTGTTGATGAAAAATAAAAAGGCACAAACAACCTAGAATTGTATTCCATAACCGAAAGAAAAACAAAATATATGGCAGACCCATTAAAGCATAGAAACGTGGTTTTCATATAAGATTTGAAAACATTATTTTGTAAGAAAGAAGAGCATCCGCATAAAAGAAATTGAAACTCATCAACTTGAACACATGAATAAAGAATGTTACTTACATTATAAGGCCCTGATACAAGAGCTGGAACCATACGAACTAACATCTTTTTCTATGCTTCCTTCTAACTGAAAGTGACTCATTACGCAAGAAAGAACAAATTTTGGAATAAGTAACTGAAGTAAGAAAGAACAAATTTTGGAATAAGTAACTGAAGTTCACTGAGGCATTTTAACAAATAGTTGGTGTGCAAATCGGAATATTTTCAATTCCACCAACAGTTCACTAAGACAGCAAGTTGGAATATTTTCAATTCTACATAACTAAAGAACTTACTGTCTAAATATGACATTTTTTAACAAAAAAAAGTTACCTGGATCTGATCGATGGTGTGTGCCATGTGTCTCGTTACTAATCTTTGTAGACGACGATGAGGATCGAAGTCCCTTTCTCAGCCCTCCCTGCAAATCTGTTTGACCCTCACTAGTGCCCTTGATTTTTTACTGCTCCCATTCGATCGTTCCTTATTCCCGATATGTTGAAGAAGACGCGTCCCCTCTTTGTGCATTTAGGGTTGTGGATATGATGATTTTAAATAAGTCAAACAATAGTAGACATGATTTAAGGGATATACCAAATATATAACAATTTATTTTTAGTTTATAAAAAAAATGACTCATCAACCCTTTTTTTTACATTAATGATTTATTTTTTTTCTTGAATTCTTATTGGTGCATTTAGGCACACAATAGTTGCTAAAAACATTTGAACCTAATTCTATATATATATATATATATATATATATATATATATATATATATATATATATATATATATATATATATATATATTACATCATATGTTAATATTTTTAGCTATATTTATGTTCGTTATAGGACAAAATATACTTAATCATTATGTTGTAGTAGAAAAGACATGCTCGGGAATGAAAAGGAAAGAATATAGAAGCTGGAAGCTAGGAACTTGGGTCAAGGACAAAAAGAAGAAGAAACGTATCATCATCACGTTGTTGTGACATCCTCCATGACGTGGCCTTTTGAAAAAACCTGATGAACTTAGAAAACTTGTAGATCACACGGTATACTCAAAGACCGCGACGTGGTGAGAATTTCCACGACATGGTGAACCGACTTCCAAACATTATAAATAGAATGCAAATTTTTCCGAAAACCTAACTTGTGCTGGATGCTTTAGTCGACTTTTGAAGGCCATAGACATTATTAAGAAGCTTTGAAGTGTATAGATTGATTAAAAGCTCGATTTTGGGAGATTTTGAGACAATACTTCATATATTTACTTATTCTTGTTGTGTTTGATCATGGATTACAAGTTGAATTTTGTTTTTCCATATTTGTTTGCTGAAGTTATGAGCTAAATACCCTAAGTTTCGTTTGGACTAGATTGCTTTCTTATTTATGAGTTGATTTATTGATTGGATTATGCTAATGTAATGCATGGGCCGTCATGTATAAGTTTAATCATTTTCGTTATAAAAATTGAAGGCTAGCAAAGAGTACTCTTGTCGTACACAAGGTACGCACGACGTATTCCCTTTTGCATGCACGTTTCGGGATGGCTCCTGCATATGCTGGGCATACCAATACTTACGCAGGGCGTACTCGAGCCAGGGGCAAACCCTAATTTTTAGGGTTTGCACCCTATTTAAACTCATTAAGTTTCTCAATACCATCACCCTATCAGCCTCCCTTTCCTCTTAAGTCATATAACGAAAACCTAGCCTCCCATAGTGTGTTATCGAGCCGTGGAAGTAATTTTGTGTTGTTTTGTGTACATTAAAGAAGGTGGTGCTTGGTGACCAAGCTTTGGTTGGACTTAAGGTTGTAGATCCAAAATCTTCATCAAATGTGCTGGCTCCAGAAGGTATAAAGTTCTCATCTTGAAACCTCTTTGTGCTAGATTGAGAATAGGGTTTGATTTTGAGCTTATTATAGTCTTATGAGTTCTCTTTGTGAGTTTGAGCCGCTTCACGAGCTAGAAATGCTAAATCGTAACCTCTCGGATGTTACCTGTGTAGAAAATGCTATCTTGATGAATCATATTGGTCAATGCATCATTAACAACCCTATTATAGGTCTTAATGGACAAAATCGAGTTTTGGGTCCCATTAGGACGTTCGAAGTGGTAAAGTTGCCAACTTTATGCACTAATACCTTGAAATGAAGTAAATCTAAGGTTTGGACATTAAGAGCTTAAGTGGTTAAGAGAAAATTGGAAAATGGGACTCTGGACGGTATGCGACACGTAATTCCTGGTACGTTGCGCATACTAGGTCAACTGTCTGTTTTCAAGTCAACATTCATACATCATGCGTACGAGGAGTACGTCGAGCGTACTCGTGAAGTGGGCTTTTGACGTTTTGGGCCTTAGGTATGTTCGGCCATGGTTGGGCCTTAGTTTATGAGTTTGGCCATTTTTGGGCTTTTAGGTCATTATTGTGTTTTTGGGCCAAGCTAGTTGGGCCTATTAAGTGAAGGGTAAAATAGACTTTTACCATAGGAGTGAGGTTGAGGAGTCGGGACCCTGGATGGTTATTGATGTAATTACGGTTTTTTTTGTTTGGTTAGTGAGGTGGTTACCAGTTACAACAGCCTGCGTAATTCATTATCAACAGGATCGAGGTGAGTTTGCTCGCTATACTGTAGGACACTTGGATATGTTATGTGCTTGTCGTCTCTTTGACTCCAATTGTATATGTTATATGCCGGTGTTCCTATTTGTTATATGTATGTTGTGTGAAATAGACGCAAGGGTGAAATAGACCCGATATAGCCTTTTGCTGACATATTATTTGAAATAGACTCGAAGGTGAAATAGACGTAGGGATGAAATAGACCCGGTACGGCTTCAGCCAACACATGAGTTGAAAGAGACTCGGGGGTGAAATAAACCCGACATGGCCTTGAGCTGGCAGATAAGTATGGTGTCTTTTAGGGAACTCAATATGCTTCGTGCTTACATTTTCAATTTACGTTTCAGGTACTTCCGGATTCAAGGGGAAGAGATCGGGGTGATTGCATCATATACACCACGTAGTTCTGTATTTTACCTTACTCTAATGTATTTGTATGTTTTAGTCATACTTGATTATATTATAGTGTTAAACATGTTTTACAAGATGGTTTATATTATTCTAAACATTGAAATTTTTTGCCATAATATTTGGGACGTTGCAAGTTGGTATCAAAGCCTTGGGTTGAAGGATTCAGGCATACTCTCGGGTGTGTCTGAACTCAAACTGAGGGTTTGATAGATTTTTTAAAAGAAAATATTTATAGAATAGTTTTATAATAAATAAAAATGGTGTTGTACATGCAATCGACCAAGCACAAGTAAGTTTTCCCAGAATACCCATACTGATGGGTTTTGAGCATATCTACATTCCTATATGCTCATGCAACCCTATTTGCTTTGGATCTAGGTTTTTCTCAAGTTATACTTGCAAATTAATTTTCCAAAGCAAGATCCCTAGATCTACTGTATAAAATTGAACTCTATACATATTAGGGTTTACAAGAATACATTTCTTGTTAGCTAGTAGTAACAAGTAATCCACATAAAATCTTGACTATTGAAAGCTTGAGTGCTCTAAATGTTGCACTTCTAATGAAGTCACAAACACCACTAGCAAAGGATTATTGAGAGAGAGGTAATGGATGCTCTTGACTTTCGGTGAAGGCTTCTCTAAGAATGCTTAGGCCGATTTCAAAGTGTTAAGGGGTCTTTATATAGTTGTGGCTGCTAGGGTTTTTGGTGGAAAACCTAATCTGATTGCTTAAGCCTTAAATAGTCCATGGACACACTCTAGAAGCCCCCTGGACGAAATCTTCAATGGATTTCACATAGATTTCGTCCAACCCATTCCAAGGTGGTCCAGCAGCCGTGTTTGCAACTATCAATGATTTGCATAACCAATCACCTAACTTTTAATCAATTCCTTTAATCCCAAAATGTATTCCAAATTAATTTCTTATTAATACTAATTAAATTATATGATTTCTCAATTAATATATAATTCTTATAATATATTAATAAATCATAAATTAACCTCTTTCTCCAAAATTCATCCTATCAAGTTGCTATGGTGAAGGCAACCCAAAAAGACCATGCTACAATCAAATCAAGTACATACCAATTATAATTATGGGCTTAGATATCTAATCCAACAGTCTCCCACTTGGATATGTCAAATAACTATAACCCCCAATGCAACTTTAGAATTTGACTTAGCAATCGTAGCTTTCAAAAGTCGCTGACAATCTTTGACCTAGTCCATGACGCATCCTTTAGATAAGGGATCACATAATCCTCCGTTGTGCAAGATATCATGTGGACAAAGACATGGAATAGGGCCTTACTCCATGTACAACAGTTTGTTTCCTGATTTCTGATTTGTATGACAATGAACTTATATGCTAATACTATTTACTCATTGAATCTTACAGGATCAATACATTTTATAACATCATGTTACTGATGCGTTTACGCACTATCAATGCACAACCAACTTGTAAACAACAACCCATATATCTCGGTTAAAAACTATACGATATTATCGTCTCACAATCACTTGTGATAAATTCCATGAAGTGATTCAAATGAGCGTGGGTTTAATCCAATACTTAAATTCTTGTTTCAGGAGTACTCAAGAACGTTGCAGCAAACCTTTGCTATGCCTAAGGACTTGGACAATCTACAAGCCAATTCATGACGGTCTAACCTCATAACTTACTTCCAAAGTATGATTGACTGTGGATAATTTGAATAATCCTATTATTCAGGAAGTAAAACATGCAAAATTAAACACGAAATAAACAATTGACAAAAGATAGTAAACTTTACTCATAAATAAATATTCCATTACATAATAATCAAATGTCAATTACATTTAAATTGTTACAAGTTTCTAACTATGTATCCAATCACTAAAACTAATATCTTCCTTCAGACCAATGTTCCTCGCATGATGTAAGTGCTTAACCCATCTCAGCCCCTTTGTGAGGGGAACTGATGGATTCTCCTCTAATGATACCCTCTTGACTTCGAGGAGTCCTTCATCCCGATTGCTTATGAAGTGGTATTTTCTATCGATGTGTTTGGATCTACCATGATCCTTTGGTTCCTTGGTTAAGGCAACTGCTCTTTTGTTATCATAGAAAATCTTTATAGGCTCATTTATGGCTGGTACAACTCCAAATTCTCCAATGAAGTTCTTCAACCATATTGCCTCCTTCGACGCTTCGCTCACTGCTATGTACTCTGATTCGCATGTTCAATCAGCCATGGTCTCCTCCTTGGTACTTTTCCAAGTTACTGCCCCTCCATTAAGGTTAAACACCCAGCCGAACAAAGACCTAAAGTTGTCTCTGTCTGTCTGAAAGATGGTGTCACTATACCCTGTCACTCTCAAGTCATCAATTCCACCAAGTACGAGGGCCCAGTCCTTCGTCCTTCACAAATATTTAACAATGTTCTTTACTGCTATCCAGTGAGCTCTACCCAGGTTCTCTTGATATTGACTCACCATGCTCAAAGCAAAAGCCACATCAAGACAAGTACATGTCTTATCATACATGATCGAGCCAACAGCAGAAGCATATGGCACTCGACTCATTTCCGCTATCTCAGCATCGACACTCAGAATCTGAGTCATACTCAATTTGGTATTGCTCAGGATAGGTAACTCCCCTTTCTTGGAATTCTCCATGCTAAAAAATTTTAGCACCTTATCTAAGTAAGTACTTTGTGTAAGTCATATTAGTCTTTTACTTCTCTTTTTCAAAATCCCTATCACCATAATATAGGCAGCCTCTCCTAGATCCTTAATAGCGAAACACTTCCCAAGCCAAGACTTGACCTCCTGCAAGGTTGGAACTTTGTTTCCTATGAGTAGTATGTCATCCACATACAATATTAGGAAGCTAACTATACTCCCACTAGCTTTGACATATACAAAGGACTCATCCTCGCTTCTAGAAAAACTAAACTCTTTGACTTTCTCAATGAAACAAATATTTCATCTATGAGATGCTTGCTTTGATCCATAAATGGATTTCTTAATATTACACAGTCTATTAGGGTACTTCACATAGAGAAAACCCTCTGGCTGGCACGTATAAACATTAGCCAGCTTCTCGCTAAGGAAAGCAGTTTTGACGTCCATCTGCCAAATTTCATAATCATGAAAGGCAACTATGGGCAACATAACCCCTATAGACTTGATCTTGGCCACTGTGGAGAAAGTCTCATCATAGTCAACTCCCGAAGTTAGAGTAAAGTAATTCGCAACCAGTCGTGCCTTGAACGTGTGTACCTTCCCATCCATTTCGGTATTTTTCTTGAAGATCCACTTGCACCCGACTGTTTACGACCTGGTACATTGTCAACCAAGTTCCAAACTTGATTGTCACACATGTACTGAATTTCGCTGTTCATTGCCTCCCACTGTCCTCTTAGCATATGAGTTCTCTCTCGCTAAAGACTCCCCTCCATGCTACAAAGACCACGTTCTCACTAGGCCTGTAAAATAGATATCCAAAGGATTTATGTGGGTAGCCTATGAAACTACAACGCTCACTTCGAAGTTCAAGCTTGTCATGAGTCTCTCATCTTACGAAAGCCTCGCAACCCCAAACCTTGATATTTGCCAATGAGGGAACCTTCCCTATACACATCTCGTGAGGTGTTTTGGAAACCTTCTTAGTTGGGAGTAAATCAAGGATATGGGCAGTACCCTTTAAGGCATACTCCCAAAATGAGATTGGTAGCGAAGGTCGACTCATTATGGAACGAACCATGTCCGACAAGGTTTGATTACGCTTTTCAGCCACACCACTTATTTGTGGTGTCCTAGGTGACGTCAATTATGAAATAATTCCACATTCCTTAAGATAGTTATGGAACTCGATACTAAGATACTCACCACCTTTGTCAGATCTGAACATCTTTATCTTCTTGCCTAATTGATTCGCATCCCTTATGGTGGATTTGAAGGGCCCACACACATCTATGTGTATGATATCGAACAATCCTTCACCTCTTTCACAAGAACCAGTGAAAGCTGAATTGGTCATTTTTCCAAGTAAACAAGACTCGCATGTGTTGTCCGACCTAAGGTCAAATGACTCCAGCAATCCATCCTTTTGGATTTGGGCTATGCGCTTCTTCTTGACATCTCCAAGAGGACAATGCCACAAGCATGCTTTTTCTAAACCATTTCATGAATCAATATGCAACACATTATTTTCTAAGTTATTGTTATGATATGTCGGAGAGAACTGAGTTGAGATTGCCGGTGAACCCCGTGAAAACGACTCCCCCTTATATCACAATACAAAACAAGAAAGAGATCGTTATTCGACGTTTCGGAGGGGTTCTCGGGACGAAGCTCCGACGATCAAGTTAGTATGAGATCTGAGAGAGATTGTAGTAGATTATAGTAAAGAGAGAATTTTGTCCCCTTCCTTGTGAGGAAGAAGGATCCTTTTATACCTGTTTATGAGGCGTGTTCCTCAACTGATTCTGTTGAGGATTCCTTCGTGATGTGCAACGTGGCGAACCCATATTGCAGGGCCTTCCGACACGTCTTTTGCCTCATTCTCTCATTGGTTGGAAGGAGATATTCCAAATGTTTATGAAGATCATGGCTATCATCTAAAGGGCGAGCGTGGCTCTCTGATTGACCCCATGTTTGTTGGGGTATAGTTTCCCGGAGAAGGGTTAAGGCGCGACTCTGCACCTTAACCGTAATATGAGCGCTCTTCGCATTGGAAAAGGCCCAGAGTTGGCTTTAGATTGGGTTCTGACCAGGCTAAGCCCGATGTTAGTTTGAATTTAGTTTGAAGTTCCCCTAAGGGATACATTAACAAGTCCCTTAGACTCATAGGCGCATGCGTCATTTTGATAGAGTAACCCTTCGAGTCTATATCTTAGCACGTGTATGATCGGGATTAGTTGTACCGTTTGACAGGCCTTCGACGGCATCGTCAATGTGTGTCAGTCCCGTTGGGAAATAGTTCGTGATGCCAGTTTCGCCTTTAAAATCCCCCCTTTTCCCCAGGCTTTTCATTCTCATATCCCCATTTTGGTTTTGTTATGTAAATCCGGGTATTCTGTTGATTTCCTTTTCGATTATCTATTATTTTTTCAATAATGGACCGTTACAGTCGAGTCCCTACTATTGTGGAGTTTTGTTTTCTGCAAGACTGATTCGATTTCCTAACGGAGCATGTCGTAGTGATTTCGGCAAAGGGGGTATCGATCTATGATTGTCCTCCAAGGAAAGTTAGAGTATCCATTCCTTTGAAATGATCGTGCAACATTATTGTCTTACCATCGACGAGTTAAACCTGATTGTTGTAAATATAATTGTCGGTTTTCAACTGATTTGTCCCTCCTTGGGTCGTGTTCCTACTTTCTGGGTTTTTAGTTACTTTTTTTGTTCAACTACAAACTTCGGCGTACGTACCCTAGCGAAGCAATGAGACATTCATCAACTGATCGTGGGGGCATAAGTATCGTAGAAAACAAGACTTTCTCGTCTGTCTCTTCAAACTGTTTGGGGACAATCTGACTCTCGGCAAATGGTTGGGGAGCATTACTGTCAATGGAGAAAAATTGGAACACTTTATTCTTGTTGTGACCGGTATGAGTGTCGCCTAAAGGGCACGCAGGAAGATGGCGTAGATGTTCGTCGTGAGATGCGGTATTAGCTCATCTCTTTCTCCCCCTCCCCCACGCTTTTTTTTTTTTGAAAAAAGAGTGAGGATAGGGGATGTTATTCGCTCATGAAATCTTTTTTTTTGGCATTTGCTTTCATAGGTGCTAAAGCCTAAATTTCTTTGGAGATGGCCATGCGTGGTCATTATCAGGGCTATCTTTGCCACCGAGAGATCGATTTGGTGGAGAGTCTTCCTCCTCCTGTTTCTGAAAGATGCATGCGAGAGCTTGGTGGACGGCCCTTGGCAGGGGAAGGAAATGATGGTTCCAGTGGACCTGTTTTGCTTTCCCATCCAACCGTTGGGGTCGTTTTCCTAGTTCATTCACCAGTTTCGGTTGCTTCTAGTTTACCTGTAGGAGCATGCGCAAACAAAGGTACTGCTCCTATTCGGAAAAGACAGAGTTTTCGCGTGGTGCTATCGTCAGATGAGGAGACAGAATCCGATGATGCAGGCCTCCATCCTCGTAAGAGGCGCAATACTGTGTCTATGTCCAATATTCATTGTGGGATTGAGGATGCTCTTGGTGATAAGTTCTCGGTGCCCGTTCAGAAAGAGGAAATGGTGGTGACTGGTTCTTCAATAACACCACCTCCACCGCATACTGGTGCGCTTTCAATTGATCTTGGTTTCGGCTCTATATTTGGGAGCGTGCTAGGTTTTTGTGGAAGTTCTTCCCGGGCGGAGAGGTCTCCAGTGGTAGGTGAAAGGGGAACTGCGCATCACTCTTCTTCGTTCAAAGCTTATATTCCGAACTAGGTGATTACTTTGGAGTCTATATTATCGGAGGACACCACCACCTAGGAATGGAGCAGTAATACTCATCCTACGACCACGATGGAATTTTTTACGGGCCAATCGGGGGCTTGCGTGGCTAACGACCTACGTTATGCTGCTGCCAAGCTGGTGTGAACGAAGCGCAATTACTATTTTTTTCAAAGTACCATCACCAACCTAAAGGAGGAGGTCCATGATGTAGAGGTCGAGCGTCGCATTCTTTCTGAACAGAACTGCATTATATCCTGCGAGAAGGCCATTCTAGAGGAGCATGCAGCCACTTTGGAGAGCCAAACAGAACACCTAGAAGGTCAAGTCAGCTCTGTGACACGAGAAAAGGATGTGTTGGCTAATAGATTGGCCAGGTGTCAACATCAACTGGCTCGAGCCTGTGTTAAAGTTGTTGTTGCTCGAGGTAGTTTGCAATGGTTGTTGGAGAATGGGGTAGTTCCTATGATTGACAGAGTAATCGAGAGCTTTGAGTTCGCCAAAGGGGTCCAGGCTGTTTGCGAGGCTTGTGAAGCTCTTGGGTTTTAGAAGGGGAGGAAACTGAGTGGTTGCTCCACATCTTCCGGTAAGACCGAAGCCTTGGGTCCTAGCCAAGTGGCTAGCATGGCCAAGGAGGTCGACACTGCCCTTACATCCTTTGCCGAGATGGATTTTGCTGGCCTCTTCCATTTAGGGGAGTTATATTATGATGGCTTCCATTATTTTTATGGCAAGCTGAGTCCGGGAGGTTCTACCTCACACTCCGAGGGAAGATTTATGTTTGCCGTTTTTGTTCATTATGTAATGAAACTGCTTTTCTATGATCTATGCATAGTGTAAAACACTGGTTGTTAATAACCATAAACTGTTTTTTCTGTTTTGTATTTGGCATGGAAGCATTCTCTTCCCCTCCCCTTTTTTTGTATGTATGCAAACGCTTTGAATTGTCTTGTGGTATCTCTAAGGATGGGTTGTTCTACTATAATTCATTTTTGTATATTCCATTGTTCTAGGGTTTGCGTTAATTTGGTAATGTTTTCTTCAGATGTCGCATAACTGCTACTACTGACCTATGTTACTCTCACTTTTATGTTTAATTAGGCTTATGATATTATGCCGTGAAATAGTAGTCAATGTTGTTGACTATAGTGTATGGTTTAGCTACCAATACATTGGTTGAGATCGTCATCTCAAGACCTTTGTTGTTCAATTCTTAGGGGGAAAGGTTGTGAATCTTTAACAACCCCTCGTTCTGTGCCATTTACACATTCTCAGCTCTGAGATGTCATTGGTATATTGTGGTAAAGATTATGACCCTTTTAAGACCTACGGCTGCATTCTTGCATAGATTTTTCTCAAGTAGCATAAGTGATCAGCCTTTGTTGCTACTTGGAAAATATTTACAACCTCTATACTTTGTGCTTTTGCATTATAGAATTCTAGAAAGTTTTTTCAAAATGCAAATTATATTATTTCTGGAAGGAAAAAAGAAATACATGAGAAAATAGACTCTGAATGTCAAAGTGTCAAGGCATGTGCCCGGTCTTTGCTTTGTGCCTGAAGTACGGCTATCCTGGCAGAGTTGGGCCATATTTCTTGTTGGGCGGCGACGTCTTTTTTACACCTGGCGTATGTGGGTCTTCATAGGTTGGGGCTTCCTCTCATTTCCCCCAACAGGGCCCGACGCGGGGGAGTTACGCTTCATTTATCGTACCATGAGGGTGCTCTCGCCTCTCTTTCTTTGTGACCCGATGCGTGCTGCAGTTATGGGAGACGCCTTCCTTTGGTTGGGTGAGAGTACCACATGTGTGTTTCTGCACACCTATCCTCCTTGTTGTTACCGGGGATGTTGTTTTGCTTACCGGGGTCTTTGCTGGCGCTCTTCTCTTGGGAAACCTACACGTCAGAAAGAATGGAATTCTACCTCCATTGTTGTTTTTTCTTGTGCTCGCGCGCTCTATTTTGAGGAGATTTGGTTCATGTCTAACATCGAATAAGACTTGCTCTGGATCCCGAATTGTTCTTTTGTTGGGCATTGCCTAGTTTTCAATTATGGGCCAAGCAGATGCCTTTACCTGTGAGCCAACATTTCCTTGTCGTGTGCATGTCACTCTTTATTCTGGCTGAGTGCTCCTTGGGTCGGCGTTAGTTCTCTCTTGTGGGAGAGATGTTGTGATTCGACTGAACACATCTCACCATCTTTTCTTGGTCTCACAGACTAGCACTTGTGCCACGAAAGATATCCTTTGTGGGCCTTCTCTTTTTTCGCGACCTTCGTTTTGACGAGATTGGGTTTCTGACCTTCCTCCTCGTTGGGCATCATGCCCAATTGCCGGCATGGTCGCCACTAATGTTGCTGACCAGTCACTCGAGCTGAATTCGAGAACACCGTGGAGATTAAATGGAATTGCTTGCAACTAGAAAAGCGCAAGCCGGCATAAGAGAATGTTGTTCTCTGCTAGGCGATCGACAACCAAGAAATTAAGCACCCTTGTTATCTTCTTTCCCCGTCATGACTAACCAATGTAAGCGGGAGTCTGACCATTCCCGTTGGCCAAATGCGGTGACTAGTGAAGCCAACTAGCAGCCCCTGGCACGGTGGCTAGAGATACTCTTTCGATTCAATTGGCAGTTGACGAAGGCAGTGCTCATAGATGACGTTGACTCTGCTTCCGTTGTACATGTAAAATTGTTGTATACAGTGTTGACTAACAAAGCTGGTGATGTGCAATGGATCATTGGGGTCCCAATGTTCTGGCCTGGGGTCCCGTGACGGTATGTATCTTCGACCTATTTTCGTGGTCTTTTCCTGCATCCTTTTGATTTTTTGACTGGTGTTTATCCTCGTCGAATTTTGCCCTGAGGTCTTTACTATATCAACTATGTTTCCAACTAGTTGTTTCTCGTCAGTCTCCCTCATCAACATTGTACACTCGTTGGTATCGTGCGTTTTGCTTCTATGATACTCATAAAACTTGGGCTTGTGTTTGTTCTCCTTGGCTGGAGCCTTGTCGATTGCATGAACATCGGTATGACCGCTTCTGCTATCGTCCCTGTTGAGCGCTCTATGTCTTATAGACATGTGACGAGAGTGAAGATTGTGTTGGTGCTGGTTGCCATCTTGCGTTACTTGTGGGGCCGAGATTGGCCGCGACACCGCCTCTTCCTGCCTGGCATACGCATTGGCTACAACTTTGATATTGGCCTCCTTTCTCTCTCCCCCTTCGATTAGCCTCAGATATTTTTCCACACATAACTTAAGTTCGTCCCAGGATCTAGGGACAATTCCTTGCAGCTTCCTCGATAGGGGCCCCATGAGCATACCTTGGGAGAAAGCGTCTATTACCAGCAACTCTTCATGTCCTCGAACATTCAAGGTGGCGAACGTGAATCAATCATAATAGTCATGAATTGATTCCCCCTCTCTCTGCTTGCATGCCGTTACATAATTAGCGCCCCCTTGCCTTTCCTCAACTGTATGAAATTGTTAAGGAAAAGGTATTTCAGCTGCTCAAAACTGGAGGTGTTTCCCGACCTTAGAGACTTGAACCACTTACCTGCATTTTTGGTTAGGTTGAAAGGAAAACAAGTACAGGTGAAGTGACGATCCATCATGAGATATGCCATCGTCCATTCATAAATGTCAATGTGGTCGTCTGGGTCTGTAGTGCTGTTGTATTTAGGCATGTGTGGGATCATCGCCGTGTGAAGAATCTTATACTACAGTAGCTCGTGGCTGAAATTTGAGCTGGCGCTTCATATAGGGTTGTCCATGTATGAGTATGGCATACCACCATAAGCCATGTGTTGCTACATCTGGTAGGGGCTCGCATACATCTGATTATGCATGACCGCCTGCGAGATGTACGGTTGAGACTGTTGTAGGTTTGGCTGCAATTAAAAGATTTGGATTGCATATTGCCCTGCCTGAGGAACCAGATATGGGCTTGCTCTTGTGTATTATTGTGTGTATAAAGTTAATGGCTGACCGACTACCATGAGGGGATTGAATTTAGGTGCTATTGAGAACTGAGCTTTGGATCCATAAGAGCCAGATCCCTGGCTGGATGTAGTCTTCATGCATGTTACTTGCGGCTAAGATGGTGCAGGTGTTGCACCTGGCATCTTTTGTACGAGTTGATTGAAGATCGGCGGTTGTTGTGCAAATATCAATAAATTAGATAGCCTTGCCATGGCAGCGTGTGAGTGGACCATCGGAGAATCTTGTGGTTGTGGCTGAATAGTGTGAAGGATCTAGTTTCCGGTGTTAGAGGTAAGTGGGATAGTTGTTTGTTGCGTTGTGACGATTTGTGGAGTTCTGGTTATGATCATCATTTGTGGAATTATGTTGGCTGTTGGGCGCCAGAGGCTGGCCGTGAGAGTTGTTGTCGTCTGTACTGCAGAGCTAGATGGTGTTTTTCAAACTGCAGTGCAATTTGATACGTGCCCTTCCTGACTGGACGTTTTCCCTCCTTCTAGTGATTGCATCAGATGAAATGGGATTTTTTCTAGTGTTCCAGACACTATTGGAGTATCGCCCGCCATTGTTGCTCGTTGAATTTGTTACGTGGATGTATCGTTCTAGAGATACGCCCGGATAGAACCAAATGTGGTGATATGCTGGAGAGCACTAAGTTGAGATTGATGGTGACTCCCGTGAAAACGACATCCCTAATATCATAGTACTAAACAGGAAAGCGATCGTTAGTCGACGTCCGTGAGGGGTTCCCGAGACGAAGCTCCGACGATCAAGTTAGTATGAGATCTGAGAGAGATTGTAGTAGAATATAGTAAAGAGAGAATTGCATCCCCTTCCTTATGAGGAAGATGGATCCTTTTATACCTGTGTATGGGGCATGTTCATCAACTGATCATGTTAACGATTCCTTCGTGATGTGCGACGTGGCGGACCCATATTGGAGGGTCCTCCGTCACGTATTTTGCCGCATTCTCTCATTGGCTGGAAGGAGATCTTCCTAATGTTGACGAAGATCGTGGTGATTGTCTAAAGAGCGAGCGGGACTCTTTGATTGGTACCATGTTTTCCGGGGTATAGTTTCCTGGAGAAGGGTTTAAGGCGCGACTCTGCACCTTAACCGCCATATCAGCGCTCTTCGTGTTAGAGAAGGCCCATACATGGCTTTAGACTGGATTCTGACCAGGCCATGTCCGGTGTTAGTTTGACTTCTTTTTTGACGTTCCCGTGAGGGATACGTTAACAATTATCTACAACCATCACAATTTCATATACACCATTATAGGGGAATGCTTCAAAATAAATTAAACCATTATCATAAGCATTAGTAGAACCAACTTCATTATTAAATGAAAATCTAAAACTTGTCTGTACAAACCATGAAAAGAAATAGTTTCCCTCGCCATCTCTGACGAGTAGCAATAATCATTCCAGTCTAATCCTGACCCAGTACTAAGCCCTAAAGAGTAATGTGACAATCCGAAATTTCCATTCTGTACAAACTATATCACTTCATTAGAAGTTATAGCAGTCACAGTTAATTATCAGATTGTTTCGTGTAAGTTTGAGTAATTCAGGGTTTACACTTCAGGAGATATCAGGAGTGTGGATGCACTAGGGTTTAGTGCAACTCTATTATTCCATCACTCTATTATATTAGAGGTCATTTCAGGAATAAAAATATTTTCTGCCAAAAATATCTCAGGACTATAAATAGAATTCTAAACCAAATTCATTCATTATTCGCATTTCTAACTAGAGAAAAGTCATTTTCTCTCTCACGGATCTTCGGGTATTTATACCAAAACGTGAGTAACTCTTTCTAGTAGTGTTAGAAAGCTTTAAATGTGTTCATAACATAGATTACATAGCTAAATCATTAGATTTAGGAGTTTACTCCCCAAGGTGTTCTTGGGCGGTAAACTCCCGAAACAATGCCGAGACCGACCCTTGTGTTATGCTACTGCCTTAGAATCATTTATAAGTGAGTTTACGGCCATGGCATGGTTCATGGGCCGTAAACTAATTAAAGGGGCACCAAAGTGTGTCAATGGTCTTCATATGCTTGGAATAAAAGTCTAGAACCAATACCACTTGTACATGAGGCTTGAAAACAACAACAACAACACCCCAAGGGAAATGGCCTTGGGGCCGTAAACTCCTCTAAGGAGTGTTTCTAGGCCTTAAACCCTTCCAAGAATTTAACCACCAAGTTGGAATAATTCTAGGAATCATTTGGAACTTCAAAACACACAATACACCCATGGTTGGGAGTTTACGGCCGTAAAATCAAGAGTTTACAAACGTAAACTCCATGTGTGTTGGTATATGAGGAGTAAACTCATATATGGGGTCCTTTGGAACCCTAAACACAAGTGCCTTGTCCCACAATAGCTTAGATGCAATCCTTAGGGCTTAAAACACTTATATAAAGTGTTTATTACGTCTAGGATGTCTTAACATTATCAATTAGTAATTTGAGACTAATTGAGTGCATATATGTATGATTATATGTTCATTAGGATCGTAGTGTGTGTACAAGTCCTCGCTTGACATCTAGCAATCCTATATTGTTCAGTTCATCCCAATCACCAACTACAGGTGAGTTCATAGCCCTTAATCAATGTTTTAAATGATTTTAAACATTTTAACGGGGGGGGGGGGGGGGGAATACAAGTAGAAAACAGTATGTTATTAAATCAATCTTATGTATTTTATAACTGTGTTTTCACTCAGTAGATTTCACACATTTCAAAAGGTGACACATGAAGTGGTTTTCTATCTTAAAATACCTTGATAACAAAAGTATTGGTTTTGAAATGTTTATTAAAATGACATCAAGTCATTCTTAATTATTTTTCAAAACTCCTAGATATCTTGCAAAACCATTATTTTACCTTCTTGAATCAAACTATAGTTATGCGCATATGTTCATTTATATGTTAGAGATTATAGTTTTCGCCCTTCATTTAGTTTCCAATACTCTTGGGTAGCAAGAGTGCATAAACCTATGTAAACAACCAATTACCTTCCAGTTAACTATCATAGGGATAGTTAGAAGATATCAAACATTATTACTACTACAAGGAATCACACAAGAGTCAGTTCATTCATGAGTCTATACCAATACCTTACATGATACATGAGTACACGTACTTAGGATTACATGATACATGAATATGTTTACATATACTTACCTATTACATGAACACACTTACATGAATACCATACAGGAACACTTCTACATAGGTGCATTATCATGTATTTACTTACCTGGATACTTGTACTTAGAACTACAAGGATGATTTATTAGTACTTACTGTGTAAATTGTCTTTCCTATCCCGGTTCAATGGGATATCTCGGCAGGACTTACCATTCCGAACCCCACTGATTAGCACCAGTGGTCGATGACCATCTACGGAGGTCTAAGGTTACTACTTATACTAGGTAGATCGATAACCGGGGCTAACCCCTCCACCCACCTGTTGCTGCTACAGAGGACAAGTGGACAATCTTCGATTGTTCATAAGGTTATACCTTTCGCTTATTGCGATGTTGTGTTACTCCTAGTACCTAGCGATGACACTTACATTATTACTTTTTCTGGACAATCTTCGGATGTCCATTAGGTTACATATTTCGCTTAATGCGATGTTGTGTTAGTCCTAGTAGCTAGTGACAACACTTACAGTAGTACATTTTCCTGTTTACTTTATTTTGTGATACTTTCACATAAACGATGAGTTAGACTAAGTACTTTAGTACTTAACAATTGAAGGAAAAACTATCATTTTACTTACAAAACATTCGGGTCTTGGTAGAAGACTACATTATCATAACAAAACATTCGGGTCTTGGTAGAAGACTACATTATCATAACAAAACATTCGGGTCTTGGTAGAAGACTACATTATCATAACAAAACATTCGGGTCTTGGTATAAGACTACATTATCATAACCAAACATTCGGGTCTTGATAGAAGACTACATTATCATAACCAAACATTCGGGTTTTGGTAGAAGACTACATCTCAAACTAATAGAAAACAAGGGATTTTCTAGGGTTTTTCATACGTACATCAATATTTTCATTTAAAGGTTTACATGGCCTTCATAATAGATTTTCATAAGCAAGACAACGACACTTAATTACTTATTAATTCACCAGCTTTAAAGCTGATACTCGCTTTCAAATTAACTTGTATTCTCAGGTCATCAGTTAGACAGGTGCGATGGCCAGGTTGTTGACAAGATGGAGCACAGAAAAGACTCGCCTTATTTTAATTTTTCATTTTATTGTTGTACATTATGAAAGAACACACATGTATAAAAACTCTACTTATAATGAAATGGATGATGTTGTTGCTTGTTTATTATATTACACTGTTGTGATACTGTACATGATGTCCTCCACCCCGGAACGTTTCCTCCGTTCTTGGTTTTGGGGTGTGACAGATTGGTATCAGAGCATTGTTTATAGTGAATTAAGTATGTCAACCCATAAAATATATACTAACTATAAATGCATGGGATTAAAACACTCTGTCTAAGGAGTTTATGCTTTTAAATAATAAAATATTTAACAAACTATACGTGCCTGCATTCATACTAAAATCAGTGTCACAATGACAAGAACAAAAGTATTACGATTGTTGAATATCACAAGTAAGCCTGGGGATGTATGGTCAATCTTAGGAGTGGCATAGCCAGATCAACTATGTTGTTCCAAGGAGTGATTAGCACATGCCCAAGAATGGTTGTGATATGGCAACAAGTCTAAAAACTTACCAACATTACCACAATGAGAACATTATAACAGAACCTAAGTCTAAAATACCATAGGGGTATTTTATATTACTAAAAGTACTTATTACTTGAGAACTAAAATGGAATCTTCATTTCCTAAGTTGATAATTGCTAAGTGGATACACTAAAGTTATATGTAACTAGGATGTTATAGACTTAGAATCAGTGAAATTTTTGCTTTACCCCTATTCCTTGTGAATTTGGAGTTGAGGTCACTTATTCGAAGGCCTATTCTGTGTTGATTACATATAACTAGTATGCACTTTACAAATAGAGATGGAACTAATGAAGATTTCCTAAATAATTATCTAGATAGTTCGTCTAATAATTATTTTCTTAGCCCAAATCTCGCGTAGATAACATGGCTGGATTCCATCCCCACGACATCCTGTTCCTTCTGAACGAAGTGATTGCTGGATGGTTTGGAGAAGAACCAGATGATGATCATCCAATCCCTCGGAATGATCACCATGCTGACGACCATTCAGACGATGCCATCTCCAAACCCGAGGTTGAGAACCTACCCCAGGCAGCTCCCTTTCCGACTCCTAACCCTCGTCCGGCTTTTCATGGCCCGACGCCTGAGTGGGTGGAATGTTTGGAAACATGGAGCCAAGGACAAGATCAGCCCATGCCATTTAATGATGACCGATGCTTCTATGACCTGAGCAATGGGGGCTCAGCAGACAAAATCATGCCAATTCTGATCCGAAGAGTTGCCTGAAACGAAATTCAGGGCAGGACAGCTCTACAACGTATTGCAGAAGTTGATACAAATGGAAGAATGCATATGCTTCGCACCGGTCGCCTTGAACATGCTCGTGAGAGGTCTGAGAGAGACCATGAAACCCTGCTGCAAGCACTGGCTGAATCACGAGCTGAATTCATGGAACTTCGAGTACGCCAGAGAGTGTACAAAAGACACCTACTTGATGTGGAACGCCAACTGGCTGAACTGAGAGTTCACCAGAGGGATGACCGTCGCTAGTAGTAGATACTTTTCCTTATTTTTCCTTGTTAGAAAGGAATCGTCTTTCTGTCTATGCCCGATGTGGCATTTTCTATGAAACTATCTTGTACTATAAGTACTTTAGTTAGGCCCTTTATGCTGTTAAGAACTATCTTCTCTGGATATGATGTAAGACCTTCTACAAGGTCATTTTCCTGAACCTGTACGTCATGATTATCAAAGATATTGATAGTCGGCTAACTTCTGAGTCATTCTTTATTCAAATACTCTTATCGTACTTTCATTAGAGTCTATTTGAAACATGCTCTAGTCAAGTCATTGGACTATAGCAATTTAACTCCGGAGACATCTCCAAGTCTCTTTCAATGGTTGGCTCACGTTATTCGCCAACCAACGATACCTCGGCTAGAACGACAAACATCTTGAGACCATTGCATGAACTTATTTCCGAACTTTACTAAGACTAAATCATAGGGATGTAGGTCAAACCATCGTGAACATACTTCCATTCCGTACTAAGACTGCATCATAGGGACGTAGGTCGAACTTTAGAGAACATGCTTCTATTCTTTGCATGAGCGATCGAACTACGTCTATTTTCAAGCATTTTCGCTGACAAATTCATTTTCTTTCAGTAACAGAATCATGGCTCCCAAGAAGATCGATCAGCCCATCAACCAAACACCAACTCTTCATATTGATGCAGCTACCTTTCAAGCTGCAGTCTCGGCTGCCGTGTCAGCTATTATGACCCACCTGAACGCTAACAATGCAAGTGTTAGCAGGATCGCTATCAATCATTCCAATCCAAGTAACAATCCAGCCCCACAACGACCAACAAACTACCACGGTACCCCGAGTGTCGAGGCCAAGAGTAATAGCCAGAAGTTTTGGGCCAAAAGGAAGAACAAATCGCTTCGAGGGGCGAATAAGAAGATAGCTACGGCATCTGCACCTCCTACTACCATTCCTTCTGGTGTCCCAATTGCCCCTACACCCGCCAGATAATATGCCGGAAACCTACTGAAATGCTATGAGTGTAGCTTTCATCATCTGGGTGGTTGCCGACCGTTACACTGTTATAAGTACAACAGGAATGGACATACTGCCAGTTACTGTAGGATCCAGATCCAACACATTTCTTCAACCACCAATGTCCAAACCTCTCAGATATGCCATCTGTGTGGTGTCATGGGACACTTCAAGAGGGACTGTCCAGCAGGGAAGGGCAACGACGAATCCGGAGGAGTTTGACCTCAGAATGCAAAGAGGCAGCTAAGGACCCTAATATAGTATAGGTTCCCTCCAAGTCGTCAGTATTCTATATGCTCAAAAACATGTTTAAAACTAGTACAACTAGATTCTTATCTTTTGCAGGATCCTGTTGGTATAGGGATGCTCGTGTTGCATATACTTGTCTTTTGTAGTATATCTGATTCGCAGCAATAGTCTTGTAGCAAATCTAAAGTACTATAACTCTAATCATGCTTGCATGGTTGTTTTTGTCTGTAAACATTTTATGCTCAAAATCTAATGTCTTTAAGTTTCTGTATGATTCCGACATTATCATACGACTCGATTCAATTCGATCCTCGCAATACCAGCTTCATAAGTACATCTCTTTCTCAGTAAACGTCTTTTAGCGAAGCCATCATATCAGAACACCGAAGTACTCATACGAGGAGTGCCTTATAGTTCTTTTCCTTTCCGAAGGAATTCCCACAGTATTGCTCGTGCAATACGTCAAGTTCAATTCCAGGATTCATACGGTTGACCTATCACTGAAGAATGTATACATGGGAGTGATATATAATCAATGTTCTACAGGTTTAGAATTGATGATTCCACTTTAACTTCTTTTCCCTCGATGGGATGTGAGATTAAGGAAAAATCAGTTATTCGACTACCTTTTCAGTCTTAATTATATATACGACTCGTATACATGAAATTGTGATCATTGGATCACATATGAATTCTAATTTGAACTTCAGGACGGAGACTGTCCAGGAGTACGAGTAATTGCATTTGGCATGTGAACAAACTTAGAAACCAGTACGACTCTTATAACCAGATCGCCTTACAGTCTAAACATCTACGGAAGATACAAGAACAGCCCGAACAACACAACGAACTACTCAAAAATAGAATTAGAAGACTAGGCTTCTCACTCTTGAGAGCTCAGGTCTTATTCTTACCAGAAGTCGATGGAGTGCATTTTATGTACCTCAACGACCGGAGACTTCATTAAGATTTCCTTTAGAAATCGTTGTCTCTGCCTCGCATAGCAGAATTGATTGGGCAAACGCAGGGAAAGAATTTCTTTAGAAATGGACTTGAGATCCGAATATCACCAGTTTGAGTGTTAGGGAAGGGTGTCCTAAAGACTACCCTCCGAACTCGATATGGACACTTCGAGTCCGTAGTGATACCCCTCGGATAGGACCAATACGCCCATAGTATTCCTGAGCTAAATGAGTGGAGTACGACTTTCTTACTGGGATCAGTTCGTCATTTCTCCATATAATGACTACTTATCTACCCTCGTAGTAAGAAAGAACCCATAAAAACATTACCCTCAGAGATACTTTTCGCAAAGTTCTCTGAACAAGTGTTTTGGAATTTAGAGTCAAATTTCTTGAGACACACTTTTAGTGTTGTGGATGTTTTTGAGTACTCTGTTAACTTATCCGAAACCGTTGGGAATTTGTCGGCACCGTAGTCACCGACGGAAAATTCACCAAATTCTAGGTCTTACAGACCTACTATCATAGTCCATTCGGAACTCCCTGCAAAATTCAGGAACCCTTTCGACTTTGACCCAGAAAGGGATGGCCTTGACTTGGAAGTAAGCGAGAGGAGGAACCTTTGGAATTCCAAGTGAGAGACCAAATTCTTTAGGAAACCTCACTCTAGGAACGGCTTAATACGTTTCATAAAGCGTGGAAAGCTGAATCCAATGTAGTTGGGACCTCCGAGATTCTTACCAGAATCGGTCCTGCATTTTACAAACTAGACCTACTCCGCGAACTCAATAACGTACATGTTACCCTTCGCGTCTCGAACCTGAAACAATATCTTTTCGTTAGGACTTTCGTAAGCCCTCTCGACGAGATCGAGATTTACGAGATCCTTGCCTTCGTATTAGAACCATAGTGACCCTCGATCGACTGGTCAAGCGGACGAAGCAACGTCGTCACCCGTTAGTGAAGGTTCATTGGAATAACAACCGAGAATCCGAGTTCGCTTAGGAGCGCGAGAACCAATCGATTAGGAAGTTCGCATAACGACTCCATCATTCGTACCTACTTCCTTAGCTAAATTCTAATTTCGGGACGAAATTCCCTTTAACAGGGGGATGATGTGACAATCCGAAATTTCCATTCTATACAAACTATATCACTTCATTAGAAGTTATAGCAGTCACAGTTAATTTTCAGATTGTTTCGTGTAAGTTTGAGTAATTCAGGGTTTACACTTCAAGAGATATCAGGAGAGTGGATGCACTAGGGTTTAGTGCAACTCTATTGTTCCATCACTCTATTATATTAGAGGTCATTTCAGGAATAAAAATATTTTCTGCCAAAAATATCTCAGAACTATAAATAGAATTCTGAACCAAATTCATTCATTATTTGCATTTCCAACTAGATAAAAGCCATTTTCTCTCTCACGGATCTTCGGGTATTTATACCAAAACATGAGTAACTCTTTCTAGTAGTGTTAGAAAGCTTTAAATGTGTTCATAACATAGATTACATAGCTAAATCAATAAATTTAGGAGTTTACTCCCCAAGGTGTTCTTGGGTGGTAAACTCCTGAAACAAAGCCGAGACCGACCCTAGTATTATGCTACTGCCTTAGAATCATTTATAAGTGTATTAGGGACATGAAAACAAGCTAGAAACACCCAAGTTTGAGAGTTTACGGCCCAAGAGTAACTTAGGCTGTGAACTCCAATTTCAAACTCAAAATGGTGCTTTTAAGTCACCTAAGGCCTTAGACTTTTACCAAGACTTGTTCCCAATAAATGAAGGGCCTTAAACACATAAGAATCACATTTCAAAGTGAGTTTTTGGCCATGACATGGTTCATGGGCCGTAAACTCATTAAAGGGGCACCAAAGTGTGTCAATGGTCTTCATATGCTTGGAATAAAAGTCTAGAACCAATACCACTTGTACATGAGGCTTGAAAACAACAAAAACAACACCCCAAGGGAGTTTACAACCCTAAACTCCAAGGGAAATGGCCTTGGGGCCGTAAACTCCTCTAAGGAGTGTTTCTAGGCCGTAAACCCTTCCAAGAACTTAACCACCAAGTTGGAATAATTCTAGGAATCATTTGGAACTTCAGAACACACAATACACCCATGGTTGGGAGTTTACGGCCGTAAACTCAAGAGTTTACAACCGTAAACTCCATGTGTGTTGGTATATGAGGAGTAAACTCATATATGGGGTCCTTTGGAACCCTAAACACAAGTGCCTTGTCCCACAATAGCATAGATGCAATCCTTAGTGCTTAAACACTTATATAAAGTGTTTATTACGTCTAGGATGTCTTAACATTATCAATTAGTAATTTGAGACTAATTGAGTGCATATATGTATGATTATATGTTCATTAGGATCATAGTGTGTGTACAAGTCCTCGCTTGACATCTAGCAATCCTATACCGTTCAGTTCATCCCAATCACCAACTACGGGTGAGTTCATACCCCTTAATCAAAGTTTTAAATGATTTTAAACGTTTTAACAGGGGGGGGGGGAATACAAGTAGAAAATAATATGTTATTAAATCAATCATATGTATTTTATAACTGTGTTTTCACTCAGTAGATTTCACACATTTCAAAAGGTGACACATGAAGTGGTCTTCTATCTTAAAATACCTTGATAACAAAAGTATTGGTTTTGAAATGTTTATTAAAATGACATCAAGTCATTGTTAATTCTTGTTCAAAACTCCAAGATATCTTGCAAAACCATTATTTTACCTTCTTGAATCAAACTATACTTATGCGCATATGTTCATTTATATGTCAGAGATTATAGTTTTCACCCTTCATTTAGTTTCCCATACTCTTGGGTAGCAAGAGTGCGTAAACTTATGTAAACAACCAATTACCTTCCAGTTAACTATCATAGGGATAGTTAGAAGATATCAAACATTATTACTACTATAAGGAATCACACTAGAGTCGGTTCATTCATGAGTCTATACCAATACCTTACATGATACATGAGTACACGTACTTAGGATTACATGATACATGAATATGTTTACATATACTTACCTATTACATGAACACACTTACATGAATACCATACAAGAACACTTCTACATAGGTGCATTATCCTGTATTTACTTACCTGGATACTTGTACTTAGAACTACAAGGATGATTTATTAGTACTTACTGTGTAAATTGTCTTTCCTATCCCGTTTCAATGGGATATCTCGGCGGGACTTACCATTCCGAACCCTACTGATTAGCACCAGTGGTCGATGACCATCTACGGAGATCTAAGGTTACTACTTATACTAGGTAGATCGATAACCGGGGCTAACCCCTCCACCCACCTGCTGCTGCTACAGAGGACAAGTGGACAATCTTCGATTGTTCATAAGGTTATACCTTTCGCTTATTGCGATGTTGTGTTACTCCTAGTACCCAACGGTGACACTTACATTATTACTTTTTTTGGACAATCTTCGGATGTCCATTAGGTTACATATTTCGCTTAATGCGATGTTGTGTTAGTCCTAGTACCCAGTGACAACACTTATAGTAGTACATTTTCCTGTTTACTTTATTTTGTGATACTTTCACATAAACGATGAGTTAGACTAAGTACTTTAGTACTAAACAATTAAAGGAAAAACTATCATTTTACTTACAAAACATTCGGGTCTTGGTAGAAGACTACATTATCATAACAAAACATTCGGGTCTTGGTAGAAGACTACATTGTCATAACAAAACATTCGGGTTTTGGTAGAAGACTACATTATCATAACAAAACATTCGAGTCTTGGTATAAGACTACATTATCATAACAAAACATTTGGGTCTTGATAGAAGACTACATTATCATAACCAAACATTCGGGTCTTGGTAGAAGACTACATCTCAAACTAATAGAAAACAAGGGATTTTCTAGGGTTTTTCATACGTGCATCAATATTTTCATTTAAAGGTTTACATGGCCTTCATAATAGATTTTCATAAGCAAGACAATGACACTTAATTACTTATGAATTCACCAGCTTTAAAGCTGATACTCGCTTTGAAATTAACTTGTATTCTCAGGTCATCAGTTAGACAGGCGCGATGGCCAGGTTGTTGAAAAGATGGAGCATAGAAAAGACTCGCCTTATTTTAATTTTTCATTTTATTGTTGTACATTATGAAAGAACTCACATGTATAAAAACTCTACTTATAATGAAATGGATGATGTTGTTGCTTGTTTATTATATTACACTGTTGTGATACTGTACATGAATTCCTCCACCCCGGAACGTTTCTGCCGTTCCTGGTTTTGGGGTGTGACAAGTAAACCCCGATCTTGGTGACAAGCGACGATTTCCTATTCCCCATTATTAGGTTCATCTTCACATTTTCTACATCCCACCTTCTTCTGAGCCCCTGCAAATCAGAAAAAATGTGAAAACCACATCTTGTATCAAGGACCCAATAACTAGCATGTGATGAGTTTTTGGATAGAATAGTATAAATACCTACGAAGGTGGTATTTCGAGTAGTTTTGTTTCCAATGCCCCTTTTCATGACAGTAGAAGCACACTGCTTCTTTTAGATACGATGAGGGAAGATCAAAACCTCTTTTTCTTTTATATCTAGTTGAAGAAGATCCATCATGAGAATTTCCCTTGTAGTTCTCAGAGGGAGCTTTCCTCATTTTCCTCTTCCGATGTCCAATAGCCAGGACTGGGGCAGCATCAGCAAGAGTGGACTCGACACATTTGCCACAAACATTAAAGTTTGCTCAAGTTGACTTCCTCCTTGTTCATATGATAAGTCATCTTGAACTGATCATAACAATGAGGTAAAGAGTGTAGGATTATATCAATGGCATGCTCTTCGTCAAAGTTCATAATCAACTTGAGAAAATGATCCACAAACTTGTGCATTCTTTACAAGTGGTTCGTGATGGACTCTCCATCCTTCATCTTGGTTGTTATCAGTGAGGTGAAAATCTCGTACCTTTCTTGATGCGCACTTTGATGGTACTTTTCCATCATGTCTTGGCACATCTCGTAAGGCCAGTAGTCCTCATAGAATCGTTGTAGCTTAGGATTCATATTGACCACCATAATACATGACACCATTGTCGAGTCCTTTTCATGAGCCCTATACTCATCCAATTGTTCAAAAGTAGCTTTGGTTTCATCTATCTCTTTGAGTTCTTTGCCGAGGGTGTATTCTTTCTCCTCGTATCGTAAGGACATCTGAATACTGCGAATCCAATCATTAAAATTGGATCCATCGAAAGTGACCCTAGCACAAATGTTCATAAGAGAAAAGGAGCTTGAGGAGTTGGAGTTAGAGCCAGAAGCGTTGATTGACCTAGACATCTGAAAAAGAAGAACAAGTTTTGATTAGATAGGGAATCCTTAATATAACACTCAAATGAAATACTAAGGTTGGGACCCAAAAAAAATTCACAATTCAGAAAAGGGATGCCGTAATCTAATTGTAAATTATTTGAAGGTGGGTAAATGACGATTTACCAATTTCCACGTCAAAAATGAAATTTAAAAGAATTAGGTTTTATTAAATGAAATTACTAGATCTTTTGTGATTCATTGAACATTTCAATGGCATGTTTAATTTCAATTATGCCCTTCAATTTTGTGAATAGGATACCGAGGATCACAAACAATGTGTGAATAACCATGCAAATATGCTTGACACTCTCCATGTAATTTACCACCTAATCAATGTGTTGGTTAACCATAGACGCTCCATTGATCTATGGCAATTTACGAGCTACCCTTTGGCATCCTTGTTAGTCCAAGTTAGTGTGTCGGTTAACCACAAACGCTCCACTAAGGAGTTGACAAGGTGCAAAGTGCAATTTCATGGACTAGCATCATTTTCATATTTTCTTAAAGTAATTACGATTGGGAATTTATAAAACATTTAGTTACTTTATAATTCTCATTATAATTATTAATGGGAGAATTAATGTCCTATCCTATCCGTTTGGCTAACGACCCTCCACTAGTCAAGAATGCGGTGGGTAAGAGTGGATACCTAATTGCGGTCATTTTATAGGCTGCTTCCTTAAACACCCCCATAGACCAGCTTCGTGAATGAGACCTACTAACGGTAAGACTGACTCATCTTATACATATATATAAATTAAACTTTTAATGTAATAACAATATAAGGGTGTATTTTACTCTTCTAAAAATACTAGGGTTATTTAAGAATTTAATATTTCAAAATTAAAAAAATTAATTGAATTTTAAATTCCAAAACTTGAGGGCAAATTCTGAAACTTTTAAAAAACTTCCAGATCATATTTTAAACAATTAAATTAATCACATAATTTTAACATTATCTTAAAATTTGATCTAATCCATCTTATTTGGCAAGGAAATCCGATTACGATACAAAAAGTTCAATTTATGGTGATAAAACGATTTATGGTAATTATCCCAAACCAAACAAGATAAGGAAATCGAAAAATCAGCGGTCTGATTAGTTAACTCGTCGAGTCAAGCTTGGACTCATCGAGTTCATGCAACTCGTCGAGTTCATCAGACAGATTGCGAAATCTGTTTTCTTTTAGCTTTGAACAAATTACAATTGCATTACATATAACAGAAAAACACCATAGGGTCTGATACCACTGATGGGTTTTGAGCATATCTACATTCCTATGTGCACATGCAAACCTATTTGCTTTGGATCTAGATTTTTCTCAATTTATACATGCAAATTAATTTTCAAAAGCAAGAATCCAATATCTACTATATAAAATCGAAATCTATACATATTAGGGTTTTGAAGAATACCTTTCTTGTTAGTTAGTAGTAACAAGTAATCCACATAATATCTTGACTCATGAAATCTTGAGCGCTCCATGTATTAAACCTTTAATGACATCACAAACATCACTAGCAAAGGATAAGTGAGAGAGAGGTGACGAAGGCTCTTGATTTTTCGCTAGGGCTTCTCTAAGAATGGATAGGCCGATTTCAAGGTGTTAGGGGTCTTTATATACTTGTAGCTGCTCTGGTTTTAGGTGGAAACCCTAATCTAATTGCTTAAGCCTTAAGCTGTCCGTGGACACCCTCTAGAAGCCCCTTGGACGAAATCTTCTATGGATTTCCCATAGATTTCATCAAACCCATTCTAAGGTGGTCCAATAGCCCATTTTGAAACTATCAATGATTTGCATAACCAGTCCCCTAACTTTTAATCAATTGCTTTAATCCTGAAATTAATTCCAAATAATTTATGATTAATACTAATTAAATAAATATTATTTCTCAATTAATATATTATTCTTATAGTATATTAATAAATCATAAATTAACCTCTTTCTCCAAAATTCATCCTATCAAGTTGCTATGGTGAAGGCAACCCAAAAGGACCATGCTACAATCATATCAAGTAAATACCAATTATAGTTATGGGCTTAGACACCTAATCCAACATATACATGTTTTATGATATGCTTTGATCTGTGAATCTGTGAACCACATGCTAATTTAGGGATAAGGATTTGCTTAGGTGTTGCATGATAGAATGCTAGGAGACATGATTTGTATTCCTATTATATGAGCATGTAGACCTGCATGCTAGTACTAATCGATTAGTGATAGGATGACCTATTTAGGTTATGCGTGCTTTGATTACTGAACGGGGTAAAGATTTTAGTCCTCTTCTTTTTAAAAGGGCAAATACAGTGGTTGATGATGGTGGTGGTAACTACTAAATCCCCAATGATGAGCCACGAGAACAATTGGGGCGAAGGTTGAGAAAGATATTTAGATATGTGGAAGAGGAACCCCCAATTATTCTTCATGAATACGAGCTACCTATGGATGCCTACAATGTGGCAATGCATAGGTATCAAGATAATGTGGGAAGGGTGTCAACTACTGAAACATACCCATACATTCCAACTTGGAATGAACTTTGGGTGGAGCTACAGGAAATGGTGGTGGAGATGATGAGGAGTGATTTATCCTATTCTTAGTTTATTTGAATGGCTTTATGACAACTTTATTTTCATTTGTTTTTGTTTTTGTTTGGTATATTTAATTTTTCATTGTGTAGGATTTTGGTAATATTTAGGATTTAAGTAATTTGGTTTGTTTGTTTCCTTTTTATTACTGTTTTATGTTTTTAGATCTCGCAGAAGTTAGTGTTCGATGAGAGGAGCATATTGTGTAAGACATGAATGAGCTTAAGTGAGGGGTTAGGAACGCGATGCGAGAAGAAAATTTGAGCATCGAGAGCATTTAATTGGTCAAAAGAGCTGAAGAATTATATTTTTTGGAGTGTTAGAGAAATATATATCATCTTGGGTACCAAACATTTAGTGAAAAAAATATGATCCATAAACGAATTTTTAACCTTTGAATGCCAACGACGACGTGGTCACTAATTATCACAAGGTGGTGAAGATAAAGAAGACGATTTCTTTCACCCAATTGTCAACCACGATGTGGTCACCAATTACCACGACATGGTGGAAGGATTAAATTCAATTTTCGAGTAGTTTTTCTGAACCTATTGAAGTACATTATTCCATAGTATCAAAGTTCAGTTCAATAGCAGTCAAAGAGTTCTATATTTCAACAAATTGGCGAGCCATCAACCACACAAGAAACAAGATCAACCTCATAACTTCTATCCTAGAGGGTTTTGTTCCTTTTTCTCACTCTTACTTTTATGTTTTTCATAACATGCAATGGGGACATTGCATAAAATAAATGTGGGGTAAGGGTTGATTACTTCAGAGTACAACCATTTGATTTTTACAAAATTTGCATGATCATAAAAATTGCTAGTTTTGACAATATGCATTCACATAAACTTGAAATAATAGATTAATTTTGGAAAATCTAGCCAATTGGAATAATTTTTTGCTAATATTGTGTCAGATGATCCGATGCGAGCCCAATTGTTTACTGAGCCAATATATCTTATAGTGTATATGTCGCTTCTCTTTCCTAGTGAAAAATCATGAGATATGAAAGGTAATCTAGTAGTTTGTACGATATAAAAAGTATTGAAGCATGTACCTGAAATCTATCCAGGAGAGCTTACGTAGTCGTTGCACTTAGAATAATACCTCTAACCAGTAAAGGTTGTAGTTAAGCTCCCTTGCTTAAGCATGTAGGATTTCAGCGATAAACATGAGATACAAGAGAGAGAGAGAGAGAGAGAGAGAGAAATTGCAAAAGTCAAAAGAATTGTTGATCTATTAAAGTATGACGATCAAAAGATCAAAAAATTACAAAGAATCAAAAATTGAAGATTAAAAAAATCAAACAAGAAGACATTGAATTCAAAGAATTCAAAAGAAAATATCAAAGAAGTGACGAATTTGAAGTGCTCCATTGTGGTATCAAAGTTGTAGTTCTTTCTAGATCATATGTATGCTTGGGAAGCTTAACCAAAAATACCTTGAGGTAAAAAAATATTCTTAGGATGGATTCGGAGGGTTACAAAAATGAGTGTTGTATAAACTAAGGGGTGAATGCTCATAAGGACAGTGATTATTTAGTATTGGAATGTTTTTAGGAATTATAGACGAAAATGCATGCGTTGCGGTCTTGGGATAACGGTTGGGTTTAAAATGGATTGTTTTATGCGATATTGGTAATTTAAAAATTAGTTCGCTTGGGAGCAAGCAATGATTAAGTGTGGGTAATTTCGATATGTGCATATCTACATATATATTTTACATCATATCTTAATATTTTTAGCTATAGTTATGCTCACTATAGGACAAAATATGCTTAATCTATTATATTTGTGTTATAGAAGTAAAAGACATGCTCGAGAACAAAAAGTATGGAATATGGAAGCTGGAAGCTAGGAACATGGATCAAGGCAAAAAAGAAGAAGAAAAGTTTCATTACCACGTCATGGTGACATCCTCCACGATGTGGCGTTTTGGAAAATCCCGAAGAACTACGAAGACTTACTGGTTACGCGATAAACCCAAAGACCACAACATGGTAAGAATTACCACAACGTGTTGAAACGACTTCAGAAAATTATAAATAGAATTCATATTTCTCCAAAAACCTAACTTATGCTGGGAGCTTAGTCTACTTTTGAAGGCCAAGGACGTTATTAAAAAGCTTTGAAGGGCAAAGATTGATTAAAAGCTCGATTTTGGGAGATTTTTTTGGCAATACTTATTTTATTTACTTATTTTTCTTGTGTTTGGCCATGGATTACAAGTTGAATTTCGTCTTTGCGTATTTGTTTGCTGAGGTTATAGGCTAAATACCCTAACTTGCATTTAGACTAGATTGATTGCTTTCTTATGAGTTGATTTATGGATTGGATTATTCTAAGTTGATTATTTGTTATGTTATCTTATTAAAGAACCTCATTATGTTTATGATAACTACTTTTTCAGTTTATTGGTTTGTTTAATTAAGTTTGCATGACCTATCACAATTAATTGACTTTAATCTTATGATCTTGTGATTAGCAAAATTGTAGAACTTGTGTTTTGACAAAAAAAACCTAGGGTTAATTAGAAAGGTGGGTAAGTGAATGTATGAGCTAATATATTAATACCATTTATATATTGAATTTATTTAGTTAACCAAATAGGTCAATCCATTATAAGTCTAAAATAACTCAAACTAAACGCTCGTAAATTTGTTAGTTTATCCACTTGATCACTATATAAATGAACTTATTTGCTAAAGGATTAGATTAGTGAACATTAATGTAGTTATCTTAGGAATCAATAATCAACAAAGCATTATATAAGACCTTGTCCCGAATCGTTTCCTAATTCGGGGCTGCGAACTGAAGACAGGTTATCATAAGGTTTAGGGATTTTAGAAGGGAAGATTTATACCCAGTTGGATGTGGGAAATGTTGGTTATGTGATGAAAGAGTTCAATTTTTGATTTAGAGCCCAAGGGTATTGGTAGAGGCGTTGGTTCGGGCCTTTTATGAATTTTGGATTTGAGTTCGGTTGGCTTTTACGAAAAATTAAGTTTATCGGAGTGTAGGAATTCTCGTTACCTTTCTGTGGATATAAAGAACGTCGAAAACGGATAAGGGATGCAAAAGTTATGATTGTTTAAAGTTAGAATGGTTTTGGACCAAACCGGGTACACTGACGTACCAGGTAGGAATGCATGGCATTCATGAGCAAAATGGACGTAGGCACTTTTAGCGAATGCAAGGCATTTTTTTGACCAGATGAAAACCCTAATTTTGGGTCTTGGACCCTATTTAAAGACCTTAACTCACCTCCAATTCTCATTTTCTTCAGTCTCCATATCCCTAAGAACGAAACCCTAGCCTCCATTTGAGTATTTCTTGAGCTTGATTGTGATTCTTGTGTATTTTTTGGTACTTAAGGAGGAAGAAGGAACTTCTTGAAGAGTCATTGCTTGACTTAAAGCTTTTGGATCCAGGCTTTGTACACATGGATCTATCTTCTAGAGGGATAAAGTCTCAGCCTTGATAACTCTTTCATATAGATATAGCTAAGTGGTATTCTATTATGTTTTTGGTCCCATTGTGGTGGTTCTTCTGAGTAGAAGTTACTCCATAACCTTTAAGCTTCATATTTGGTCCTTGTTGGGGTTATGGAGTCATAAACTTTGGATCTTGATGAGTATAAACAGTCCAACCATGATTTGGTAGTCATTTGGTGAAGCTTGGGACTTAGGGTTTTGACTTGGGCCCTCTTATGTCATGCTAAGTCATAAAAGAAACTTTATGACTTAATAAGTACCTTTGAATCAGATCTGGAAGTTTGGACTAAAACAAGTTTTAAGACATTTTGGAGTGATTTTGACATTTAGAGTTCATCTTCGGTGATTGGGCTTCACTAAGTCATGCAAAGGCTTAAGGCCTTCAACTCTATGGATTAAGTTGCTTATATTGAGCTATTCTGGGATTTTGGACGTTTGGCTTAAGGGATTATGCCATTGGATTAAAAAGTTGGAAGTTGTTAGGAACATCGTTCTTACCCCTATGGAGCACAGTGCGTTTCGGATGGGAGCCCCAATGTTTGAGCAATGTAGAACGCCATGCGTTCGTCTGGTCAGTGGTTTTTTGGGCTTTTATTGACATGTATTCTTTTGTAATGGGCTTCGGTTGGGTTGGGTTGTTTCTTGAGGGATATGAATTATTTGTTTGAGCCCTAGTTAGGCCTTAGAACTTTGAGTGGGCCTTAGGTTTGGTTTGGGCCTCGAGTTGTGTTGTTGGGCCATTAGTAGGCCTTGGTCCAAGTTTGGGTTGGGCCTATTAAGGAAAGGGTAAAATGGTCTTTTACCCTAGAAGTCGAGAATTATGAATCGAGACCACGGTTAATGGATTATGGCATAATTATTAATTAGGATTTATTTGTTGTTAGTGTGGGATTTCCGGTTCGGCAGCCAAGTGTTATCTGATTAGCAGCGGTGCAGGGTGAGTTTTCCTTATTTTACTTTCGGTTCGAAGGTACCAAGGCCGACCCATTGGTCTGATATCTTGCTATCCGCTGATATGTTGAGTATGGAATAGATACACATGATAATGCTAGTTGTCGATATGCTAGACTGGTAGATCTGTAGGACTACCTGTGGTTCTGTCGGTATGATTATCTATTATATGTTGATATATTGTGTTGGGTTAAGGTAGTACTTCTTCATGTTGTAGCCAACAAACCCTAGAGCATTCTAGTTATGAGCTGATGTCCGGGTGGGAAATGCCAGACTCATACTGAGGGCTCAGGTGCATTCCAGATACGAGTTGAGGACCTAGTGGTATGCTAGACTCATACTAAGGGCTTGAGAGTATTTCAGTCCAATGACTGATTGGGATAGAGAACTATCCATATATAAGTTGTAAGCCACTGGGGCATGCCATATATAAGTTGTGGGCCCCGGGGGCAAGCCATACATATGTTGTGGGCTCAGGAGCAAGCCAGATATAAGTTGTGGGCCTGATATGCAAATCAGACTCATATTGTAGGCCTAGGGGTAATCCAGTCCTTTAGTTGTGGATCCAGTGCATGCTGTTTATAAGTATATGTTAGCTGTTTGCATGGTGGTACTTTGGAGGAACTCACTAAGATTTGTGCTTACAGTTTTTGGTTTATAATTTCAGGCATTTTAGAGTTTCGTAACAAGGCGAAGGCGTGACCGTACACATCTAGATTTTATGTCATCGATGTTGGGAGGCAAGCATTTTTAAATGATATTTTTGGAAAACAGCGTTTTATAAATACTTTTATAGTAAATGGGTTGATTTTGAAAAAAATTTATTGGTTGATTTTTAAGGATGTTACAAGTTGGTATCAAAGCCTTGGTTTGACTGAATTGGAGGAGCACTCGTGTGAATCTAGTCTCAAACTAAGGAAAAAGGTTTTTCAAGTAGCTTTCAAAATAATCAAGGAGGATGCGATGTGTACAATCAGCCGGGGCCAGCAAGTAGACCCCAATTACCACACAATTATTTGAGATTATTATTTAATATGTTAGAATAGCATGCTAGTATTACGGTAGGGGTTTTCGGGAGTTATATGATAGAATTGCCTGATATACGATGCCTTATCTCTTTTAGATTCCCTAATTCATTGTTTTATAACTTTTTTGCGTGTGAATGGCTATTAAGTGAATAGGCTAAGTCACATGCTACATGGTTTAAATGATCTTAGGATAAGGTGTTTAGTCCTACTCTGCAGCTCTTGTCTGAGTCCAACAGTTGTGGGATTGAATCTTTTAGCTTAAGAATGTTTAAACTATGGGGCATGTGATTGTATTCATGTGAAAGTCATTTGTCACTAATGGAGGGTCACATGGCAGTTAGTGGTAGGGTGAGTAATGAGGGTTCACTCAGCCAGTTACGTTGTTGGATAAGGAGGTAGTGGTTTCCTTATAGTGGGTGCAATTCATAGCGGGTCAGTATGAGGAATGATTATCCACTCTGGAGAGAGTGAGAGCAGGATGAAGGTGCACTCGAGATGCTGGGAGTTGGAGATCCACAGTTTCGTATGGGGATCTGTCAGATTTCATTGTCTTTTAGTGCCAGTTGGCTCCTCTGCTTGAATGCTGCTTGATTTATGCTTTGTAAGACCCATGTCGATGAGAGTTAACCATAAAATGAATACATTAAATTCCATGCTATGAAGATTAAATAATCTTAGAATGAAGGACTTGGACCTATTGCGCTGCTCTTGTCTGAGTCCAATCGTTGTAGGGTTGAGTCCTTTAGTCGAAGGATTATTTAACCTTTGTTGTATGTAATTGTATTCATGAAATTGTTACCTGACATTGGTAGGGTTCTTCAGCAACTGATGGTAGAGGAAGTGTAGGGGGATCCTAGGAGAGCCTAAGAAGTATTTTTAGTGTGGATGTTTCACTGTGGACCAGGTATTGGGAGTATTTTATCAATAAGTGTTAGAGGACCTGAGATGATCCAAAAGAAAAGTATGGATAGGTGTGGAAAGTAGTATTGGGCCTGTACTACTGGAAGCACATCATGCATACTCGAATCGAAGAGAGTTTTAGGGATTCTAAGGGATGGTATGGGGAGATAGTGTGGTTGGATACCATGATTCGTGGAAGTGGCTCCACATCTTTCAATCTTTGGTTATGGTTGCTCAAGCATGAAATCGGGTCTGGAAATTGTTTTGGGCCCCAATGTCGAAGTCGATTTAGGTTGTTTGGTTCAGAACTTGGTGAGCTTGTTGGTTTTTAGGTCTAGAAGGTTTCGTTTGAGGTCGTGTATTCGAGTTGCGGAACTCAAGGTTGGAATAACCATTATGAAAAGCTATGAAATTGTAGTTAGAAGTAGAATAGTTGAGTGATGTTTTGGTATGTCACTATCCATGGTGGGGATTGATTAAGGGTCGAGATGTAATCCCAGCTTGGATTGTAAGTCGGTAATTGATTATTGCAGGATAGTTTGTGGTTTAATTAATGGTTCGTGTTCTTGGGTTATAACATGATAGGTATTAGATCGTCGATTGGGATTGCAGGCAAGGAGGGTACGTTTTGGATCGTAAGTCGATAAATGATTATGATTTGATGTGAACTGTAATAATTGGAAAATTTTCAATGGTCTTCAGCGGAAAATTCAGGATTCTCTTAGGATTGGTTTGATCTCTGTCTGGGTGGTCATCCTGCATTTGTTATTCATTCCAGGGTTAGGAATGGTGGTACCTGCTTTAGCCGATTTGATTTATGATGTGGTTTCAACACCAGTGGGTGGTAGTTCGAGCCCTAAGTAGGGGGGGGGGGGGGAACTGGGATTCTGATTCTCAAGTTAAGTATCAATCATTGAGGGGTTTGTAAATTCATTGTTTGGATTGCTGTTCTCATATTAGTTTGGGCAGATGTTGATCGGTAAATCATTTCTAGATGCAGGTATGTTTTGTTCCATATGGGTTTTGATTCTCTAGATTAAGTGTCAATGTGTCCTCGACCGTTGGTCGTTAGGTTCACCATTTAGCGTACGTTCTTTGAAAGTTCAATTTGTGATAGTTGAATTTCAATGGACATGTCAACCTATCATCAAGTTTAGTATGTTTTATGCCTTTTGGTCCCTCAATGGTGTTGTGAAAGTTTAGTTCATAAGCAGGCTCAAGTTTTCGTAGCATTCAGGATCACTTGGGTCGAATTATGGGCATGGTTCTTTTGGGTTATAGCCTTCAAATTGGATCAAGAATACAATCGTTTGTCATATTCATGGGTCGTGTGTGACCATGCTTTCATAGGCTTTTGCATTAGTAGCAGCTTGTTCTTTGAAGGGAATCGTGCATGAAAAGATTATAACATTGTTGTGCTCGGTTGGTGTTGAGAGAGACTTTGATTAGGTCCCTGCAAGGCGATGGAATGAGGTGAGTATCTTTAGGCCCGGAGTACTAGGTGAATGATGTGATATCCACAAGAATTGTGTGATATCGGGAGCATTCAAGACATGGGATGAGGGCTGGATAGGGCATTCCAGACTCGTGTTATGGGCTCGGAGGCAATCCATACCTATGATGGAATTGAGCACTACATCATTCCTATGGTGTACATGCAAACCCTAAGGATTTGGATCTAGTTTGTCTAATGTACATGCAATAATCATCCAAAGCTATAAACCCTAGATCTAGCATATGTATATCGAAGTTAACATGTAAGAATAGATCTAAACGAATACCTCTTATAGAATGGCTTGAATCTCATGTCCTTGGAGCTTAGAGTCACAGATGTCACTCCTCTAATGGTTTACAAACACCATAAGCAAGAGGATGATACTTCAAAGAGGAGAGGAGCACCAAAACCGTCCAAGGTCTCTACCATAAGACTTTTTTTTCGTTTTTAGGATCCCTAGGGGTCTATTCATACTTGTATGGGCTGCTAGGGTTTCAGGAGAAACCCTAATTCTCTACTTAGGCCTTAAGCAACCCATGGAACCTTTCTAGAAGGCCCTTTGACGAAAATCATATGGGCTTCCCATAGATTTCTTCTAACCCCCTTCCCTTTAGGAATCCATAGCCCACAATGCAACTATCTTATAATTACAATATTAGTCCCCAAGTCTAATTAATCTCTTTTCACCACAAAATTAATTTCTTAATTAATTTTTATCCAATATATATATATATATATATATATATATATATATATATATATATATATATATATATATATATATATATATACACATATACATATATATATATATATATATATATATATATATATATATATGTGTATATATATATATATATATATATATATATATATAAATTAAACTCTATGATTTCTCTATTAATATATTATTCATATAATATATTAATAAACCATAATTAACTTCTTTCTCCATAAATCATCCTATCTAGTTGCTTTGATGAAGGCAACCCAAAAGGACCATGCAAAACCGGGTCAAATACTTACCAAGTATAGTTACGGGCTTAGACACAAATCCAACAGTCTCCCACTAGGATAAGTCTGGTAGCTATAAATGCAAGTATTATCTAATTAGCAATTATAGCTCTCAAAGACGTTGTCGGTCTCTGATCTTATCGGTAACCTATCCTTTAGATAAGGATCATATATTTCGCCATTCTAGATATCGTATGAACTGAGACATGAATTTTAATCATACTCTGTTCTCGTGTTGTTTCCTGGTTTCTGATTTATGACGACTGACAATAGACTACAATTGAACACACCAACTTAGTCCCGACATGGCCAAGTGCTTAGGGTGTCATCACTAAATCATCGAGGGGCCTACATATATCGCTTTTATCGCACTTTGGGTAAAAGGATTGGATAAATTTCGACTCAAATTCTCTCTTGTATGTACTTAGAAAATCACACACAACAATATGTATTATAACACCAAGTTACTGGTGCTTTTACATATTATGAATGTGCAACCGACTCGCAAGATACAACTCACACATCTCGGTTTCAAGAATATAAGATATTACCGTCTCACCAATCACTCGTGATAAAATCCATGAAGCGATCCAAGTGAGCGTGGGTTTAATCCAATACTCTAATCATATTTCAGCACTCATGAACTTTGCAGCAAATTTGTGCTATGTCTAAACGCTTTACTCAATCTACAGACGGATCCATGACAGTCTTCTTTCATACCTACTTCCAAAGTATTAGTGACTGTGGAGGGATTGAATAATCTTAATATTCGGGAAGACAAAACATGCAAAATGAAACACAAGAATAATACTAATCCTATACGGCCCCAAACTTTTGAGTATAAATAAAACACATTTTATTTAATCACCATATTGATTACTCATTATTTGTTGTTTCGGTTAATCAACCTTTTACTTTAATCATAACAACAGTTGTCCTATGCTCTTAGCATGCACACTATTTTTTTCCTATGGTTCTAACTTTGTGAAACAGATCAAATGAACACATTTCCAATGATGCTCATTTCACAGTTCCGAATCCTAATCAATTAGTGTAAGAATACAAAATTCTCGCCACTACTGGAATATGTTAGATTCTAACATTTAATGCAATGGTCCTTTCGTAATATCACAGCACCAAAGTCACCAGGACTTTGCCAATGAAATTACAAAGTGCTCTATTGGAGATTGTTACTAGACAATTCCATAGTCATGAAGTCTCACATTCAAAGTACATTCCTTTGAACATCCTTCTTGCATAGAAGTTTCTAATCTAGACATAGATTCTCAACGTACAACTCCCAATAAGGAAACATTTCCATATTTGCCATATGAAAACTCATTCTAAATAGAATCTTATCTATTAATAATAATGCCAATATGGTCCATGTATGACTATACTTCCAATTGTCCGCAAGCGACCAATCCTTGGCGAACCGTAGATTGTCGTTGACATTTATTTAATTATTTTAGTCAAATCTGGTTCTATTCCCTTTTCCCTTCTAAATTCCCTAGGCATCTGGAAAAATTTTAGAACGGTAAAATATTAAAGCATATGCAATCGATCCTATACCCGAAGCGTATGGGATACAATTCATAATGAAAAACGTGATACTTTACCAGGGTCTTGCTATAATATAATATTGTCATAATATTTCTATTTGTCGTGCTCTCAACATTCTAACTATGAAGTGGGATGTCGTAATCATAATCAAACTTTGAGAATGCAAATAATAAATATATCCTTGACTAAATTAAATTAAATTTTCTTAATCTAAGCTTTTAGATTGGAAACGAAGTATAACATTCTCTCCCTTAATTATAGCAAAAAACAACTTTTCAACCCCTGCAACTTTGCAATGTGAAACATTTGTTTTTCTATAATTAATATTGCCAACTTGCAACACTTAAAATAATAATCATGCTTCCACTAACATGATGATTATATCCATTCCATTATAACATTTATACTCCCACTAGCTTTGACATGTATTCAGAAAACAGTTGGACTTCTAGAAGACAATACTTATTGACTTCCAAAGTTCATAATTCCAATACGATGTGCTTCAGTAAGCCTTTATCTATGCTTCTCAAACTTACACAACTTTCTTTAGATAGCTCACATGTGTGTCTAAACTAATTTAGGACTTATATTACTAAGTCCCAAATGTTCAGACTAATCATCAAATCTCACAATTCGAACTATGAAGAGGGATGCCGTAGTCATAGTCGAATTTGAGAATGCAATTTACATAATCGCCATCTCCTTAAAATCTCTCTCAGTGAAAGCTTTTCCTCACAATCATTTTCATGAATGAGAGAAACCTTATGAAAATTAGATTTTATGGTGAATGTGTTCCTATCCATGCAAATTTGTCATAACCATAATCATAAGATAATGTTTGTGAGAAATCCAAACTCTTATGGACAAAACTTGTTCATTCTTAATTTCTTGCCATCAAGTTTCCCACCATTGCTTCCAAGTTATTTAGCAACTCACCTACGTCAGTCAATGTACTTTCATTGAACAAGGTGTTTGCCCTTATGCAGTCAATTGAGAACTTGTAGAATTGATATGCATAAGTAACTTTACTAGAATGGCATAGAAATAAAATTTTGTCAACACAATAAGTTACAAACCTCTAGTCGTGTGCTAGTGTTTAATAGGTTTACTTGATGATTTGTTCTTGAAACTTTTCAAGATCTTTAGACTCCTACTCACCTCTTGACATATAGGATTCTCATCACAAGAAAATATTTCTTGAAAAACAAATATTCAAGAGTTAGTGCGGATTCTTATAAAGACAATACTACACACAATTGGTATTAGTTGGTCTTTGTCTTATCCAATACATCACAATTTACTAAATTCAAATGTGCAAGAGTAAGAAAAAAACAATTTTCTACTTCACATTTGATTAGTGTGTTAGAACTTCTTAAGATGTGTCACTCAAGTCATAATTTTGGAGTATGACTCTAAGACTTGATTTTGGAATGAAGTAGGATACATCTTATTGACTTAACCACTGCAACAATTCTCCATTCCTCTTCTTAGCCAAACTAGGGCACTAAGGTGTTCTTAGAGGATGAATTGTAATATGGTTCCTACGATTACCAAGACGGTCATAAAACATGATACAAAAGTACTCTCCCTTCTTCTTAGATTGGAGAAACTTTTTATCTTTTTTCCTTCATTGATTCTACTTATTCGTACTTCCATTCATTGAAACTTTTCAATGATTCAGACTTACACTTATTCTTATATGTATAACCACATTTACGAGACTTTTAGTAAGTCATGAGGAATAATGTTAGTACTATTTAGGGTGGACTTGACTAGTACACAACATTGTATACTAGTTCCTATAGTTCTTCACTTGACTCACATACTTATGTGAACAAGGAATTAGTCTTAATTACTTAAGTACCAATATTTCCATACATCACACAATACAAGTTGTATGATTCCAAGTTTCTGTCCAATTGAAACTTGGGTGATGAGAATCTTACCTTACTTAAAAAATTATGACACTAGCATAAATAATATAACTAAGAATCACATCCATTTTACATTGCTAATAATAGAAATACTCAAACATCATTTTTTTCATACATGTCATTGCAAGGATAAATAAATAAGACAACACAAAATTGATTTTATTGCGGAAAAATTTGTCCTTACAACGCAACTTATTAAAAACTACGCTACTACATTTCTTAGAAATCTATCCTAACTATAAAGTAGCATCTCAAAAATCTGATCTTTGAATCCATGCGATCGAAATCCAAAATTTCTTCACGATCAGATTCCGCACGCTTCTTCCTTTAAGCTTCCTGTCTTTTCTTCGATCCATCAAAAAATGTAATCTTATTACATATTGTATCAAGAATGAAAAAATAGGAACTGATAGAGTTAGTTAATGGATTTTACCTGAAGTAAAGCCATACGTCTTGACTCTCCCATCTCTTAGATTTCTCAGGTAGACAGGGCAGTTTCGTCACTAATGCCCCTTCTCTTGGCAATAAAAGCAAATTGGCTCTTTCGGGACAGCACACGGAACTACTACAGACTTTGCCTTTTGCTTATGATCAAACTTTTCGACCATGGCATGCCTTTCGTTTCCATTTCCTATGTCCATGGAGGTTTAGAAGGCAGATCCACCAATCAACTTTGATTCTCCAGTGCGCCAAATCATTGCTGATTCAACAGTAACAAGCAAATATGTAAGATCGATGAGAGTCACGTCATGATCTATCATATAGTACTCTCTTACGAACTCACTATATGAGTCAGGAAGCGATTGAATAGCCCAGTCAACAACTAGCTTCTCGTAGACAACGACTCCCAACATTCTTAACCTATCAATTTGTGACTTCATCTCTAAGACGTGTGCAAACACTGACTTTCCTTCTTCATGTTTACTTGCCAAAAGGGCTTGACTGAGATTGAACTTTTCAAGCCTTTGAACTTGTGGGTTAGAGAACAATAAGAGGAGGTGGAGGAAGTGAATCATGATATCTTGTTCATCGATCGAATCTTGGAATATCATCTTCATGTAGAAAGCAAGTTCCAAAGGATTTGGGAAGACCATAGTGTTGCGTTTTGAGCATTCTAACAATCCTAAGTGTACATGCAACCCTAAATACCTTGGATCTATGTTTTCCCTATTATACATGAAAATATGAACTTTCCAAGGTATTCATCCTAACCAACATAATAACATTGATTCATATGAATATATTAAGTTAGAATTACATACCTCTTTGATGTAGAATGTCTTCATGAAGCTTGAGTGCCTAGTGCCCCTAGTGTGACACCTCAAATGGTTCACACAACACCAAATACACTTGGGATAGATTAGAGAGAAATCCACACTTCATAAAAATCGGCTAGCCCTTTCACATATAATCTAGTCGCCGATTTTGTGAAAAATAAGATGCTTATATAGTTAGTGACAATTAGGGTAAACCCTAATTGTCATGTCTTTCCATTTCCTTGGATCCATGGGTTCAAATACACCATGGAGCATCCTATGGGTTTTAGCCCAACTTGATAATCCATGAAGTCTTAGCCCAATATACAAGTATGGATGATTTACACAATCAACACATATATTTAATTAGTCTTCTTTTGATCACTTAATTAATTCTAGATTAATTCTTGATGAATACTAATTAAATAATCTTATTAATATATTAGAACTTATAATATATTAACAAACCTTAATTGTTATTTCTCTCGTTTTAGTCTATCCAAATGCATGATGCCATGCAACCCAAATGGACCATGCCGGGTCGGGTCAAGTCTTACCAATTATAGTTATGGACTTAGACATTAATCCAATAGTCACCCACTTGGATAAGTCTAAAACTATTATTGCAAGTATGACTTCAAGAACCGACTGGCAATCGTAGCTCTCAAAAGCTTCTGTCGAACTCTGACCTTGCCGATGATCTCTTACCTTTGTCAATGACTTGTCCGTTAGATAAGGGATCAAATATTCCTCCTTTCTAGATATCATATAGACTGAGACATGGATTATAAATCATTCTCTCTGTCCATTTATTGTTTCCCGATTTCCGATTTATGACGACTGACTAATTGAACAAATCAAATCAGTCCAGGCCCGGCCGGGCACTTACATTTGTCATCACCAAATCATCGAGGGGCCCACAGGTATCGCTTTTATCCCGAAGGTAAAAGGAATGGATAAACTTCGACTCATATGGCTTGTTCTACTACTTGTTGAATCATACACATAGGCACGCTTTATAACATCAAGTTGCCAATGCATTTTTGTGCAATCAATGTATAACTAACTCATAGTAACAACTCACATCTCTAGGTTTGAAGAATATAAGATTTTATCGTCTCATGATCACTCGTGATAGAATCCATGAAGTGATTCCAATGAGCGTGGGTGGAATCCAATACTCAGAAATTATGTGCACTCATGAGTGTTGTAGAACCACTTTGTCCAACATCTTAGACCTCTACAAGCGTAACCCATGACAATCTTGATTCATATCTACTTCCAACATATGACTAACTGTGGATGGTTTGAATAACTTAGTCATTCAGATCAATGACCTAGTTATTCTAGAAGTCAAAACATGCAGAGTGAAACAAAATAATAGTCGATTCCAATATGGTCTCAGAACTTATGAAAATAAATAAAAAAACCTTTTATTTATCACCATATGATTACACATTATTCATTATATACTGTTTCAACTATCAACTTTATTCTTGAATTAAAACAATAGTTGTCCCATGCTCCAAGCATGTACACTATGTTTTCTAAACTCTAGCCATGCCATACACCAAGTATGCATACTATGTTTGTCTTTGATCTTTACTTTGTGAAATAGATCAATAGAACATAACTCCAATGATTCTCATTTCACAGTCCCAAATCCTTACTGAAAATGCAAGAATTCCAAATTCCTGCCACTTACCAAAATTTGTTAGATTTTAAACTTATATGCATTGATCCTCTTGTAATGATTATGCTCAAAGTCACAAAGACTTGACAACAAACATTACAGAGTATTCCAATGGAGATCAAATCCATGGAGACATCCTTCTTGCATTATGGTTTTTCTAATCTTACACAGATTGAATAATTTCTAACATTGAAACATTTCCATATTCCATTTTGACTATCACTTCTGAACAAGAGTTTCCTTTTTTTCAGAATATGTCAATATGGTCCTTCTAACAATTAACACTATAATTCTAACTGTCCTTGAGAAACCAATCTGTGGTAAACCATAGATTGTGCTCAACAATTGTTTAATCCTTTTAGTCATATCCAGTTCTAGACCTTTTCCCTTCTTAATGCCCCAGGCATTTTGAAAATTTTAGAAAAGATGAATATAACACATGTAATCGATCCTATATCCGAAGCATATGGGACACGATTCATGATGTCTCACATAAAGACTAAACCAAACTTTTGCTATAATATTTCCATTTCAATTTGCCAAGTTCTCATAATTCAGATTATGATAAGGGATGTTGTAATCATAATCAAATTTTAGAACGAAAATAATGGACCCATATATAGAATTTTCTTATGTTGAGCCATTCCAACATAACATTCATATATATGTACTTGACTAAATACGAGTAAAACCTCAATCTAAGCTTTTAGATTTGAGATGAAGTATAATTTCCTCTCCCTTAATTATAGCAAAACAACTCTTTCCCAATTGAAACCTTTTGTTTTCTACAATTAACATTGCTAACTTGCAACCCACTAACATGATGATTATTAGCATAACACTTATGCTCCCACTAGCTTTGACATGTACTCAGAAATTAGTTGGACTTCTAGAAATCAATACTTTATTGACTTTCTTACCAAATTTCTGATTTCTGATACTAGATTGCTTTGATAAAACTTTATCAATATCATACACCTTATCTTAGATAGCTTACAGGTGTGTCTAAACAATTTTAAGAACTATGAAAAGGGATGTTGTAATCATAGTCTCGATTGTTTAGACCTTTGCCACTTCTCGCAAGTCCATGTTAGTGTGCCGGTTAACCACACATGCTCCACAACGACTTTGAGAATGAAAATATCACAATTGCTATCTAGCTAAAGTCTACTTAGTGAAAGTGCTTCCTCACCATCATTTTCATGAATCAGATAGAAACCTTATGACCCTTAGATTTTATAATGTATGTGTTCTTATCCAAGTGAATTTGTCAAAAACATAGTCACAAGACAAGGATAGTGACAATTTCAAACTCATATGGACTGAACTCAATCTTATTTTCTTGCCACCTGGCAGCTCAAGGACCTACCATTGCTTCCATGTTGTTGTGCAACCAATTGAGAACTCTAAGAACTCATACGTAAAGCTAACTTTCAGTGGAATGGGCACAGAATATGTCAACACGATAGGTTATAAACCTCAAGTCGTATGCTAGTGAAGAACTTCAGGTTTTATTCTTGATTAGTTCTTGAGACTTTCAAGACCTTTAAGACTCCAACTGTCCTCTTGACATACAAGACTTTCTTGTCAGATATTCAAGAGATAGTGTGGATTCTAATCAAGACAAACACTTAACACAATTGGCCTTAGTTGGTCTTTGTTTTTATCCAAAACATCACAACTTACCGATTTCAAATGTACAAGAGTAGAAAACTTTTACTCTTACATTTGACAAGTGTTTAAACGTTCTTTAAGACATGTCACTCAAGTTAGAATCTTAGAGTATAACTCTAAGAATTGTTTTTGGAATGAAATATGACTCATCTTCATGATTTAACCATTTCAACAATTCATAGCTCCTCTTCTTAGCTATCAGAATGCACTTAGAGGATGAATTGTGATAAGGTCTCTTAATCATTAAGATGATCATATAACATGATACTAAAGTACCCTCCCATCTTTTTAGAATTGAGAAACTTTCTTTCTGCCTAAGTTGATTCTTCTTATTCGCTCTGTCATACATTGGAACCTTTTCCAATGTCTCACAATTACACCTAAGCTTGTAAGTATAACCATATTACTGAGCTATAGTAAATTATGATGAATAGTCTTATCGATCTTTTGTGGTGGACTTAACCAGTGCACAAGAATGTGTAGTCGATCCCTTAGTCCTTTAATTGACTCACATGCACATCCATGTGAACAAGTAGTTAGTCTTAATTTTTCCAATGCTTGAAAGTTCTCATTCATCATGCTATACAACTTGCATGATTCCAAGTTTCTATCCAACTAAGACTTGGGTGATGAGAATCTTTCCTTATTTGGTAAATATAGAGACTACCACAAACGAAAGAATCAAATTGATATTTCCACTCTTGCTCTTAATGGAATCTTATAAGCAACAAAAATTTCCACAAATGCCATTGTAAGGATATTTTAAAATAAATAAAATCAAAATTTTTCCTTTTATTTTAAAAACATTGCGGAAAAACTATCCTTAGAGTGCAAAAGCACATGAAAACTTTGTTGTTATTTATTCCTAAGCAATATATCATAACTCCAAAGAAGTAGCTCAAGAATCCGATCTTCAAACTATGCGATAGAAATCCATCTACGCGATCAGATTCAACATATTCTTTCTATAAGTTTCTTCAATTTCTTTGATTCTTAAAACATCAAAATGTGACCCAGTCACATCATTTATCAAGAATCTCAGAATAAAAACTTAGCAGAGTTAGATAGCGGACTTTACCTGGAGTAGAGTCAAACTTATTGACTTTAACATACTTAGGTAAATTTGGTAGCTTTACAACCAATTCCCCTTTTTTTGGCAATGGACCCTTGATAATGGGACTATTTCAGACTTAGCCTCTCTTTTTACCATTTGGTCAACCAAGTCGACTATGGCCAATCCCTTTCCATTGGAGGAGAGAGCTTTACTGGATATCCAATGTCATTATTATCAATATCCATAAAGTTTTAGGAAGTTGACCTTAGCAAATAGATAAGATCATTAAGGGTCTTGTTATAGTCTGTTTCATAGGAGTCACAAAGGAACTCACTATGTGACTTAGAAAGTAGTTGAGCGACCAACTTTCTCAAGACTTTGACACCCAACTCTCCCGGCTTCTCAATATGTGAATACATCTCCAAGATGTGACCACACATAGACCTTTTCTTGCTAATAGGGCTTGAGTGACCTTAAACTTTTCAAGAACTTGTGGGTTAGGGAGAATAATGGAGGAGGTGAAAGAAGTATGATTTCCATGGGACATAATCTTCATTTAGGAAAGCTTGTTTCAAGAGATTTAGGAAGATCATCTTTTGGGAGATATTTAAGATAGTTGATTTAGAGCCCCTAATATAACACCCAGTATTAAATATTAAGGCTAGGACCTAACAAACTATTTTATAACTTGGAAGAGGAATGTCGTAATCCAAGCTAAAAAAATATTTGAAGGTGTGTGAATGACGATTCACCAATTTCCACCAAGATAAACGAAATGTACTATTAGGTTTTAATTCATTTTTGAAACTCCTAGATTCTTTTGAGATTCATTGAACTGTTCAATGGCATATTTCAATCTCGAGTGTGCCCTTCAGGTTTTGTGACTGGGATGTCGAGGATCACAAAACAAGGTGTGAATAACCATGCAAATATACTTGGTACCCTTAAATGTTTACCTCTCAATCGATGTGCCATTTAACTACATACGCTCCATCGATACTATGATAAACATTAAGCTACCCTTTGCCTACGTTGTTAAATACGAGTTAGTGTGCTGGTTAACCACACACGCTCCACTAACCGACTAAAACAAAGTGCAAAGTGTAATTTCATGGATTAGCACCTTATTCACATTTTCCTGAGTAACAAAAGATTGGGTATTTATAAAAAGCTTAGTTACTTAGTATTTATCATTAATATTTTTAATGAAGGGACAATTATAGTCCTTGTCCTGCCCGTTCGGCTAACAACCCTCCACCAGTCAAGGAAGCGCCCATTAAACTGCCATTTTATAGGCAGTAACCTTTTACCCCCCTTATAGACCGGCTTCGTGAATGAGGCCTACTAACGGTAAGATTGACTTTACTCTTATATATATATATATATATATATATATATATATATATATATATATATATATATATATATATATATATATATATATATATATATATATATATATATATATGAAACGACCCAAAAATACGACCCGAAATTTTTTCGATTTTTTTAATATAACCAAAAACCATCAATCTGAGTATCATATAATAAACCATACCCTATGTATCTCAAATCATACTAAAATACTGTAAGAAAACTGAGTCACAACTGTATCAAATCATATCTAAGAAAACTGTATCAACTCCCAGGACAAAAACTGAAGTTGTGGTGTGTGCGATGCCATCATCCCGAGCTCTTCCCTTTACTTGCGGAAGTACCTGAAACCAAAACTGAAACTGTAAGCACGAAGCTTAGTGAGCTCCCCCAAACTACCACATACCATACAATACATATAAAGCACATACTGGGCCTTGCCCACTGCATCGGACCGAAGTCCAGAACTAGCTGCATCGGACCGAAGTCCGGAACTGACTGCATTGGACCGAAGTCCAGAACTGACTGCATCGGACCGGAGTCCGGAACTAACTGCATCGGACCGAAGTCCGGAACTAAATGCATCGGACCGAAGTCCGGAACTGACTGATCATAGCATAGCATACACATATCAACTAATATAAACACATCCTACATACTGCATCGGACCGAAGTCTGGAACATATAACACACAAACATGCTCGAATCATATAGACCTCAAGCATACTGAACTGCTGCTTCGGACTGAAGTCCGGAACTGCTACTAACTAAACGCGCCGGCATTGTGGCCGTAGACCCGTTCCTACTGGAAGGAAACTCACCTCGTGAACTGGCTGCTGTGTGTATGGCTCTGGAAACTGTCTGCTGCTGCTCCGGTATCTCCCCGGCTACAATTTCATAAACACACTCAATCAAACACTAATCACTACATTGGGGTAAAATGACTATTTTACCCCTGGTCAAAGTCAACTCTCCCGGTCAAAGTCAACCTACAGTTGACCTGACTCGCCGAGTTGGGCCGCCAACTCGCCGAGTCCCTATTCTCACTTCTCAACCCTACTCACTGCTACTCGTCGAGTATGGCATCAGCTCGACGAGTTCCCTCTCGAACCTAAAACTCAGGCAATCTGTATCCGACTCGCCGAGTCGTATGAACAACTCGACGAGTTCACTCTACTACTCACTGGTCCCCATTCGGCATCACTTAGAAAAGGGAAAATCGAGGACTCGCGACTCGACTCGCCGAGTTGCTTGCATGCAGCAACTCTAAACTCGATTCTGCTTGAATCCAGTGTATAAAACTTATAGATCTGGGCTCCCTTAACTCGATTAGCACGTAAAGATTGTATCTTTACGTGCCCATATGCATCCATGAAGATAAAATGGCTCAAAAAGCATAATAAAGGCTAGATCTAGAGTTCTCATGCAAAGTATCTTTAAAAAGGCAATAGATCCGGGCTCTACAACTCCTATATGAACAGATCTAAGGATATCTCGACCTATTAAGGCATCCATACAACTATAGGGTTTGGAAAATGCATCAAACTAGTCCTAGAAGTGTTCTAATGGAGGTTTAAAGCATAAAACAGAAGGAGATCCGAAGAATACCTCAATGAACTCTGATTTTGCCCTTGGATCTTTGCTCTACACCTCCTTTCTTTGCTCCTTTCTTCTTCTTCTTCTTCAAGCCTTCAAAATCCACACACAAAAGCACTTAAAACAACAAGGGATGGATTAGGGTTTTCTCACAGCTCTCTGAGGGTGAAGGAGGCGAGATTGGGGCTCATAAGGTTGTTTAAATAGGGTGCAATTCTTCCAGCAGACTCGCCGAGTCCCGAATATGGACTCGCCGAGTCGCCGACTAACACGTGCACACAATCCCGTCCTTACTTGGCGAGTCGGGCTATAGACTCGCCGAGTCCCTCATGAAAACTTCTAATTAAATACTATGGAATCATCATACCGGAGACGGGTCGTTACAATATATATATATATATATATATATATATATATATATATATATATATATATATATATATATATATATATATATATATATATATATAAATGTTATTAACTTATAATATTATAAAGTATAAGGGTTGAATTTTAACTTTTAAAATTCTAAGGGCTAACTTGGAATGAAAGTATTCATAAGTGAAAACGTTTCAAATTCCAAAAGTTGAGGGAATGTTTTGAAACTATTCAAAACTAATTAATTCCATAACTTATGTGTTTAAAGTAGTTTTAATTAAAAGACTCTTCAAGTTCCATAACATGAGGACAAGTTATGGAAGACTTTAAACTAATAAAAGAATGTAACTTTTCTTTATTTTGTAACTTATGGTATTAATTAAGGTTACACATTTTATTACTTAATGAAGTGACTCTTGTACTTCCATAACTTGAGGACAAGACTCTTCATTTTTTTTGCAACCATTGCCAACTTTTATGACTTTTATGAAACTTAAATGTGACCTTTCATGTAACTTGAGGACAAGTTACACACACACATTTTAGAATCATCTCTTAGATTAAAATGGATTGACAACACAGAATCAATTAACTTATCTATTAATCTAAGCAACTCATATGAACAAAGATAATACACATCAAACTTTTTCATGTAATTAGCATAACTTTTAAACTAATACAAAACATGAATCTATTGACAATTATCTTTGAGACTGGATTAGCATGAACATTACCACATCAAAAACAAGTTTATAAGTCCAAAAACATCTTAGGGTAATGTTCCGAGTCCATTTCTAGCCAAAAAACTCGAAAATATACTGTCTGGGGCTCCTACTCGTCGAGTGTATCAACCTACTCGATGAGTAGGATTATTTTCTTCATGGAATCGGTGAGTTCATCGGTGGACTCGGCGATTCCAGTGCCCAGATAGCCAAAAAATCGATTTTTTCATCATTTTTCAGCAATTTGCATCAAGTATAATTGAAAACAAGCCTAGGATCTGATACCACTGTTGGGTTTTGAGCATTCTAACACTCCTAAGTGTACATGCAACCCTAAATACCTTGGATCTATGTTTTCTCTATTATACATGCAAATATGAACTTTCCAAGCTATTCATCCTAACCAGCATAATAACATTGATTCATATGAATATATTAAGTTAGAATTACATACCTCTTTGATGTAGAATGTCTTCATGAAGCTTGAGTGCCTAGTGCCCCAAGTGTAACACCTCAAATGGTTCACACAATACCAAATACACTTGGAATAGATTAGAGAGAAATCCACACTTCATAAAAATCGGCTAGCCCTTTCACATATAATCTAGTTGCCGATTTTGTCAACAATAAGATGCTTATATAGTTAGTGACAATTATGGTGAACCCTAATTGTCATGGCTTTCCATTTCCTTGGATCCATGGATTCAAATACACCATGGAGCATCCATAGATCATCCTATGGGTTTTAGCCCAACTTGATAATCCATGGAGTCTTAGCCTACTATACAAGTATGGATGATTTATACAATCAACCCATATATTTAATTAGTCTTCTTTTGATCACTTAATTAATTCTAGATTAATTCTTGATCAATACTAATTAAATAATCTTATTAATATATTAGAACTTATAATATATTAACAAACCTTAAGTGTTATTTCTCTCATTTTAGTCTATCCAAATGCATGATGCCATGCAACCCAAATGGACCATGTCGGGTCAGGTCAAGTCTTACAAATTATAATTACGGACTTAGAAATTAATCCAGCACATAGTTTTCATACTTTGACATCTACAAAATGGTAGAATATTCAAGTTAGATGACTGATTGATTGAGACCTTAATGAAACACCCAAATGAGATATTAAGGTTAAGATCCAATACAGTATTCTACAACTTAGAAGAGGGATAACATAAACCAAATTGCAGAACATTTGATGGAAGTGAATCATGATTCACTAATTTTCCACCATGAAAAACGAAAAAGAGATTAAGTTTTAAATGTATTGAAAACTCCTAGATCCTATGAGATTCATTGAACTTTTCAATGGGATGTTTAAATCTCGATATGCCCCTTGATTTGTGACTGGGATGCCGAGGATCACAAAACAGGGTGTGAATAACCATAAAAACTTGCATTGGGCCCTCAATGTTACAGTCACCTATTCGATGTGCCGGTTAACCACCCACGCTCTACCAAACTATGACAAACATTGAGTCACCCTTCGTTACCTTTGCTTAGAACCCATTTATTGTACCGGTTAACCACACACACTGCACTAACGTCTTAGCAAGGGTACACAGTGCAATTTCATGGAATTGCATCAAATTCACTTTTTTTGTAAAGTAAGTAAGATTTGGGAATTTTGTAAAACATTTAGTTACTTTATAATTCATTATACTTTTAATGGAGAGGGTTTGCCCTATCGTACCCGTTCAGCTAACGACCCTCCACCAATCAAGGAAACAGTGGGTGAGAGTAGACACCCATTAAATGGCCATTTTATAGGCCATAACCTTATACTCCCCCCCCCCCCTCTCATAGATCGGCTTTGTAAATGAGGTCTACTAACAGTAAGACTAGCATTTAAATTATATATATATATATATATATATATATATATATATATATATATATATATATATATAATATTAGACCTTTTAATTTTATATATAGTATAAGCGTGTGTTTTACACTTATAAAATACTATGTGGTGTAGTTTAATAAATTACACTTTTAATTTAATTAAATGTAAAACATATCACTATGGATTTATTAACTTTGTTTTAATTATACACTTAATTAATTTAATAAAACAATCAGGGTGCAATTTAAATTTTTAAAAAAATTAGGGTTTTAGAATTTAACACTTTAAAATCATAATTTTAATTAAAATTTAAATTCAAAAACTTGAGGGAAAGTTTTGAAACCTTTCAAAATAATAAGGTTTAACTATTTAAATTTCAAAACTAAAACTTTTAAGTTCAAATTTAAACTATAAAACTTAAGGGTGTAAATTGAAACTTTTCAATGTAACTAGGTTAAATATTTGACTTATAATAATCCTATATTGTCCATATTTAACCAAATCCATCAATTTTGATGAAGATAATCATTCCAAACATAAAAAATCAGATTTAGGCAAGAAAAACGAGTTTTGGCAATTATCCTCAACATAATCTGGTAGAAAAATCGAAAATCCCGGCAACAGAATCAAAAACTCGTCGACTTAAGCTTCTGAACTCGTTGAGTTCACCCAACTCATCGAGTTCATATTGAACTCGTCGAGTTCATGCTCCAGGCAGAAAATTTTTCGATTTCCTAATCTTTTACAGTTCATAATTGCATCAATTCATTATACAAACAGCCTAGGCTCTGATACCACTGATGGGAATTGAGCACTACATCATTCCTATGGTGTACATACAAACCCTAAGGATTTGGATCTCGTTTGCCTAATGAACATGCAATAATCATCCAAAGTCATAAACCCTAGATCTAGCATATGTATATCGAAATTAACATGTAAGAATAGATCTGGATGAATACCTCTTATAGAATGGCTTGAATCTCCTGTCCTTGGAGCTTAGAGTCACAAATGTCACTCCCCTAATGGTTTAGAAACACCTTAAGCAAGAGGCATATATTTGAAAGAGTAAAGGAGCACCAAAACCGTCCAAGATCTCTACCAGAAGACCTTTTTTTCGTTTTTGGGATCCCTAGGGGTCTATTTATACTTGTGTGGGCTGCTAGGGTTTCAGGAGAAACCCTAATTCTCTACTTAGGCCTTAAGCAACCCATGGAACCTTTCTAGAAGGCCCTTGGACGAAAATCATAAGGGATTCCCATAGATTTCGTCCAACCCCCTTCCCATTAGGAATCTGTAGCCCACAATGCAATTATCTTATAATTAAAATATTAGTCCCCAAGTCTAATAAATCTCTTTCAGCCAAAAAATTAATTTATTAATTAATTCTTGTCCAATACATATATTAATTAAACTCTATGATTTCTCTATTAATATATTATTCATATAATATATTAATAAACCATAATTAACCTCTTTCTCCATAAATCACCGTATCTAGTTGCTTTGATGAAGGCAACCCAAAAGGACCATGCACAACCGGGTCAAATACTTACCAAATATAGTTACGGGCTTGGACACAAATCCAACAACCTATGTTGAGGACCTTATAGGGGTATTCTATTCATAGCCTGTTGTCCCATTGATCATGATTGTTCATTTCTTTTGCTGTGGTACTTTCGGTGTTGACACGTTGATGGAAGTTGGAAGTCTCACAGATCATCTGGTTTGGATAAAAGGAGCAGTTTAGGGTTGTTGGGAGTATCATTCGTACAGTGGAAAGTCTCTATGAAATGTTTGTGTTATAAATCCCATCTATTTGCAAGTTGTTATTAGGGGTTCGATTATAAAAATTAGTTATCGATTATGGAGTCTCGAATCATAAAGTTCTTGGTGAATGTCTTGAGTGATTTTCCAGGTGGGGGTACACCTGAGTTGATAAGGATTGGAGGCTCACAATACGGGTCGTCATGGTATTGACGTATCAAATGTTTTTATCAGCAATTCATGGTTTATGTGATGGTATATTGGGTTGAGGTGATCTAGTCATGCTGAAGGCTAAGTATTTGGGTCAACCTGCATGGAGATCATGCAAGTTTGGGCTCTGGATTTAGCTATAGCTTTGGTTCATTAGTAAAAGGATCGCTGTTGTTCTCAGTTTTGGTGTGGGCCAGAGTATTTGGTTCCCATGTGGGTGATAAGGAGTGATAAAGAGGATGAAATTTAATTTAAGTGGATGAGAGTTGTAACACCCTATCCTTAATCATTTCCTAATTTGGGGTTGTGACCTGAATACAGGTTATCATAAGGTTTAGGAACTTTAAGCAACAGAGATATAGACTCACTTGGATATGGGAAATGTTGGTATTGTGATAAAAAGGTTCGGTTTGTGCTTTAGATCCCTAGGGTACTGGTAGAGGCTTTGGTTCGGGCCTTTTATGAATTTTGGATTTGATTTTGATTGGATTTTAGGAAAAAAAAAAGTATGTTGATAGGAGTGTAGGGTTTCTCATTACCTTTATGTGGATATAAAGAATGTCAAAAACGGATAACGGATGCACAAGTTATGATTATTTGAAATTAGAAGGGTTTACGACCAAACCGAGTATGCAGGGCGTACCAGGTGGGAACACATTGCGTTCATGGGAAACGTGGATGCAGACACTTTTGGCGAACACAGGGCGTTCGTTGGGAATGCAGGGTGTTCATTAGACAGATACAAACCTTAATTTAGGGTCTTGGACCCTATTTAAGGACCTTAACTCACCTCCAACACTCATTTTCTTCAACCTTCATCCTCTCTAACCCTATGAACGAAACCCTAGCCTCCATTTGAGTATATCTTGAGCTTCATTGTGATTTTTGTGTGTTTTTGGTACTTGAGGGGGAACAGGGAACTTCTTTAAGAGTTAGATTAAGCCATTGGATTAAGAAGCTGGAAGTTGTCGAGAATGTCGTGCATACCCCTGTGGAGCGCAGCGCATTCTGGCTGGGACCCCCAATGTTTGATCAGCGACGAATGCCAAGCGTTCGTTTGGTCATTGGGTTTTTGGGCTTTTTGGACTTGGCCTCTTTTGGAATTGGCTTCGGTTCGGCTAGTTTGTTTCTTTAGGCTATGAATTATCTATTTGGGCTATGGTTGGGCCTCAGGACTTCGATTGGGCCTTAGGTTTGATTTGGGCCTCAAGTTGTGTTATTGGGCCATTAGTGGGCCTAAGGCCAATTTTGGGTAGGGCCCATTAAGGAAAGGGTGAAATATTCTTTTACCCTAGGATTCAGGACTTATGCGTGGAGACCACAGTTAATGGATTATGGTATAATTATTAATTGGGATTTATTTGTTGCTAGTGCGGGATTTCTGGTTCTGTAGCATAGTGTTATCTGATTAGCAACAAAGCGACTTGAGGTTTCCTCACTGTATTCTCAGGTTGAAGGCACCAAGGTCGTCCCATTGGTTTGATATTGTAACAACCAACAATTTCAACCAAATTTAAAACATTTTCTTTCATTCAAAACCACTAAATTCATACATTTCGTTTTCAAAATAGTTTAAACATCAGAGCATCCCCAGAACCATATCACATAAATCATAAAACATGAGGAGCGGTACGATCACGCCTTCGCCTTGCCACGATCTCCTGAAGTACCTGAAACATAACACTATAATTGTAAGCCCGAAAACTTAGTGACTTACCCCCAAAATACCAACCACAATCCCACACACATAACATAACATATCATAAACAGAACATCCATGCATATCGAGTCTACAATGTCACTGGTCCGCCTACATCGGCCTTCAGTCCACCTGGTCCACTCTCTCTATCTCTCTCTCTCTCTGAGTCTATAGTATGAATGGTCCGCCCATACCGGGCCTTCATTCTATCTAGTCCACTCTCCGAGCCTCGGCACGCCTAGTCCGCCCTCTTGGGGCCTTCAGCCTATCCGGACTGCTCGCCGGGCCTTCGGTCTAACCTGTCCGCCCTGGGTATGTTGGCCTATAGCACAAAGCAGGACCCGCCTCAACCCAACCCCAGTCGAACGACCATTTGCACATAAACATATAATCATATAGCAATTCACAACTGATCAACCGATCTAGCAGATCACATAACATAGCAACATCCTAACCAGGATACCGACCTAACAGGTCAGTAACATATACCATCCTAACTACCAGGATACCGACCTTAACCAGGTCCCTAACATATACCATCCTAATTACCAGGATAACGACATAGCAAAGCAATAACATAACAAACTACCCGGATTCCCATCCGATAAAGGGCCGGCCTTGGTGCCTTAGACCCTGTCGATATAGTGAGGATAACTCACCTCACAACTGCCGAAATCCTGTAAATCTCCGATCGCTGACTCACCGGGACTCCCAACTAACACATGATAATCACCAAGTTAGAGTCAATTCATGACTTTCTAGACCAAGGGCTCACAACACTCATTAAGTCCATCATCCTTTTATTGGGCCAAGACCCAAAACCAAATCCTCATACAAAAACCATTATTGGCCCAATTTACTAAATTGGGCCCACCTTTCCAAACGGGACTAGATCCAAGGTCCATAATAAATATTGGGTCCAAATTACCCCATCCATGATGTTCAGTCACGACCCAAGCCCCACTAGTCCATAAACAGCCCAATCACTTAAGGCCCAAAATAAAAAACCCAATAGAGGGCGTACATTGGGCGTACTCCTCTGGTACGCAGGGCCTACCCTGTCTTAGGTTGATTGGAAAACGGGTTGTTGACCCTGTACCCTGGGCGTACAGATTCCGACGCGAGGCGTACGCGAGTTCCACAAAAATGCTCATAAGTGATTAATGGCTTAAGCTATTAAGCCCAAACCTCAGATCCATCGACCAATTATGCCTAGGACTCATAAAGTCTTGAACTTTATCACTTTGGAAATCCAGAAAGTTCTTAATCCAAGGTCTTAAACCATTAATACCTTTCTACTACTCGCATGGGACCTCTTAAGCCATTGGGACCTCATTTTTATCACTCAACACCCCATCAAGTGTCTAAAAGGACAGATCATTTCGTCCAAAACACAACATACATCATCTTGGGACTTTTGAGACAAGAAATGGTTCCAAAATGCTAGAATGTCTAGATCTATGATATACAAGCATAAAGTTCCAAGCTTTTTACCTTCTGGAGCTTCAAAGACACAAACCAATTTCAGATCTACAAGTCAATCTTCTTCTCCAACTTCTTGGTGCAATGCCTTCACTTCCAAGAGCTCAAAATACCCACCAACTCACACTCTCACACAAGATCTAGGGTTTGGGACGTTTCTGAAGGATGGAGGCTGAGAGTGATGAGAGAAAATGAACCTTAAGGATGCATATATAGCTCTCAAACCGGGACATTATGGTTTTCATCTTTTACGAGTACGCCCAGCGTACACAAGAATACGCCCAACGTACCCTTATGTACGCGCGGCGTCCTCCTCCTGGTCCCAATTTTATAAATTAGTCTTTAGGCTCTTCAAGACCTTACCCCATCCATTCCCATGGACTACAAATGACAAACTTGGGATGTTATAGAAACCTTCTCGAATGAAACCCATTGCCCACAAAAGATAGAAACGCCCTTACTCTTGATCTCGGAAATTCATAAATAAGTACTTTTAGAACAGGGCGTTACAGATATCGTGCTATTCGTTAATATGCTCAGTATTGAATAGATATGCATGGTTATGCTAGTTGTATGTTGACATATTTTGTTGGGTTGAGGTCGTACTACTTCTTGCTATAGCCAACAAACCCTGGAGCATTCTAGTTATGAGCTGAAGGGCTAGGGCATGCCAGACTTATACTGAAGGCTCAGCTGCATTGCAAATACTAGTTGAGGACCGGGTGGTATGTCAGATTCGTACTAAGGGATTGAGAGTATTTCAGTCCGATGACCGATTGGGAGAAAGAGCAAGCGAGACATAAAATATGGGCCCCAGGGGCAAGCCAAACATATGTTGTGGGATTAGAGATCAAGTTAGACATAAGTTGTGGGCCCCAGGGCAAGCCAAACTTATGATGAGGGCTTAGGAGCAAGCTAGATATGAGTTGTAGACCCGATAGGCAAGCCAGACTCATACTATGGGCTCAAGGGTAATCAAGTCTTTTAGCTATGAACCCAGTGCATGTTGTTTATTAGTATGTGTTAGCTGTTTGTGTCGTGGTACTTTGGGGGAAGTCACTAATCTTTGTGCTTACAGTTTTTTGTTTATCGTTTCATGCATTTTATAGAATCGTAGCAAGGCGAAGGTGTGAACTTACTCATCCAAATTTTATGTCATCGATCTTGGGAGGCAAACATATTTAAATGATGTTTTTGGAAAAAAAATGTTTTGAAAATGCTTTTATTAGTAAATGGGTTGTTTAAAAAAATTATTGGTTGATTTTTAAGGATGTTACACATTAATCCATTGCACTTCCATTAAATCAACCTTACTAGCAAGTATATCGAATCTAAATGAAAGTCTCTCTATTATCTTGATTAAAATCATCCTTTGCATTTCGTTTCATTTAGTTTTGCCTTGAGTTTCATTAGTTGTTAATTAGTTTTTGTCTATGTTTCAGATTTATTATTTAAGTTTCTAGTCTTTCAAAACTAGAGAAAAACCCATTTTTAACTAAATAGTTGTTTAGGTAACTTTAGTAGATAAAACTATCTAGCTTGTAATTATGTTCCTTGTGTTCGATACCCGACTATTTGTGTTATGATATTTTTGATTACGTACGCTGCCTTAAGCGTATTAGTTACTTAAATTAGTTTGTTAAAACTAGTATATAAATTATGTATCATCACCATGTCGGTTTAATTGCGAAAATACGAAGAACCATAACTTCTTCATACGATGTCAAATTTCAACATTCTTCATATGTACGAAATCCTTTTCGCATGGACTATGAATTTGGTTATTTATCCTCAATAATATTTTATATAACAAGTCATTTTTAATTCTTATAATCACTAGCACGAATCTGCAGGTGTTACAATTATCCCCCTTTAGGATGATTATGTCCTAGAATCATCAACAAAACAAGGTTTGTATAATGGATCTACATGTTATCTTAACATCCTAGGTAAAAGATCATATCTCTTTGGTCTTATTGACTGATGGTGGTGTTTAATCTTGCACCTGGTCTTCCTTCTAAATTTAATCTCTATTGGAGGCTCCTACTCCCTATCACAACAAACTGATGAGCCTTGCTCCAATGACCTTTTATCATATGATGCATTAGCTAGACTCGAGTATCTTTGAGTCAGATTCTAGTATGGACGATTCATTCCTTTATGTTCTAATGTTATATAATCACATTCTACCATGTGACACTTCTAGCTACAAGCCGCTTAGTCTTAACAACCACTGCGATACTTCTATCTATCGCTACGATTATTTTTTTCCTTTAATCTGCTAAATTGAGTAGGATGCTACACCAATCATCGTTCTATGAACCAATTAACTTACTTTGCATACTTTTTCTCAAGTCGGACACGATTCGATATGACCTCTAGGGTCGGAATACATTCTTCTTCTTATTCATTAGCGAAATGATGGTAACGACGGGTATGAACAAAACGAAATAAATTACTAGTGCCTTGGTAACCTTGTGACTTTTCCTGATCTAAGTGTTAGTCCCGTGCTTCTATTAGTATATGCCTCTACTACCTTTCACACCTACTTATACTCGTCCCAATAATTTCCTAGTTTTCTAAATCACCATATAATAAATTCAAATAGTAATTTAACACATCAGATATCATAACTAAGTATTATATTATTTCTTTAAAATGATTATAGTGGTATTCAAGTTCACCCTACACTATGCCTCTTCACTCGGGTGACATATTGCTCTCTATGTAGGATGCCTAATTCATATGATAGACTTCGTATATACAGCTCCATAATCTTAGTCATTTGCTCCATCAAGGATCATTTGGAATGCTCTTTCCTTTGGTTTTGGCGGTGCATTTAGTTTTGCAGCTTCTCTCTTCTTTGGCCAATCCTTCATTAAGTGCCCTTCTTCTCTACATTTGAAGCATACCCTCCCATTAAACCTACACTCATCAACATAAGAACCAGACCTTCTGCATTTGTATCAAGTCAACTCTTCTTTGGATTGCCTGAAGTGTTTCCTTCTCTACCTTTCATAATGTTTTGCTTCGTTAGTTTTCCCAGATCTCTTATCATTGGGTCCAGACTTCGAAAACCTACTTTTTTTAATTGGACATTGAAGATCCCTCAAAATTCCTTTTCTCTCCAGTTTCAACCTTGTCTAGACCTTTTCCCTTTATTTTCCACATTCCTAACTGCCAAGATGGCTTCTTTTAGAGTGGTTTCTAGTTTCACTGTTATACCAAAATCCATCAGTAGTCCACTAGCAAACTTATTGACCATGGAAAGTTCGATAGGAACTAAGTAAGGAACCAAATTCATTTTCTCAGTAAGGACTGCAGCATACTCGTTGACACTCAGCCTCCCCTTCTTTTGGTACCGGAACTCATTATTGATCTCCAAAAGATCTTGTTTAGAGAATTACTCCTTCTTTAGCTCTTCCAAAAAAATTTCCCAAGACATCTTTCTTGCATCTCCCTTCAGCATGGAATCAGCCAATAACTTCCACCAGCTTAACACTCCAGTCTTTAGTTGTTCGACTGCTAATACATTCTTCTATAGATTGCTGGAATTGCGGCTTTTAAACACCATTTCCATCTCCAAGATCCGGTCTATAGCTTCTACTCGTGTCCGGATACCAAATATACTTGGTGGTTTTGCATATATAAAGTCCTTATACTTGCACGTATCTCCTTCAATTTCCATTCACACGTTATTCCTCCTTCCCACTTGAGGTTCCGTACGACTCACTATCCTACTATAATTTCCTTTTAAGACTGTTCCACATTAAGCTATAGTTGCATGAAAGGTATAGTAGTCTCACTTCCATTTTTCCCGAATGAGTTATTTTATTTCTTCCCTTTGTTCAGCTAGTAGAGCTCTAATCATTTCCATCATGATCGGTTCAACTATCGGCACTACTTCAAGTGCACGCTCGATTACAGGGGGCTCAGGTTGCTAATGATTTTTTTTATTGTTTTCCAATCCGCTTTGTGTCCTCATAATGGCAGTCTTGTAACGTCCCAAATTTTCAAACAACAATTTCATTTTTAATTCATTCCAATGTATCCAATAATCATATCAAATCAACCAAAAGTATGTCATAGTAAAAAGTCATCAGAGTACAAAATCACGAAATATGAAAAAACATGGGCACATACTGTGCGATCAGGTCGGGTAATTCCCTTTCGATATCGAAGTACCTGACACATAAATTGAAAATCATAAGCACAAAGCTTAGTGAGCTCCCTGAAAATACCACATACCATACATACATAACAGCCAAACATAATTGGGTCTATTTCACCTCCTTCAGTCTCTTTCAACCGGTACTGAGTATATTTCACCCCATTCTGTCTCTTTTAACTGGTATCGATTCTATTTCATCCCTTACAGCTAGCATACAATCATAACAATAAGAGTCACAAAGACATCAAACATAAACAAGCCTAACATGAAACTATCATGAAGACACTTTCATCCTATAAACATAAATCATTGGGCCGAAATTGGTGCCTTCGACCCACATGTATAGTGAATGAACTCACCTTAGTCTGAAGATAAACAAATCACACTCGGGCTTCATAATCGAAAATCCCCACACTAAATCACAAATAATAAAACCCTAATTAGCAATTAGGTCATTAAACCAAACTGACGGTCCAAAATCTAAATCCCAACTCCTAGGGTAAAAAGGCTGCTTTATCCTTCTCTTATTGGGCCTAACACTTTGCTGTCCAAATCTAAACTAGCCCAAAGTAAAAAAAAAAAATACACTCAAGGCCTAATATAGACCCAAATCCATAAAGGCCCAACTCAGAAGGACTCTTGGCCAAACAAGGGCCTAATAACCTAAAGTCTACGGTAGCCTAAAATGGATGTTCTAAGAGAATACGATCGGTGCACTCTTTCCTACGCCTCGTGTACTATATATTCACAAAGGGAAGGTTATGGGGCCAAGATGCAATACGCGTAACGTACCTAGACTTACGTCCGACGTACGCATCAATGACCAAAAAATAACCTTTATACCCCTTTTTATATTTTTAGGCGCTTATGGCATACTTAACAATATCCCACTCTAGCACTCCCATTTTATTATGTAAAAAGCAAGATAATTCCAGAAAATTCCTTATATAGCTAAAAACATTTTTATCAATACCAGTGATATTATGTAAGACTTTAATACAAGAAGATTATATGGTATTGTCTTCAACTTTCAATCTCCACCACCATCTGACAAGAAAGGAAAGTGTTAAAGTTCGAAGACAACCAATCCTAAGACCACACTTACTGTAAGATTGTGTCACCACATCCCAAGCAACCTAATGAATCTTCTTTTTATTATTAATGCCACCCAATACAAATTTCTTTCTTATACTTTCCAATAAATCAACAATCTATTTTGGAGATTTAAAGAGATTAAAGTAATAGATAGTTAGGATACCTAAAATACAGTTCAAAAGCGTAAGTTAATCCCCAAAGTGAGTTGTTTCTTGTTTTTCAAATGGATAACTTGGCTTACAAATTTCTCAATAATGTGATTCCAAAATATGGTTAGCTTCACTACTAGAAAAAATGTATTTCATGAAACCCAACGCTTGTTATAAAAGGGCACACATGACATGCAAATGCATGCCATTGAAGACCCTATCATAAAGGAAGACGACACACATTTGTGTGTCATAAGTTTATGACACACATTTACGACACGCATTGCGTACCATCAAAACCCCTGTCATAAAGAAAGACGACACAGATTTTTGCATGTCATGAGTAAGTTCTCCTTTGATAGTCTTCATGTCATCTTTAAGTCTTGCAACTTCACCACTTTAAGATGCATCAACTCAACTAATGTTGACTCTTTTTCTACAAGTTTCGTACACTTTAGGATATCAAATAACTTATCTAGTAAAGGAGTAAATTACATTTTTTTAGATAATTATGAGACCATCTCATAAATATGTATATGTTATCGTTAAATCTGTTTATTATGGTAAGAATATAAATTGTTGATGGACCGATTTATATGATATTCACTTACCTTTTGTGGGTTGAGTTCCCAGTCTGACTTAAGATCCTCAAGATCCCTTCCATATCTCACATTAGGATATATATCCATTTGTATATACATGTGATGAGGAGCATATCAAGATACACAAAATACACATGTAAATTCGTTTAGGTTTTGCAAAATCCAACTCAGTTCTTCAGATCCAAAGATCATAATGATATAGGTATGTAATCGTTCTTTCAGGTTTAGGGTTCTCATTTGATAGACTCGAGAATCAAGATCTAAAGTTATGTTTCCATGTTTTAAGTTTTGGTTATCAAAATTACTAACAACTGATATCAGAGCCTATTCAAATCTGTTACTAGAAATTTTAGGTTGGTTTAAAGTTAGTCTATGAAATAACATACCTACTCTTCTTCTCTACATCAAGATTGCATTCTTTGAGTTCCATTTTTTTGCATGTTTTCTTGATCAAGGATGAGATAAAGAAAATGTGCGGGATATGGTTCTCGTTTCTTTTTCGATATGATGATAAGTTTACCATGTTTTGTTTTAAGCAACTTTCATGCTCTATAATGATCGATGGTCTTGTTTAGCCTATTTTCATTTTTAAATTCCATTTGAGCATACTCAAACATGCTACATGTCCTCAGCTATATTGGAAAAATATTTCCCTATATTTTTTTAATGCTTTTTGTTCTTACTTATTATCCTATCCATATGAAATTATGATATATGTCATATTTGGATAAAATTAATAATATCTTAATATACTTTTTATCATTTCAAATGAGTAGGAAGATATTTAAGAATAAAAATAAAAAGATATTTAATTTCTATTTTTTATTAGCCGGCTACTTCAGAATAGATATTGATAAGTGGAAAGTACAACTTTTCTTTTGAATTTGATCGTGCGATAATATAATACATATCTTTTGCTTATTGATTCTTGAATAATTTGAGAAGCTATTATGTGAAGCATTATTAGGATCATATATATAAATCTTAGGTATAGGATAAAATTAATCTAGCTTCGAAACTTTAGATAATTTAAATGTAGTGCATGAGCTTTATATGCACCTATTAAACGTGACTTATCCCCCTTGGAATACTTACATAGAATCATGATCAATATTAATATATTTTTAATATTTTTTATTGTTTTTTGTTCGCTACTGTGATGGGTTTTGAAGTAAGGGTTTATTTATTTATTAATTTTTTAAAATAAAAAGTCAGTTGACTTAGCGATATATTTTTTTTATTTGTTATGATTGATATAATATTGTTACCAAATTAACCTCTATTATTTATAGCATATTGTTCGTAAATTTATTAAGTTTTATACAATATTTTTTTATGTAAACTGTGTTCTGCCCAAAGGTAGACACATTTTTACAAATATTTTAGGTTGTCAATAAGCTAGGTTTATATTATATATTTTTTAGAGTAAATTAATTGACACAATATATCATCAAAATGATCTCTTTTGTGAAAGTTAATTTAGAGAAAACTAAAATACTTTGGTTTAGGTGTTTATTAATGTGGATATAACTGACCCAAATGTATGTTAATATTTTGTAAAATAGACACATCTATAATAGTAAATATTTGACAATTTCTTTTTGGTTACATATCATTAATAAGTCAATCCAAATATGGACTTTTTTAATTAACATGATTTATTATTGATGTTTATTATTAAATTTTATGGTTTATGTGTTAATTAATGTGGATATTAATTGACCAAAAGGTAGGTTAATATTTGGCAAGATAAACACATGTTTGATGATAAATATGCAACAACTTTTACGTTGCATATCATTAATAAGTCGATCCAAAGAATGATTTATTAATTGACATGAGTTATTCTCAATTTTTATTATTAAATTTTACAGTTTATGTGTTCATTAATTAGCCGACCAAAAAGGTTGTTTAATAGTTTGTTGGATGAACATATATATGGTGATAAACATGTCACAATTATTTTGGTTGCATGTGATTAATAAGTCAATCTAAAGAAGGGCTTGTTAATTGACATGATTTATTGTCATTGTTTTATCAGTAAAACAAATACATCTTTTGCAAGTTAATATTTTTGTCCAAAGACATGATATTAGTGTTGTGTCGATATCTAGTATGGATGTCATAAATTGAATTATTAATTATGGTTTATGGATTAGTGAGCATAAAACTAAGATTAGTTATGTTCTCTAAACAGCAAAATTGAATTTTTGCATTATATTTGCCAAAGTTAATCATATTTATGATTCATATACTCAATGAGATTAACTTTATGGAATGAAAGGAATACACCATGTTAGTTCTCAGTTGCATGGATATTGACCTTGCATTCTTTTTAAGAGCAACATTCTTTGAGGATGTTGAGTTTTAGAGGAAGCAAGGTTAAAAATATTGTCCATAAGGAGGAACCAGTCTTGATTCCTATTATTATTTTCGATACAATGAAAAATTATGAATCAAGGACTGATAATGTCATTCAATCACCAATTCAAAATGAACAAAATCACCAACCTCAACTTAAGATAGCCTATCTGTGGTACTATAAGTTTCATGAATTTATTATCTCGTTTTGTTTTGAGGTGAATACATTAAATGATTGCGTGTATCAAAAATTAGTGTGAGTAAATCTATCTTTCTGGTTTGTATGTTGATGACATATTGCCTGCCATCAATATATTAAAGTATTTTAAAATGAAGGATATTAGGAAAGCGGGAAGACTATTAAAGTATTAGGATTCAAGAAGAAAAACCTTGTGAAATTCTAGGATTGTTACAAAAGAGCTAGATCGATAAGATCCTTGCAAGATTTTGCATGCAAACTACAAACCAAGTGACACCCTTGTCGCTAAAAGAGACAAATTTAGTGTCAATTAGTGCCCTAAATTTAGCCTTAAAGTTAGAGAGATGTAAAACGATCCTTACATTTTTTTGGTTGGGAACCTGATGTATGATCAGTATGTATATGTCCCTATATTATAGGGATCTTGGGAAAATATTTAAGCAACCCAATTATGGATGATTGAGAAACATACAAATGGGGTTTTAGGCATTTATAGAGAATAAAAGGCTATATGCTTAACTATAGGTTGTGAAGATCATTTGTATTAGGAATCTGATTTTATTAGATGCCAATATGGTTACCGATCCATATCGGGATACTTTTACATGTTACCATGATGAGCCATTTCATGGAATAGACTTCAATAGCTTCTTCCATAATGAAAACATAATTTGTAGCATGCTATTAAGCATTAAATCATGGAATATGGTTGCATGAATTTGTCACAAGCCTACATATTATTGGTATTGAAAGACCATTAAAGTTGTGACAATAAGTTAGCAATATTATATTCCAACAACAATAGAAGTTCTACTAAGTCAAAGCATATCGACATCAACTTTATGGTTGTTAATAAAATAGTGCAAATTGTCAAATATTTATAAAACACATATAGATAAACGTACTCCATATAGAGAATCTCCTTATAATGGGATTACCTTCGAAGGTCTTTGATGAGCAACTACACAGGTTGGTGTGGTAATTTGTTTTAGTTGGAGTTTTGTAGGTGTTTTATGTTTTATTTAAGAACAATTATGTTTTTCTATATAGACTAAGGATTCGGTGAATTCCATTATTAGTTGCATTTATTTGAAGTTTGATCTCACTTCAAGCTAAGGAGGAACTCATAGGAAATCTATTTTAATTTTAAGAACACACATTCATGGGTTTAGTTATGTAAATTGGAATGTAGACCGCTTTGATCCTATACTATTACGATTAATGGATGAGATTATTTAAGGGTACCAATAATATAATAACATTCATTAAATCGCTTATATGATTATATATACATTTATATATACGTGGTCCAGTCGGAGATTGTTAGATACTTATGAGAACACTTCATAAATTTGTATATGTTACCATTAAATTCGGTTATTATCGTAGGAATATTGTTAATGGACTGATTTATAGCATATTCACTTACCTTTTATGGGATAAATTCCCGGTTTGACTTAAGATCCTCAAGATCCCTTCCATCTCTCACATTAAGGTATATCTCCATCTATATATATATATATATATATATATATATATATATATATATATATATATATATATATGTGTGTGTGTGTGTGTGTGTGTGTGTATATATATATATACACACACATGTGATGAGGAGTAGATCAAGATACACGAAATACACATGTAAATTCGTTTAGATTTTGCGTTGGGATTTTAGAGAGAGTTTTTGAGATCAACTAGAAAACTCAACTCAATTCTTCAGATCTGAAGATCCTAATTATACATGTATGTAATCGTTCTTTCAAGTTTAAAGTTTTCTTTGACAAATTCGAGAATCAATATGTAAAGTTATGTTTCGCATTTTAAATTTTGTCAAAATTACTAATTTTTTTTTCAAGTCAAATCAATTAAGTATGCTACTATTTCTTGTGTTTTTTTTTTACCAAAAAAGACCTAAATACATGAAATAGCAAGTTACTTCAACTTATTCGTCGTAAAAGAAGCTTAAATGCAAGAAATAGCAAAATACATTGATATTTCCTACACTTCGGGACATAAAATGACTTGTGTACTAAAAAGAGTAAATTATGTGTTTTTCAAGTCAAATTGATACAAGTATCTTGCTAGTTCTTGCATTTAACAAAAAAGACCTAAAAGCATGATATAACAACTTACTTTAACTTATTTGTGGAAGGAAGAGAATGAAAATCCGTATCCAAAACTGCAATCACATTGTTGAGTGAAACCGATTAACAACAACAGAGCCACAATGTCAACACATCTTCTTGAAATGACAAAACTTTCATTCACTAGCGAATTTAGCCCTAAAGGGTCAACAGGGTTGAGTTTAGTTAATGGAAAACAGTTAACGGAGAGCAGATATAACTAATTCAATATAACTAATTCAACTTTTAATTCATATTAAATACTTAAAAAAGAAAAAACTAATTGGTATGTGTTGATGTATAGGGATTATATAAATCTTAATTGTAGCAGGGAAAAAGAAGGAGAAAACACTGTAATTCAATATGACAATAGCTCAACAATCCAAATTCCAAAACATCTTCGTTCAAAGCAACACCAACAATATTGATGTAAAGTGGAAAGACTATTCCTGTTATCACATTCATCATTTTAAAAATGGATTTTTTTCATCAAAAGTTGAAATCTCATCAAAATTCAAGCACATTAACTTGTTTTCAAGTGGATTAACTTGATATTGTATTTCGTACTATAATAATTTATTCCTATAATGCAGTAAGTATAAAACCATTAACCAATGGATCAACTTGTAGTTTAATTTATTGTAATCAAACCAATAACATAGTAAAAAAAATCGTTAGATCACATGAGAGAAACTTATATTCTGTTTATTAGACACTTTTTTCCTGCTAAAGATTCAATATCTCTATATATACTCTATCCCACCTAAACTTAATAAAATATTGTGGCAAAACTCAAAATCAATTGCAAACGACCTTCAAGACCCATGACTTTAAAAAACAAAATCCACCTTTTCATGCCCAATAATCTTGATATCATTGATGCCATGCTTATGCTTCAAGACCCAAAATCTTAAAAATAAAACACACCATTTCATGCTAGTTTTAAACCAATATGGAACTTATGATGATGAGAGTTTAAATGGTTAACCAACTTTATCAAATAATAGTTTAATAATTTAAGTCAATACTCCCATAGAACATCCAAATTAGTTAAATATCTTCAAACCCAAATTAGTTAAATATCTTCAAGATCTACGTCCTAATGTGCATCAACATCTAATAAAAACACTCTCTCAAATGTCAGGGACCAAAATACTCATGAAAAATCCAAACGTGTAACAATAAGAAATAAGGAATGAGAATGATGGAATGCATGGAAATGGTAAACAACATGCTAATGGATGGACCATTATCGGGAGAAACTAGGGGTGGACTTTCATTAAACACGTGGAAAGGAAGAAATATGTAGATGTTTAACACAAAACACATATGTATATCACAAACCAGATTGAAACCAAAATCATCTAAATATATTTGATACACTTAATTTTGGAAATCATTGGGGCTATATAAGTAGAGAATATTGACCTGTAGGGACGGATTTTTTTTAAAATGAGCTAACAAGCAAACATCGCATAAGTTTTCAAAACCAACGACGATCCCCTTAATTAGATAAACCAAATCATTTCCATTAAAAGAGAATAAAATAAATCATTGTAGTTCAAAAAAACCAAATCAGATTGAAAATTTTCAAATATAATGCATCAAATTTTGGAAGATCTCGGTTAGTAGGCATACCAACAAACGCCAATAATAATGTTGTCAAAAGAAATTTCCAACAACAAAGATGGTGGAAGCATGCAAAAATCTTGTGATTCTTTGAAGGAAAAATAAACCTTGGGTAACACCGATAACTATTTGAGAAGGGAAATATCTATCATATTGTATGAATTGAAGGATGATTATACAGGAGACGCCCGTGTTTGGCTCTTAGAAAGGAAATACCGCACCTGCTTATGGCGATGGCGACTGACGATGAAGATTCCGTCAACAATCGAGTTGTGGAGAATGAAGCGGAGTTGAGCTTCGAAGAGCGGCGGATCCCAGAGAAAAGAGGCAAAGTAGAAGCGGGGGATTAAACCTCTCAATGCTATTTGGGCCTCTTAGGTAGAGGATTTGTATTGAATATGATCTAGGGCTCATAAATGTTTAAGGGTTGACATCATGGCTACAAAGCTCCAAAAATATGAAAGGGTGAAAGACTGACAACCACATAATGCTATTAGGGTTCATCGGTAGACGATTTTACATCCTAAGAAGGAGAATGAGGAGACACATCAGGGGGTTTTTAACTTTTGGGGATTCCATTCTCCCGCTAAACTATTAAAAAAATGGATAACACGCTTTCATGAAAAAAATTATAACACGACACACTTTTTATGATAGGTGGCCTCCGTGCTTATAATTTTTTGTGACACTAATTTTAGGACACGCAAAAATGCATGCCCTAAATCCTTCAAAATTTCGAATAGCTGACATTAATTTTAGGCATGCACTTTTGCATATAATGAAACAGTGCATGTCATTAAAGAGCTATTTTCTATTAGTTCTTCATATATATCGGCTGATCGGTAGCCCGTGGTAAATGAAAGGGAAACAAGTGTCTTCATAACTCAAAACACTAGCAAGTCTGACAACTCTAACTCCAAAGACTTTGGGGAATATGACTTATTAAGGTAATTAACTTTTTGATTTGTTCACATTTGGGTAACACTAAACCTGAAACGACGTTTGAAAAATTTAATCTGGGTCCCACCGGTCACCATCTCATCTCTCATTCTCCCCAACTTGTATTTCTTTTCCATCGTTAGTGACATCGACGACTCCATTATCCTTTTTTTTTTGATCCTGCAACTCCGACGAACCAACACCACAAAAGATGAAAAGGAAACAAAAGTTGTGATGTATTGGGTTGTAGTGATGGAAAATTCAATGAAGAGACAGTGAGTTGTGGTGTTGGTTTACCGGAGTTAAAGGACCGAAAAAAAGGAATGGTGAAGATGTCGATGTCACTAAAAATAGAAAGGAAATAGAAGTTCGAGAGGATGAGATATGGGATGGTGACAGGTGGGACCCATATTAACATTTTTCAAATGTGGTTTTAGGTTTACTGTGAGGAGATACAGATATGTGGGGTCTATTAATTTTTTTAAATATATAAAAAATAAATACATAAATAAGAAAATTAATTAAAAAATAAATTAATAAGGTAACAACAATATTTTTAGATAAGACAGGGATCAAACGCGCAGCCAAAATAAACAGTAGGAACCATCCAACTAAAAAAAAGTTAAGGATCAAACGCACAAATTCTCCCAAACCACAACAACCATTCTTGTGATTTACTCATACTTTTCATTTGTTAATATTTAACTAACTACTTTTTTTACACATCTAGGTAACGAAACTTGTTGAAAGTATTTGCATATAACCATTATGACCAGATGTAACCTGCTACATCAGGCCATACTGGTCATATGTGAACACATCCAAAATGTTCGTTACCCAGATGTATAAAAAAAATAGTTACCCAGATGTAAACAAACTAAAAAATTAATTACCTTAATAAGTCATACACCTAAAGACTTTGCTTCTCCTAAGATAAATTGTAAGCCCTGAAGCAAGAAAAAAACTTCTTAGAATTTTATTAAGATTGATAAATTGGACTTCAGACCATTTACCCACAAACATAACGTCATCCGCATAAATACACATGATTATGTGGTAAAGGACTACCTTGAAAATGTGTCCATCATACAATTCTTTCAAAAAAAACACCTAGCCTCTCCATAAAAATGATAAAGAGAACAAGAGATAAAGGATCTCCTTGTCTTACACCTTTCTTTATTAGGAACTCATGAGTTGGAGAGCCATTCACTAAAATAGGATCAAGATATCCCCAATTCAAAGAATCAAATGCCTACTTGAAATCAACATTAAATATAAGCAGCCACAACTTATACCTGATAAAGAAAAAAAATAAAAAAACGTGAAATCTTGACTCAAATAGTAAATGTTTAATCCACGCTTGTCAACACCTTACATTGTTTTCTGATATCCATTATAGTTTTATTGTTTAAAAGTTAGTTCAGTTTGAAATTTTATCAATTTATAATATATTCTCAACAAATCCATCAGTTTAGTGTATAAGAGAATGAATGGAAAGATTATTTCATTCAATTGATAAGATATATATATATATATATATATATATATATATATATATATATATATATATATATATATATATATATATATATATATATATATATATATATATATATATATATATATATATACGAGAGATCATAGATAGTAGGATCTGTTACAACAGGAAGGAATACAAAGTCAAATAGACTAAGTCTATCATTATCTATACAAAAGAATACGTGAATAATATATACAAATGTAAATCGTGCTATGTATTAATAGGGTCCCTCGAGATGGACGAACAGGAGAGAAGTCCAATCTTGGACACGAGAGTATAAAAACGTTGCTTGAGAAGAGGTTTTGTAAGAGCATCTACCAGTTGATCATCTCCAATGATCTCAGTAACACGTATGGATCCCCCCTGTACTTTTTCACGAACAAAATGGAAATCTAGAGCGAGATGTTTCATGCGTGAGTGAAAAATAGGATTGGCGGAATAATGAGTGGTAGTTAGGTTGTCACAATAGCTGGTGGGGGTGATGTGCAATTTGTTGCCAAGTTTAGTAAGTAAAGAGATTATCCATTGAACTTCAGTTGTAGTAGAGGCTACGACCCGAAATTCTGCTTCAGTGGATGATTTGGCTAAGGTAGGTTGACATTTTGAAGTCTAGGCTATTGGATTGGAACTAAGATAAATGATGTAGCCGGTGGTGCTACAATATGTTTTCTTGTCTCCTACCTAGTCCGCATCAGTGAATGCATGTAGATGTAGTAGAGAGTCACGTCGTGTAAGTAAGTCATGGTGAACTGTACCGTGTAGATATCTTAATAACCTTTTTAGAGTAGCCCAATGAATGATAGTTGGCCGATGCATGAACTGAGGTAATTTGTTTATAGCAAAAGCAACATTTGGGCGTGTAAGGGAGAGGTATTGTAGTGCTGTAACAAAGGATCTAAAATCCTTGGGATTAGGAAGTGGTGTGCCATCTTTGAGGGTTAAATTGACTATAATCGTTGGAATGGAGTTTGGTTTACAATCACTCATGTTGTCTTTTTTTATGAGGTCAAGGATGTATTTGGTTTGAAAGGGAAATAGACCTGTAGAGTAAGGTATGACTTCGATGCCAAGAAAGTAGGGGAGGTTTCCCAAGTCTTTGAGTGAGAACCTATTTGCAAGAGTGATAATGAATGAAGAGATAAGGGAGGAATTTGGTCCGGTGATTATGAGGTCATTGATAAAAACTAGAATATAAATGGGAGATGTTTTGGATTGGTTAGTGGGTTTAAAGTTGGAAGAGATGAGAAATAATTTTAATTCGTTGTACCAAGCTCTTGATGGTTGTTTGAGCCTGTAAATGGCTATGTTGAGTATTCAAACATGGTGAGGAAGGGTTGGATTAGAGAAACCAGGAGGTTGAGACATGTAAACAGATTTAGTGAGGTTTCCTTGTAGAAATGCATTGTTGATGTCTAGTTGGTGAATATACCATTTCTGAGAGGTGGTGAGAGACAAAATTAAGCATAGGGAGGCAGGTTAGACGACGGGACTAAATGTTTCAATGTAATCAAGCCTAGGTCGTTGGTGGAATCCGTTAGCAGACTAGTTGAGCTTTTACGCGATCAATGGTGCCATATGGGTTGTATTTGGTTTGAAAAAGCCATTTAAAACCAACATGGTTGGGGGAAAATTCATGTGAAACTAGTGTCCAAGTTTGGTTACGAATGAGGGCATCATACTCTTCTTGCATGGAATTACGTAATTGAGGTTGTTTGAGTGCTTTAGTTATAGTTTGGGGCTCATGGTGTAGTTGGGTAATAGATTGGTAGAGGACGAAGTTTGTATTGTGGTATTTTTTATTTGGTTTGCGAGTTTGTCTAGTGTTTATGGGTGATCTTGGTAAAGGTGGGGAAGGATTGTTTTGGGGGGATTGTGGAGGTGTATAGTTATCAGATGATGATGATGAGGGGGGCTGTTTGGAGAGGACAGTGAGGATGGAGGGGCTGTTATCCAGGGAAGATGAAGTTATTTGTGGAGTGGTAGGTGATTAAGTGGAGGAAAGAAGTTGTATGTGGAGCCTAATGTCGGGATTAGGAGACGGTTGTATTGTAGTTTTAGTGAGTGTTGGGTAAGGGAAAGATGTTTCAACAAAATGAACATGTCGTGAGGTGTATATTCTGTTCATAAGTGGGTCAAGAAGGTGATAGGCAATTTGTGAGGAAGAGTAGCCAACAAAGATGCATGTTATTGATCGGGGTTGGAGTTTATGATTAGTGTACGGACGTAACCATGGGTTTGCAAGACAACCAAAACTTCATAATTTGTCATAATTGGGTGATTTTTGAAAAAGACGAAAAGTATGGAGAATGATTTTAAAGGATGATGGTGGGAAGGCAATTTTGTTGGAATAGTGTCTAAGGCTGCAACTATATTAGGCAAGTATTTGACTTGGTTGTGCATGATCCTTTTGGGTTGCCTTCACCATAGCAACTTGATAGGATGATTTATTAAGAGAGAATAAATATTATTAATATATTATGAGAATAATATAAAGAATATTAATATTGTTATTTGATTAATATAAGTCATAGAATTAATTGGAATTAATTTGGTGACTTAAAGAGATTAATTAAATAAGAGGGTATAAATTGTCAATTGTTTGATAGTTAAACTTTAGACTGTAAATCCATATTGGATAGATAGTGGACGGATTCTAGAAGCTATGGATAGCTTCAAATCGTCTAAAGGGTTATCTAAGGAATGGATTTGGATTGCTTTAAGAGAAGATTATCCAACTAGGGTTTAGGTTGTAACCCTTAAGGAGTCCACAAGTATAAATAGACCCTATGGCAAAGGGAAATTGACACTTGATCTAAAGTAGAGAAGCCCTGGCCAATTTCCTTCCCTCTCCTCTCTCCCAAATCATCCTCCTTGTTATTTGGTGTTTATAAGCCATTAGAGGAGTGACAATTGTGACTCTAGAAGCTCCAAGACAACAAGATCAAACAAGGGATTCAAAGGTATGATTCTAGATTTCTTTTAACATTGTTCTTATACCTAAATAGTCATTAGAAGTCTTGGATTCAAAGCATGTTTAACTAGAAAGCCTAGATCCAAGCATTAGGGTTTTGCATGCGCACATAGGAAAGTTCTTATGGATAAAACCCATCAAATTTATGAGATAAGAAGCAATGGTGACAGCAAAAGACCAGAACTGTTATGGTAAGCTTGCATGAGAAAGTAATGATAAGGCAATTTCAACTATGTGGCAGTGTCTTCGTTCGTCATATCCATTGTGTTTAGGGGTATGACGGGGAGAAGTAATGTGAGTGATGCCGCAAGAGGCTAAGTGAGGTTGAAGGTTAATATATTCTCCACCATTTTCAGAGAAAAATTTTTTGGTTTTGGTTTAGAAGTAGTTTTCAACAATATTTTGAAAATGTGTGAAGGTGGTAAGAGAATTAGATTTTCGTTTTAAAGGATAAAAGCATGTGTACTTGGTGAAGTGATCAACAAATATGATATAATACTTGAAGCCATCTATTGATTGAATTGGATATGACCATACATCCAAGAAAAGTAGTTGTAATGGTGTGTTAGAAGTAAGGGAAGAACTATGAATAGGAAGTTTATGACTTTTATTGATGCAACATGAATTACAATTTTATTTTTGAAAAAAATAGTAGAAACAGTGGATGCTAAACTCTGGAAGACTCGAAGATGTGGATGTCCAAGCCGATGATGCCAAGGTGTGGACTTACTAAACTGTGTATGGAATGCAAGATGATGAGTTGCTGAACGAAAAGCATAAACTCCTCGATTAACTGTTCAGTGGAGTAGAATTTGGTTTGTTTTGAAGTCCTTGATAAGAAAATGGCATGAATATAATTGAATTAATATGGGATTGTCAATACATAATCGAGAAATAGAGATGATTTTACATGATATAGATGGAACACAGAGAACATCAGTGAGAGTAAAAGAAGTATTAGCAAAAGGGGCTATCAGAGAGCCAACACGAGTAATGGTAAAAGATGAACCATCTCCGATGACGAGTTCATCGGTTCCATCATAAAGTGTGTGAAGTGCGAGTGCATTGAGATCATTGGTTATGTGATGAGAAGAATCGTTGTCAAAGAGCCAGTCTGGAGTTGAATTAGGTGAGGTATTCATCAGGTGAGCTTGTGGATATGTGTTGTTATAGTTGGTTTTTGGGACAAGAGGTAAGTTAATTTGTGGGTATTTGTTCTTGAAGTCGTAACACGAAGTGAATGAGTGTCCTTTAGTGAAACAGAATTAGCATTTGGTAAGGAATTGGCGGGTTGTGCCACTAACTATGAGGGTGGGAAGTAGAGCAGGATATGATTGATTAGAAGTCTGATTCTGCCATGGTTTGTTTTGTGGTCGTTTGTTTGCTGCAAAGGCAGTCACTAGTTGGTGAAGTGAATTGGTAGTAGAGGTTTGTTAAAGAAGAGAAAGCTCATGATTGATGAGTTTTTCGTGTAGTTCATGAAAAGAAATAGGGATATCTTGGGCATGAACAACATTTATGATTGTTTTGTAAGTAATTGAGACCATTTATGATTGCGTCAGTTATATATTCTTTATCCAACTTCTTTCCCAAAATGTTGAGTTCATCAACAAGGGTTTTAACAGATTGCATATAATCTTTAATGGTTTGGTCATTGGTTTTTGTTGATTGTTTTAGGCGATGATGTAGTTGTTTGATGTGGACATGAGAGGGATTTGCATATGTTTTTGAAAGAATGTTCCAAACCTCAAGTGAAGATGACGTTTTCGTGACTAAAGGAATGATGAGTGGGGAGAGAGTACCAACAAGAGCTCCAAAAAGTAACCTGTCTTGGCGAAACCAAGTAGCAAAGTCTGCATGGGGAGTAGATACACCATTTTTAGTCGTGGGTTTAGGAGAGGGAAGGTGCCATCGATATATATATGTAAAGATCCAGTCCATGAAGAATGGCTTTAGTTTAAGTTTTCCAATTGAGATAATGTGTGAAGGTAAGTTTTAGGGAAGTTGGGAATTGAACAAGAATTAATGATGGTGTATTGAGAGGTAGGGTGGGGATTACAATAGATGACGAGCTTGAACTAGAAGACATAGTTGTCGATGATTAGGAAGTGTAGGTTTTCCTAGCTGATACCATATACGAGAATGAATGGAAAGATAATTTCATTCAACTGATAAGAGATACATATACACGAGAGATCCTAGATATTAGGATCTGTTGTAACAGAAACAATAAGGAATACAAAGTAAAATAGTCTAAGTGTATCATTATCTATATGAAAGAATACATGAATAATATTACCTCCGTCTCATATTTATTGTCCACTTTTGACTTTTGAAGTCATTATTCTTCAACTTTGACCTTAAATATTTCTTATTTTGATACATAATATTTGATGCAAAATATATGAATGGATTGTATTTCAAATCTATTTCATTGTTCTAAGTTTCATAAAGTAATATATAACACAAATAAAAATATTTAAGATCAAAGTTGACGAATAAAGACTTCAAAAGTCAAAAGTAGACAATAATTATGGGACGGAGGGAGTATATACAAATGTAAAACGTGCTATGTGTTAATACAATGTTTTCACTTATAAAAAACCAACTTAAAATTGTTTTGATTGTCCTCAGGAAAAAATATATTAGCTTTTCATGGAATTTATTATACAATGTATCAAGATAAAATGTTTTACTTACTACTAGAAAACTATATTGCTGGAAATATATAGGAAACAAAAAGTTTGCTGACAAAACTAATTTCATCGGAAAAGCAGTCATAGGAAACATTTTGCGACAATGGACATGTTCGGTAAAATTAGTTCGTAGCTGGTAGCTTGTAGTGTTAAGTAACATTTGGATTTGGAGCGTTTGCTTAAACTAAACGCTAGAAGCCTGTAGTGCCAAACAAGACTTTCTATTCAAAACACAACGTTTTGTCAAATGCTAGAAACTAGAAGCTCTCAAACGCTCTCAATCGCTCCGTGCCGAACACACCCAATGTTTCTGCAAATATATGTCTACGAAGTACCGACACACTTCCCACACATCACATTTTCATGGATATTTGACGCGACCAAGACTAAAGATGACACTATATGGTGACAATATTTCCAATAAATTTCCAAATTGGGCTCTATTTTTGCAAAGCATTTTCAACAAAAATTGCAGTCTAAAAAATTGTTGGACGGTAAGAAACTCAGACAACAAAAACAATGTTATTTTAAACCTAAGAACTATTTTTTCGCATGTATCTAAAAACTTTTTAAACATATTAAAAATTAAATGTATTGATTAAAAAAACAATATTTTCATAGTACATAACTTGATATACTACATATCAAGATATAAAAAACAATATCTTTTGCTATAGAAAAGCAAACTCATTTTGGGTGAACTTTTTAGTCGTCATGTGCTGTTAGTAATAGTATATGTGATTATTTTCGTAGTTTTACTCTTTCAGTTATGTCCACCGACGGCCAAATGCAAGTGAGTAAAAAGTAATGTTGTCCTACAATCTTTGTCTCGAGGAAAAGTAAAAAGTACTTATTGATAATTCAAGATCATATAGCCCACACTGCCGTACATGGTCGGCATTTACAGTTATAGGTTTTGTGACACATTTAAAATCGAATTCAATTCCATCATCTTATGAAGTTAAATGGAAAGCTTACCGTTAATTAGTGAAGATTATAAATCAAAGGTGTTGAAGGTTCCATTAATATTAAATCAACCTTCCAACTAACCAATTCATTCACAATCACATATGCATGGACAAGAATCCCTATAAATACGCGTAACCTTTGAGAACGTTTCTTGCACCAATCACATAACAAGTAAACATACAAGTTTCCTACAACTTTTGTGCTCCTATATTAGAAAAATGGCGAGGATGGTGATGATGGTCATATGTGTAGTGGTGACTTGCATGGTGGTGGCGGCACCCTATGCAGAGGCTATTACATGTGGTCAGGTGGTAAGCAGTTTAACTCCATGCATTGGCTACCTAACAAACGGTGGTGCTGTGCCACCGGCATGTTGCAGTGGGGTTAAGGCAGTCAATAGCGCTGCAAAAACAACCCCTGATCGTCAGACGGCTTGTGGTTGTATAAAGAGTGCTTCTGCAAGCATGTCCAACATCAATGCGGGAAACGCTGCTAGCCTCCCCAACAAGTGTGGTGTTAACATCCCTTACAAGATCAGTCCAAGCACTGATTGCTCCAAGTATGTTCAAATATATGTTTATCTTTATTTTATCGGTTTCAACTTTGAAAACTCATCTACCGGGTTAAATATTACATGAGCACACACATTAACTGTATTGATTTGGTTTTTGCAGGGTGCAGTGAGTCCGAGATGTTTATGCACGTTTGGAAGATTTGAAGCATATATATCTAAATTACAATAATTAAAGAGAGCACTATTTTTGTTTAAAAGTTATATATGTTACTTAATGTCTCTATGATTTGTACTGCCTTTTGACATAAAATAGTGTTCTTGTTATATTTGTGATGTCATCATCACCTTACTTATATACCTCCCTCCCGTTACTTTCCTCTGTCATTTTCACACCTGCAAAGGCATATGTAAATTCACATGTACTGATGTACTTGAGCATCATTTTGCTGGATCTCATTTATATAGAGGTCCAACTAAAACATTAAAATATCATACTGTACATGTCATGAAATAACGGATCCAGAAGATAAAACTAGTATAAATGTAAAAAAAAAAAAAATGTCCCAAAGACTCTGGATTAAAAATAAATAAATTGAACGGTGTCATAGCTAGGTCCTCTCGTATAATTAAAAAGATTAACAACAAAAAATAAATAAAACTTAAGATTCTGTTTAAGCAAAACAACAAATAAAAAATTTCCATTAAGCCTTAGAGTTTTTATCCTTTGCAGCTAAATGATACAGCAAAATTGAGACGTTACAAAGAAAGAAAAAGACCACATGCAACATGAGACATTAAAATCTTTAAGCAGCAACCAGTTAAGGGGTTTGAAAGGCAGCCAGCCAGCCATGAACTTTGGGGCAGAAACAGTAGCAACAAAACTTAATAAAAACAACAAAAACGGCATTTGTAATTGAATATTAAACTGCTAACCCACTATGGAACTGAATCAAATTAACACCAATTTGCAGGATGTTGGAGTAATTCAGAATATAGAGTCAGGGGTATTTTAGGAAACTTGCCTTTTATTTGGTATTTGAATTAGATTAGGATTCTGATTAATTTTATTCAAAATGTTGAACATATACTCAGAATAGCAAAAAGAAAATCCATAAAAAACAATGTTTTAAAAACAGTTTTGAATCTAAAAGAAGAACAACTCGAATATTACAAGCAACTCAAAAACCATACAACGTACGTAACCACAAGATTATAGAAAATAACTTGTAATACCACTACTAGAAAATTTTCCTTTAATGACACGTGAATTACGAAACACACTAATTTTATGACATGAAAAACCTGTATACGTCTAAAAAAAGTCATATTTTCTAAAATTAAAATATTTACGACGTGCATTTTTATTTGTCATAAAATTAGTGTCAGATTAAAATAAAAGCATGGAGTACACCATTAAAATATGTGTGTCATCTTTCTTCCCGTCGACATAATTCCTAAACCCCCACTTCCTGCCCGCATAAATCCTAGCTACGACTTTTGAATGGGACACAAATTCATTCATACAGCTCGGTGTGCCTCCCCTCTACCCTACACAAGTTTTAGTTTGCGACTCCTCATCGATCTTTCAGTTTTGAGACCCCTCTTAGATACTTAGATTCGTGTATGTACCTTGGGCCTAAATTTTTACACATTTACCCTTTCCCCTCGTTAGAATCAGATATATATATATATATATATATATATATATATATATATATATATATACTACTTTTGCCCTAATCCGACGACATAGCTCAACATCGACATTGATCACCATTGGACCAGTGACCAACACTGTCGAGCAATCATGCAGCCCCACATCGAATCAGCACGAGCTTCCTTGGGGTGACACTTCACAATGTTTTTTATTTTACAGATTGATGATCTCATTTAGGTAAAACTAATGAAAGAAAGGTATTCTATTGCTTAATTTGGTTGTCTTTTATGTTTTATACTTATTTTTCTCATTGCTCAAGATAATATATACTTGAAAACCAATGACTTGGACCTCAAAAGCTATATATTGATTCGACTTTGCATCATAATTTAACTGGTTCCAATTAAAAATGACAAAAATGATCCTAAAAAGACTAAACACCTACATGTTCTTCATGGAGCTAAGGAAATCCTATTTTTGTTTGAAGCTAACTTGACAGAAGCTTTTGCTGAGATTCTTCACAATTGTTTGGACAAGGTATATAAGATTTTAAATTCTGCAATTTAATTTCTGCAAATCCCCTAGCTTTTTCTCTTTAACTTGAAACTAATTACGTAACTTGCTTAAGTGTGCATTGGATCTACTTATGTTAATGTAGATGTGTTGAATAATGAAAGACGTTGGTAGCAAGATGTTGTTGGTTGAAGGTACATCACTACTCCTAGAGTTGTCATTCGTAGGTTCAAGTATTTTTTTATATAGTTTCTTAAAGAAATCAACATAATGAAAGTTTGTAATATGTTTTGTTTATATATATATATATATATATATATATATATATATATATATATATATATATATATATATATATATATATATATATATATATATATATATATATATATAGGGAAACCAAACAACACTTACGAAGAACAAGAACGAATTGGATCCATTTGCCAATATCTGGTGACTCTTGGTAGGAGGTAATTCGGATATCACATCAAACCAAAAGCACACAAATACATATTGTTTACGCGATTCCATCAAGGTGACCTATGTCCACGGATGGAAATGAATATTCTTCATTCACAAAGTTCTCTACACACTAAGAATACAAAAGACACTTCTCAAATAACTAGCAGGCATCCATATTTATAGACTAGGGATCAGACCAAAAACCCAAATTGGGGAAGCCCATTAGTCCATAGGCTCATGAAAGGGGTCAAGCAATCACAATCTGTCATGCAACCGCTTCTGGAACCTTCATCCTTATGAGACATTTCATTTTCACCATCAATACATAACTGGCACATCATGTTTCATTGAGTGGCTCCCCTTGTCACTTAGTGGCACCTCCTGTCCCTTAGTGGCACATCCAGTGCATGAAACTTTGATGAGGTGCCATGACGGCACATCTGGACTAATTTCCTTAAGCGTCTCCAACTTTTTAGACTCCTTGGAAAATCTTGAGCATCATTTTGAACATTATAGCATGAGTGGCACATCAAGGGATGTCATGGCACATCAGGAACACATGTGGCACACCAACAATATGTGTGGTTCATCAAGCCACCTAATGACACATCATGATTATGTAGTGTTGCATCTTGATCATTAGTGGCACATCCATGCTTCAACATTACATAGGTAGTGCATCGATACTCTCAAGTACCACAAGGCACACTATACTGGCACACTTTGTTCCCATGATAATGCATCAACCTTCAATTTGGCACAATCTTCATCAAGATGTCACATCCTCCTTCAAGATGGCACATCCTCCATCACGACAGCACATCCTCCTTCTAGATGGAAAATATTGAATCCAAAGTTGCACACCCCCTTCCCAAATGACACATTCAACATTATAAGTGTCACATCCACACCTAAAATGGCCCATCCATGCTGCAAGATGCTCCTTTCCTTTCCTAGGTGCTCCACACCCCCTTTAAGATAATGTGACATCTCCATTTTCACGGCTAGAGAAGACTGTTTTAATTATGCTTATTTTAGAAAAAATAGAGTATTCTTGGATAGCGGAATTTGTCTTGTGAAAAGGTATTTTCCGAAGAAATGTTTTTCGTTGATTATTAAAACTTGGTATGAAGCATAAATGTAAATATTACTGTCCTTACAACATCCAATGACCTATATTTCGTTTAATTTATCATCAGATCCAAACATGATATACCTTCATATCGATACCTGTGATACATAGGAACTAATTGGGTTAGGTTGGGAAACCTGGAGAGTACATAAGGTTTTAAACTGAAAATAATATATTTTGTTATATATTTTTCAACAGACAAATAACACAGTTACGCATTCCCATTATCTTTGCTTCCTAATCCGTAAGTAATGACATCGAGGGATCTTTCCTAAAGGATATTTATCAGTAGCAGTTGTCATCTATTCTTCCTTAAACATCTAGCCACAAGAATACAATTGTACTTTAGGCACAACATAATAGTATGATAGTATTTTGGGTAAACACAACAATAAGATGGTACTTGGTCACAACACAGAAGGTCACAACTTATTATTTTACACATCATTTTACTAAGTAATATTTTCCAAGATAATTAGGCACATCAGTGCAATAGTACTTTGGGTAAGCATAATTGTACGATAGTACTTTGGTTACATCACATCAAGCCATAACTCCTTATTTCGCACAACCCTTTACTAACATACTTCAATCTCTCATTTATTACTTTACTTATTCTTTTACTAATCTATCACCGCCTCTCATCTATTATTTCATACAGCCCTTCACTACTCAGTCATATTTTAAATATAATAAAGTATGTAAAGTTTAATCAAGTAATAGCTATGTCATGTTATATAGTTATATTAAACTTGGTTAAACATCAGAAATAGTATTTTCAACATTAAAAATACTTGTATTTATGTGAAAGAAGAAAGTAACTATGCACTCACATGTTAAAGTGGAAGGCTAGAAAGTTAGGGAGTTCTTCACTTCAGCATTAAGCGTTTCCTTTGATTTGGCCTAGGTTCAACTATCACTAGGTCTTAGTTTATTATTTCTTATGTCTAATGATAGTCTAGATTCCTCAACAATCCCAAAGTCTACATCAAGATCTATCAAGTAAGGAGCAACCAAGTAAGATCATATCGAAGGTAGGGTTCGTTTGGTATAAAGAGTATATTGTTTGGAAATCCCACTTTAAACACCTCACTAAATCTAGCGTAGACATCACCCCCATAAGTAAATTAGTCAATAATATGACTTGCTATCACAAATAGATCTTATTTATAAATTCATAATAATGACTATGGATATAAATATAAGTTACATTGAAGGCAATATAAGCATAGCTTAACTTACAGAGATTTCCTTGACAAAATCCGAAAATTATACTAGCAAAACTCCGACCTGATAGCTACTAATACCATGCACTCAGGAACCTCAGTGCTTCAACAAAATATCTTAAATACTAATAATTTTCATGCTAAAGGAGCAGAAACTCGAAAGAGATTGTTAGGAGAGGTGTCGAGAAAGAAGTGAGCAAGGACATCTATTTCTAGGCTTAACACAGGGCGGGCATGACGTGCCCTGTCGTGACGTCGGTCCTCTTGTCTGCTGACACGTGTCAAGTAGGAAGTGGGGTGACATGATAACTTCTCGAAGCGCGTGCCATGCCCTTCTGCATGTGACGCATCTCGTGAAACTTAAAAAAAATCGTTACTTCCTCATACGAACTTTGTTTTTGATGTTATTTACATCCATACATAGATATCGACGAGATCTACAACATTCGTTTAGACTCTGTTGGCTAATTCTCACCTTTTTTATTATTTTAGAAGGCTTGGAGTGCTATTCTCCGTTTAGTGTTCATATCTTTTTCATATGACATCCGTTCTAGACTGTCTTTTCAATGATGGATTCCTATTAACTAGATCTTCGACTCTCATATATATTGTTTCTACTAAAAAAAAACCGAACTAAATTCAATTTCTATGCAAACATAGTTGCGTTTGAACTTCGAAAAATCATAACTTCCTCATATGAAGGCCGATTTGGATGTTCTTTATATGCATGCTCTTGGTTTTACAATTGCTACGACTTTCGTTTATATTTCTTGGACTAAGAAGCATCTTATCTAAAATTCACTTTTTATGTACAACCATGTCAGTTTAATCGTGAAACTCCAATGAAGCATAACTTCTTTATATGAAGTCGGATATCAGAGTTCTTTATATGTACGACATCCTTGTCATATATACTATAAATTTGGTTAAGGTTATGTATCCTAACTAACCTTCTATCAAAATATCATTTTTATCGCTTATTATATCTTAATTGTCTAGCCCGAATCAGCGGGAGTTATAAATGATCTATTCCTTTGTCACATGCTACGTTTCTTTTTCACATGAACCATTCCCTTCTTAGATGATCAGTTCCTTTTTGTCACCTACTCCATTAAACTCCAAGTGCCCCCATTGAACCCAAATGATCCATAAGAATGCTCCAAATGTGCAAGTCACATTGAACAATCTTTACCTTGACTTGAGTATCCTCTGAACTCTACCTTAAACCAAGAACTTCCTCTCCCTTCCCTCTATCCATCCTCGAAGGAACCTAACTCTTGTAAACATCAAACGAGTCCAAGAAAAGCTTGAACTTCTCTCTTGGCAATGATTTTGTCAATATATCTTCCGGATTCTCCTTGGTACAAGAGATTTGAATACGAAACCAATCATAGAACATGATAGGTTTCTCCACATTCAAAACAAGACTCTAAATGAGACCAAGTACCAATGATCTTCTTATCTCCTAATCACCTTCATTGTCTGAATCTATCGATCCAAACAAGTTCGTATTCCGTGCATTCACACCATACACCAGAATAACATTAAGCGTACCCTTTAAGTGTCGCAAGATCCTCCTGACAACACTAGAATGACAATAAGACCTTCTTAATGTAGTGAGAAATGTATAATCATCCTGCTCTTGTATCCCTCTAAATCTCTGTCCCTATAATCTTCTTTTAAGCACCTATATCATTCATCACAAACTTATTCTCCAAAATCTTCTTTAAGTTGTCTTTCCGGACATCAGCATCACCATGCACTTCTTCCATTTATTGTTCAAGGGATTCCACACGTCTATGTTGTTTCATGTCACTTTGTTGTTGCTCATTTATCACTAAGTTGTATGGTTTTCGTGTTGCAAACTCTACCTTCTGGTTAGCACCCTAATCGTTCCACAACCGATGACCTTTCTATCCAGATTCATGTCCTAGAAATATGCACTACATTGCCATTGGCTCTGGTTTACCATCATTCACATGAGCATAAGCAAGGCTTCCAAACATTCATAAACCACAATAATTAAAAGTTTTCCTAGACCACACCTCTTGAGGCGTCTAATAATTACTTATAGTAGACAGAGATCTAGTCACCAGATATCAAGCAGCGTTGACTGCTTCTGACCATAATTGGTTTGATAAATCAGCTATTAATTGCATGCGTTGAGCACGCTCCACCAGTGTTTTGTTCATCTGTTCTACCACTCCTCTTTGATGTGTTGATTGTTGTACATTGCGATGCCTCACTATACCTTCTTTTTTGCAAAAATTTTCAAACGTAGCCTTGCAGAAATCCAAACCATTTTTTATTATGAGTGACCTTAATAAGTTCCTAGTCTGTTTTTCAACAATGGTATTCCATTCTTTAAACCACCCAAACACTTCATCTTCGACTTTTGTCTTCAAAAAGTAAACTTTGTTCTTCCTTGAGTAATCATCGATAACAGTCACAAATTATTAACACCCACCATGAGAGTTCACTTGAGAGGGACCCTGATGTGTATTTTTAATACACTAGTTTTTTATTTATATTTCCTAGTCCATCGCATCTGTAAACCACCTTATAGCCAGTGAACCTGATTGAGTACAATATAGTTTTGATAAGCAAGTGTGTCAAACTCAAGCGGAACGGTAGTGGATTAACATTAGAGTATTTTATTATAGGTTATACTAAATAAACAAAAGCAGAAAAAGGGTTTTATTATTAAATCTAAAACAAATCAATAACTAACCTAACTAAATAAATTGATTGGAAACATATCACTTCAGTTACTTTAGTTTATATTGGATTACTTCTCAAAATAATGGCTAAACTACTATGTGCAATGGATATTTATTCATTATTCACCGATTCTTAATATGACTTAGTGTGAGAACACCGACCGCCGTTAACATTTAACGATATGACGTAAAAATATAATAAGGACAACCTTGTAACTATCTGATATATTTTAATATATTCTAAATTTTCGTCCTTAATTACGTAAAACGTTAGGTTCAAAAATCGTGCGCAAAAAGTCGTATCACTTGGAGAACTTGTTAGTATATTTAGACTCCTTAAGCGATCACAATTTTAGAAATATAAATGTCGTAAGAATCCGACATCATATAGGTGAGATATGTCATTTATAGTAAATGAATATCTACCATAATTAAAATGTTACAACGACAAAAACTACAAAGATATTGGTTGACTTTTGGAGAAAGTCACCAACTAGACAATAGTAGTACGACTTAAAGTAGGAATTACGAGGCAAGGAACGCCTAAAACGGACATCATATGAGAAATTTATGATTTTTATAAAATTATAGCGGTAATAAAAATACGTCGAAAAACGTAAGACAAAACTAGACAAAACGACCAAAAGGAATGATATAGAGAATGAAGAGACCTACACAAATATATAAAAGTCGTTAAGAAAGGAGTTCGCATGCGAGAGTTAAGGAAGTTCGAAGTTGAATTTTTACCGTCGAGTACACTCGACCGCACTGCGTCGCGCGCACAGACACCCAATTTCGTTGAGATATGGGATGATGAGGCATGTTAAGATGAACACACGTGGAAACATCATACGGTTCACACACATTTGCACGATGCGCCGTCCAAAACTAGCTATAAACAGCAGACTTCGACACCTCATTTCCCTCATACCTCTGTTTAATTCTCTCTATATCGTCTTGCATGTCGTCGCCCCGGTTGACTCTCAAAGTGATAACTTGTGGTTTCTACCCTACACCAACGTTTTTAAACTCACAGGTGAGTTTCACGGCCCCATTTTCCACTTCTTTTGGTGGAAAATGTCTAAAATGCAACTTTACATAGTTATTACTAATTATACTTAGATAATTATGCTCATAAGATTAGGATGATATTATGCCCGATAGATATTTTTCCCTAACTCATTAGCTAATATTATGCCTAGTTGTCATACTAGACCACTATGATAGATAAGATCATACATAGTCGTCATGTTGGCTATTGCCTGGAAACGCTGAAACTCATTATTATAGCCACCTTTGAATAAGCTTAGTACCTAGTGTTACTCTGCCTAAATTCTCGGCTACGCAAAACATATACACACACATAAGATAATATATATATATATATATATATATATATATATATATATATATACACACACAAACACGCACATAAGATAAATAATGTATATAATAAGTAAAACCATATAAATACAATGTGAATAACAACATGAACGACCAGGAGAGTCCCCTATGAAAAAAGTTAGATGAGACACTCCCACCGATGATTGTTAGATACAACGCGACGGCAAGTCGAAGCAGGCATAACTTTCTAAACACGGCGACGTTCGATGAAGCATCATGGATTTTCGGTATCAACAATCATAACTCAATTATAGGAACTCATTGTAACTTTAGCAAACTAAAATAAGCTATGATAAACTATTATTAGGAGCTAATTAAGTAGTGATAGTACACACAATCTCAATGAAAATGATTCTAGGTCAACCAACATTTAACTATCTTAGACTACCACTAGAAATCTACCTATGAAAGTAGTGATAGTACTCATAAACTCAAGGATGTGAGTTTAGGATGAACAAAATAACTAAAATACCAACACATGATTTGTAATAATAAAAATTGTGGACTCACCAATGTTGTGTTGACCTATAAAATCGTAGGCATTCTCAGGAGAATGAACATGTCTGAAGGAGAAGATAACCCCAATGATGCAGCCCGGAACCTATGTGCTTTGTGTTTGTACTTTGCTTCCTTAACCCACTTGTACCTCAAACAATTATATAATATATTTTATTTAATGAATAAATAGCTATTTTGTTTAGTAAATCATGTGTATTATTTAACACATATCTTGGTCTAAAATCCCAACATCCTAGCGTCGCATAGCCTAACGCTTCTACCGCCGACCAAGGGTGTCATAAATTAGTATCAGAGCTACATATTAAAACGAACTAGTAATTCCTTAGGAAATACAACTATAATATAGGAATACTCTCTAATTAGGTTTAGCCTTTAAGCTTAATAATGATTACTAATATTAATTACCCTACTTCTTGACTACTTACGAGGGAGGTGACTAGTTTGAGCTATCGCTTGGGTTCCTGGAGTTCAGAATGGCGATATGCTAAAATGATCCTACCCTCAGGTACTTCTCATCTGCTTGGTCCATACTTGATAGTTTTGGAGTATAAAAACCTAAAACATATCCAACCCAACAATGATTAAGAACAATATGGATATGCTCATAATAGTATATATACTACCTCACAATACGAACCCACAAAGTCGCAACTCAGGATTTTAGGTCAAAAATCCTATTTAGAGTTGGTATAGTACATCGGACGTACCACGAGTAGACCTAGAATGCGTAAATAAGTTTAATTATGGTTCGACGGATGCACGACCAAACTCGGATACGGGGGTTGGCAATCTAAACGCTTCAAGACTTCTGGATTGGATGCATAGGCAAAGATTCTATACTTAGAAGATTCTCTTAGTGACTTCTACATCTAGGGACTACTAAATCAACGATGTCTACACTCGAGGATTTTTCTACCCTAGGAACCTCTAACTTACGACATACAAAGGGGACTCAGGAGTTATGGGTTTGCCGAGAGTATGACATGAGATGAATCATGCAGGGCATCTTACTTATCAAAGGAGGAGTGTGCGGTACTTGATGACTCAGACCCTATCGATACCCCAGAGGACGGTGATGACACGGAGCCCGATTACAATCCAACTGATTACCCCTCAGAGCCAGCCCTTTCGTTGAACTATACACCAGCTGGACTAGATCTTCTTAGTTTCGAGTTTGAGGCTGACAAAGATGAAGAGGACACTACCACCTTACCCGAGACCTCGCTACCCTACCCCACTCCTTCCTATCATTCATATAGGATACCGAAGGGTACTCAAGTGAAGAAAACCCTGAGGAAGATTTATATCCCCTCACGAAAGAGGGCAACATCCCCACCAACATCACTACTGCCAGCAAAGAAATGCCATAGAGACACGAATCAGATGCCCCATATACAAGCCTAGGCATAGGAGGAGGCTATCAACTCAAGGTTTGAGGTGGGGAGTCATCCACTATACCTCCCCAACCTTGGATACTCACATAGAGCAGGCCATCTCTTATCTAGTGCCCCACACCACCCATCACTTAGATCACATTGCAGCGATGGAAACTGATGTCTTCTCATTGAGGATGGTCTTGGTGTAACTTAGTGAGCGGTTGTAGTACTTGGAATAGGAGAGGGAATTGATGGAGAAGAGGACCGTACTCATGCAGGATCAGCTGCGGAGGAGGCCCAATTCCATCACCAGGTGTTGGAGGAGGTGATCAGCCACACAAATCGATTGGAGCTCTAGGTAGAAAGGATGGAGTCTCGAGTATCTCTTTATGATACTTGGCTAGATTTTGTATATAGACAGTTAGTGTAGCTGATGGCACTTCTTATAGTGTACTGTGAATTTTCATTTCTTTTGTTTTGCCCTTATCATGATGGCTAGGAGTGATACAAATACTTTTCTTTTGGGTTAGGGTAACGGGAAAAGATTTTACACATATGTTTTATAACTTCAAAGCTTTTCCTACCCTAACAACACCCAGTTTTGGTAATTTCGGCATAATATATGAAACATATTATACTTACCTGGTTGCATGAAATATGTTTGATATGGTATTATTGTTTCCAGTAACATTAACACTAACAGGCCACTACCTAACCATGAGAGTATCAATTTACTAAATCTGATGAATTAACTCACATCTCGACACTAACTTTAGGAATCTAGAAATGGCACCCCTAAGAATCACCAGATCTAGACAAGGTCTTCAAGTTGAGTAGGATGCTCAATTCACACTATGTAACACGCCCCTAGACCACACGGTAATTGAAGCAATGGTCGAACAAAGAATCGTTGAAGCACTAGTTGCACATGGAAATTACACAAACTCTGGAATTGGAGGAGAAGGCTCCCAAGGAAATGAAATAAGTGCACTAAGAGCATGCACCGACAAGGACTTCATGAACATCAAACCTTGGACGTTCTTTGGGAACGAGGGAGTTGTAGGACCCACCAGTTGGATCGAAAAGCGTAAGTCTATCCTCGAGATCAACTCTTGTGCTGAGGAAAGCAAGGTCAAGTTTTGCCACCTGCACATTTGTCGATGCAACTATATCTTGGTGGAATGGCCAGTCAACACTCCAGGCCTTGCCAATGCCAATGCTCTATCTTGGGAGCAGCTAAAGTAAATGATCATTGAGGAATCTAGTCCTCGAGACGAGATGCAATAATTAGAGCAAGAACTATGGAACTTTACCATGAGCAACGCCAACATCTTGACCTATAACAACAGGTTCAAAGACATCACTACCCTTTGCCCGAACTTTGTGACCCCTGAGTACAAAAAAGTGAAAAGGTATATATATGGATTGATTCAACCCATTCAAGGGTTGGTCACGTCCTCTTGACCATCGACATACGATAGTGGCAAAAGGTTGTCTTATAGCCTAACCAAACAAGAATTAAGATGAGAAACGTTGGTCAAGAAGACTGACATCCTAAGGTCAAGGAAAAGCAAAAGCAAATATGGAAACAGATTCAATGGTACCTCCAAGTAAAGTCCCTGCAAGACACAAGAGATTGTAAGGGCCTACCCCATCACTCAGGGCTCGGCAGCAGTCCCAACCCCTGCATCTTTAGGACGGTATGCAGAAAAGCACCCGAAGTGAAATTTGTGTCACCTCAACCACTTTGGTAACTGGATGCAATGTAACATGTGCAATCGTAGAGGGCATACTGAAAAATACTGCCACCAACCCGCGATTGCTCCTACTAGCACAACCAACCAAGGCATGGTTGCTTTGCCAAATAATCAAGCCTGTTTAAATGTGGGATTGTTAGGCACATCAAAAGGAATTGCCCAAGGTTAAGGAACAAAGGAGGAAATGCTAGAGGAAGAGCTTTTATGATTGGCACGAAGGATGCCATTCAAGACCCCATCAATGTGACAAGTATATTTCCTATTAACAGTTTATATGCATCTATACTCTTTGATCGCAGTGCCGAAAGAAGTTTCATTACATCTAAGTTTAGAAAAAATTTAAGCCATAAGTCTAGGAAATTAGATGAGCCTTATATAGTAGAAATGGCAAATGGAGAATCTGGTAGTATTTAGGAAATACTAGAAGACGGCCTTCTAACTCTGTATAACTACTCATTTCATTTCAGTCTCATGCCTATGACCATCAGTATCTTCGATGTCATAATCAACATTGATTGATTATCACCGCACCGAGCTGAGATCTTATGCTACGACAAGGAAGTGCAACTACCCTTACCAAATGCGGAATCCTTAATAAACTACGGAGGTAAGACTAGATAAGGTCTTAGAATCATCTCTTGCATGAAGGCGTGGAAGTATCTTCACAAGATTAGATGGGCAAGAATAAGGAAATCAAGAACATACCCCAAGTATTTGATTTTCCCGATGTATTTTCGGAGGACTTGCCCAGACTACAACCAACTTGCGAAGTTGAATTTCGAATTGACCTAGTTCTAGCGGCAGCTCCAGTGGAAATATCACCCTACCGATTAGCCCCTTCGGATATGAAAGAGTTGTCTGGTCAACCCCAAGAGCTATTGGATAAAGGCTTTATAAGACCGAGTTTCTCACCCTGGGGAGCTCCGGTGCTATTCATCAAGAAGAAGGAAGGAACCTTCAGAATGTGTATTGACTACCGGGAACTAAATAATTTGATGATCAAGAATAGATATCCACTCCCTAGGATTTACGATATGTTTGATCAACTACAAGGATCCACCTTCAACTCGAAGATTGATTTAAGGTCTGGGTACCACCAACTTCGAGATACTATTTATGCCTTTTGGCTTAACCAATTCCCCAACAGTCTTTATGGATCTAATACTTGAGATATATTGATATATTCACGGATAGAGGAAGAACACGATAAAACCTTCGAATCATTTTGGAGTTTTAAAAAGGAGAAATTGTACGCAAAATTCTTGAAGTGTTAATTTTGGATCAGAGAAGTACATTTCCTAGGACGCGTAGTCAACGATAAGGGAATTCACGTAGATCCTTCCAAGATCAAATCCAGAAAAGAATTGGGAAGCACCCATAACACCAATAGAGGTGTGTCAATTTCTAGGATTGGCAGGCTATTACACGAGATTTATAGAGAATTTCTCAAAAATAGCAAAACCTCTCATTAAACTTACGCAGAAGGATACATAGTTCGAATGGAAAGAACAATAACAATCCGCATTTCAGAAACTGAAACATATGTTGTGTAGTGTGCCAATTCTTTCGCTCCTGGAAGGAACCAAAGACTTTGTCTTCTATTGAACGCATCACATCAGTACATGGGATGCGTACTCATGCAAAGAGACAAAGTGATCGCTTATGCCTCACGCCAACTCAAAACTCACAAGAATAATTACACCACCCTTGACCTGGAATTGGGAGTTGTAATTTTGTCCTGAAAGACTTGGTGACACTACTTGTATGGCACAAAGTGTGTCATATACATGAACCACAAGAGTCTTTAGCACATCTTGAATGAAAAGGAACTCAAAATGAGATAACGAAGATGGAATGAGCTGATGAACGACTATGAGTGTGAGATTCGATACCACCCGAGCAAAGCTAACATAGTGGCTCACTCTAAAAATCCAATCAAACCTTCATGCCTAAATTCGAGAAGCTCAAGTAGATTCAATCCAGGAAGAGAACAAGGCAGAAGAATGCCTATGAAGCATGGAGAAACAATTTGTCTCCAAAGAAAATGGAACCTTGTGTTCCATGGACCAAATTTGGGTACAAAAATTTGGCGACATTAGGAGTCTGGTGTCAGATGAAACTCACAAGAGAAGATACTCAGTTCACCTAGGATCTAATAAGATGTATCTTCACTTAAGGAAAAGTTACTGGTGGCCAAATTTGAAGGCAAAAATCAACACCTATGTGAGAAGTGTTGGACCTACGCTAAGGTCAAAGCAGAATACCAGAAAGCATCGGGTCTACTGCAACAACCCAAAATTACCGAATGGAAATGGGGACAAGTTGGAATAAACTTCGTCACAAAACCACCCAAAACGCCTATTGGTTACAAAAGAATTCAGATAGTGATCGATCGTCTGAGTAAGTCCGCCCATTTCGTATCCATTAAGTAAACATAAAAGATGGAGAAGTTGTCCAACAATTATTTCAAGGAAATAGTCTAGCTAAACAGTGTGCTAACGTCGATCATTTTGGATAGAGACAACCGATTTACATCCCGGTTCTGGAAAACAATGCAACGAGCATTAGGAACCCAACTCGATATGAGTACCACCTATCGGCCAAATACAGATTAGGAGAAAGTGTCGTCGGTTGAGTTTTCCTATAACAATAGTTAACACACGATCATAAAGGATGCACCATTTGAAGCACTTTACGGGAGAAAGTGATGTTCACCATTGTGTTAGGCGGAAGTCGGTGACACCCAACTAGCAAAGAAACAAGCAGGGAACATGTTACTAACCGCACATGAGATTATTCACGAGACAACCTAGAAGATCGTGAAAATTAAGGAACAGTTGAGAACAACTCGTGATCATTAAAAGAAATGCGTCGACTTTTGAAGAAAATCAATTGAATTTCAAGTTGGAGATAAATTCATGCTAAGGGTATCTTCTTGGAAATGAGTTATAAGATTTGGCAAGAGAGGTAAACTCAATCTGAGATACATAGGAACTTTTGAGATCCTTGTTAAGATAGGCCCAGTAGCCTATCGAATCGCTCTATTCCAACAGCTCAATAGCATACAAAATGTCTTCCACGTTTTGAACCTAAAGAAATATCTCTCTGATGACATGCTAGTTGTACGTCTCGGTAAAATCCTTATCGACATAAAACTCAGTTTTATCGAGGAACCAGTCGATATCATGGATTTCAAAGTCAATAGGCTTAAGCAAAGCCACATTCCCATAGTCAAGTAATGATGGAACTCTAAGCAATGATCAGAGTATGGATTGGAACACAAATATCAAATGATGAACAAGTATCCCCATTTATATAAGAACACGCTAACAACATGCTAAATTTAGGGACAAATTTTCTTTTAACGGGGAGAGGATGTGACAACCTAGAGAATACATAAATGACCACCGTTAACATTTAACGATAAGGTGTAAAAATAGAATAAGGATAACCCTGTAACCACCTGATATATTTTAATATATTTAAATTTTCGTCCTGAATTACGTTAACCTTTAGGCTCAAAAACAAGTATGCAAAAAGTCACATCACTTTGAGAATAGGTTAGCATATTTAGACTCATTAAGCTACCGCAATTCAAGAAATATAAATTTCATAAGAATCGTACACCGTATGGATGAGATACTGCATTTATAGTAAATGAATATCTACTATAATTAAAAAGTTACAACGACGAATATTACAAAGAGATCGACTGACTTTCGGAGAAAATCACCAACTAGACAATCGTAGTACTACTTAAAGTAGGAATTATGAGGCAAGGAACACCTAAAACGGATGTCATATGAGAAAGTTATGATTTTTAAAAAATTATAATGGTAATAAAAACACGTCAAAAACAAAAGTCAAGACTGGATAAAACGACAAAAAGGAAAGTTGTAGAGAATGACGAGACCTACACAAATATATAAGAGTCATTTGGAACAGAGTTCGTATGCGAGAGTTATGAATATTCAAATCTGAATTTGTACCATCACGTGAACCTGTGCGCACTGTGTCGTGTGCATTGACTCCTGATTTCGTTGAGATACTAGATGATGTGGCACGTTGAGATAAGGACACAAATAACAACACGAACAACCTGGGGAGGCACCCATGACAAGAGTAAGATGAGACACGATTCATCAACACTTTGATAGATTTTTAGCTAGTTCCCGGCCTATAATCGTTAATTCTTAATTGAGCACGAGAGATGTGTATAGATCCATACGTGATTCAGAATTCCACCCGTGGCTTCTAGCTACAACTCGACGAAAAGGCGAAGCAGGCATAACTTTTTGAACACAACAACATTCGATTAAACGTCGTGGATTTTCAGGATCAACAATCATCATTTTATTATAGGAACTTATTGTAACTTTTTCAAATAAAAACTAGCTATCATAAAATATTATTCAGAACTAATTAAGTAGTGATAGTACACACAAACTCGAGGAAGCGAGTTTAGGTCAACCAATGTTTAAGTATCGTAGACAACCACTAGGAATCTATCTATGAAAGTAGTGATAGTACTAACAAACTCAAGGAAATGAGTTTTGGATAAATAAAATAATTAAAATACCTTTACACGTTTTACAATAATAAAGTATGTGGAATCACCAACATTATATTGACCACTCAAACCACATGTATTCTTAGGAGAATGAACCTTTCTGATGGAGGAGATAACCCCGGTGATGCAGCCCGAAACCTATATGCTTTGCTTTTGTAATTTTCTTTCGTTACCTACTTGTACCTCGAACAATTATGTAATATCTTTTATTTAATGAATAAATAACTATGTTGTTTAGTACATCCAATGTATTATTCCACACATATCTTGGCCTAAAATCCCAACATCCTAATGTCGCACAGCCTGGCGCTTCCAGTGCCGGCCTGGGGTGGGACACTTAGCATAGACAACTAATTCTAATGAATCTAAAGACCCTTAATTTCACAGTTATGCCATTAGTTGTCCATAAATCCATTGTTGAGTAGGTATGAAGCAAGATTTGATCTTTAATCCTAATGATCGTTGGAAATAAATCATGCATAGAATGATCATCCATTCATACACACACATTAAAGTTCAAAACTTTATTCCCTAGGTTATGATCAAACTCTAGTCATAATTACCAATGATCATGGACAATTATGATTCAAATTAACACAGTCAGAATGGTCGTCTAAACTTTATTAATTCAGTATATGCAATAAAGTAGATATCTTTAACACATATGGATCTTTCAATTAAACCTGAAAAAATAAATTAGATAAGAAAAAACTATCCAAATAGCAATTTAATCCAAAATCTCAAGATTCATCTAGTTTAACACAAAGCAATGGGGTTTTGAAGCCCTAAATCATAAAGTAAAACAATGATAGAAAAATTGTAATGCTAATCATGGTCAAAACAGCAAACCGAATGATTCCTTTCATGAATTGGCTCTCGAATCCTTCATATCTTCGCTCCAAATCAGCTTAACGGTACTTTTGTAGTTTATTTTCATGAATTGGCTCTCGAATCCTTCATGAATCGGCCGCCTTCTCGATCCTCAAAACGATACTTTTGTAGTTTATTTTCATAGGGAATGAATTAGGTTTGAATATATTTCATTAGGGTTGATTTTAGGCGTAGTTTCTAGGTTACAATGATGCTACGATGTGGAAAAAGGCTTGCTACACCGTGGGAGATGGAATCTTCATGTTCACAAAAATTTCTAATTTTCCACGTTGTGTAAATGCTTTGGCACAACGTGTGAAGTGGGAATCAAAATTTTTCACAAACACAAAAGACATCCAAATTTTTTTTCTAGTTTAAAGAACATCTTGAATCTCGTCAATCAGAGTTATGTGTCATGAGATATTCCCAAAACACTATAGAGAGGTCAAGCTGCCATCAACGTCCTTTTTGCATCTTTTTTAGCTCATTTCTCCTCCTTTTGCATCCCAACTTTGATTTTAACTGTAATTCATCATTTCAAAGCATATTCAATATCACATATCTTAAAATATAACATTTTTACTCAAATATATTAAGATAATGGCCTAATATATAGTTAAATAAGGCTATATCAAACCCCATAGGTTTGAGTGAGCACATTCGAGAATCTCCTTGCTAGAGTGTTAACCGAACATAACTTCACTTTACGTTGTACCTCTTCAATAAACGCTTCACCAGGCTTAGCATGGAAGAGTACCAAGTAATACACTATAGAAGAGTTAAGAATAAATTGGATTACAATGCAACTAGTTAGAATGCAACAGAAATTATGTGACTAAAAGTGATTCATTTATGACATCTTTTTTGAAATTCAATCATTGATGATCGTTACGAAAGAATCTTATGATTGAAACGGTGAACTTGCCTCGAGTATGGATACCAAAGTCATGCAAACTCACATGATGTATACACAGTATGTACCATCGTATTTGATAGTTGTTTGAATATGTAAAGACATCATAGCCAAATAAATTCATATTGGTAGAAATCTTGTCGATCAATTTGCTAAGCTAACAAATCTGACAATAAGAGTGGTAGTGAAAGTTGATCATGAGGCATTTGATTTGCAAATGATTTGAATAGAGCCCACTTAAAATAATATATATATATATATATATATATATATATATATATATATATATATATATATATATATATATATATGACAGTGATTTGATGATTATTAATTGGAGAACTTAATAAATGACAGTGATTAGTCATTTAAATTAATTAATCGGTATGTTCTCCTTTCGCATATTTAAAAACTACTTACTGAATATTAATTTATTCATAACTCCACAGTCACTCATACTCTTGGAAGTGAGTACAGGAATTAAGACTGTTAAGAGGTTGGTGGATTATCCATAGACTAGGCATACAATAGACATTGCGTTGACACTCATAAGTACTTGAAACGGAGATTTAAGTATTGGAACAACCCATGCTCATAAAAGATTACTTCCTAGATTCAACCATACATAATTCTATAAGTATAATATATTTTATTCTTAAAATAGATAGATATTGATTTCTTTTAATACAATTTGGTTATTCTTTGGTCTTGGTTTAACGTTATTGATAACTAGCAGTCATAATGGGTGACTCCAGGCATGATTTGACGAATAGAAAAAAACTGTGTATTCAAATTTTATCTATTCCTTCTCCCTTAATAGGAGAGGATATATCCTTGGGCACCGTAATGATTTTGTGCTAATATCTTATATGCTTTTCCAAGTCCAGACTAAATTGATGTGTTCAATTAGTAGTCTTATTTAATCATTAAAAATCAAAAATTGAGAAACATAAAGTTGAACTGTTAGGTTGATTTGTAATCCATGACTCAGTTCACAATGATATCTTGTGGAAATAGAGGAATAATTGATCACTAATCTAAGGGCTGACTCTTGGTATGATCGAAATTTCGGCAATTTTATGGAAGGCACGCTTTCGTGGTTATGCAAAGATTATTCGTCCAATAGTAATTGATGAAATGTCTAAGTGAGATAATGTAGAGAATCGGTGTCCAATATCATGATAAAACTGGTATAACTTTAGGAATAATAACAAAGTCCTTTTGGGTTACCCTCAAGAGCTAAAATACCTGGAAAGGATTTATGAGAGTGAGATAAATAGTTTATTAATTTAACATAACATGTTAAATTAATTAGAAACGTGTTAAATTTAATTTGCATTAATTTTGTACTTAACTGGATTGATTTAGAATTAATCTAGTATTGACTAAAGTTATAGGGATGGAATGTTAATTGTTGAAATGTTGAACAGGAGCAGCCTTTTAGAACCCCTAAAGGGTATGGGCAGTTTTGGAGAGTCTTGGAGGCTTCCAGAATCAATCCAGGTAATAAACAAGAAAAGGATTTGAATCTAGATTAAATCTAACTATTTCATTGATTCAAATATACATTGTCTGCAAGTTACCTCAATTACAAATAGACCCTTAGAGCCTTAAGAATTTTGTTCCTAACCTTTCTAAGAGTGATCATTTTTTTCTCATGTTCATTCCTCCTCTCTCCTAAATATTCTAGGGGTTTAGTCTTTTGGTGTGAGCTATTAGAGACAATCCTACTTTGGGTGCCAGTTCTTCCATGAACAACAACTGAGTTCGAGATCTACAAGTGGTCAAGTGAAAGTATAATTTTTTTCTAAAGTTTGGTATTCTTATCCCTTTTGATTAGTTTATTTTTATATTTTTTAAAGTATGTTGCCATAATATTAAAACATGAACCTAGGGTCCATGTACATTTAGGATTGTTTTTGAATGCTTCGGTTGCCTAAATCAAGTACATGGATGCAAAGAAAACCCAAAAATGGTATCAAAGCCATTATGTTTTAGTTATGAGCACTAAACTGAAAAAAACTAAAAAATCAAAAATATACATGTTAATCATAGGCGTAGCGCACCTAACACTGGGCGTGGCATGCCCTATGTTGATTTCTAGGGTTTCAGTATTTATGATGTATTTTTCAATTTAGGATTTATCTCAAGTTTAATTTATTGTCTTAATCTATTTAAAACTAAACCAAATAAGTAAACTAGGATGATAAATATGCCTAATTGATTTGAAATTATATATATATATATATATATATATATATATATATATATATATATATATAAGGTTAGGTTATTGTGTTTTTTATTACTATTATGTGAATGTAGAGATGATTCTGTCCTATTATTTTTCTTAGTTAAAGTAAGTGATTCTCTTATATAATTAAATTAAAAAAAGCATTCTGATTAAATAAAATGGTGACTTAAGGGTAGTTTAGTCAATTAAACTTTATTTAGAAAAGGAAATTTTCAGATTTTAATGAATAATTAATTCTTTTAGTTTTTAAAAATCTGATTTTAAAGGATAAAACTTCTCTAAATTCGGACATTCTATAAGAATACATTTTCTAACGGAATGCATATTCTGACAAAATACATATTCTAATTGAATGAACCTATTGAAATATAACAAAATTTTAAACCAAGAGTTGAAGAATAACAACATTCTTAAAATACGACATTCTTGGAATTTTTGTCACATTCTATAAAATACAATGCTTTGTAGTAAGTCTTGAAAGAATCTTTATTATGTAGGAATACAATGTCATCTTGAAAGAATCTTCATTCTTATTCTTGAAAGAATCTTTATTCTCATTATTGTTTCCTGCTTTAGTAGCTTAGTAGAATATATTTGTTCTTGAACTCGATTCCAATTCTTTCTCTTGTATGTGTTTGTATGTTCTCTAAACATTCTACTAGAGTGATTTTGTACTGCCTATGTCTCTCCAAAAAAGATATGCATTATCAAACCCTATTAAATGCAAATTATTAATTCATTTTGTTAAACAAATATGATTCTAATAGAATCGGAAATCACAATCAAAAACCCTATTGTTAAAGCATTATTTGATCATGCCATCAGTTAATATTAAAAGAAAAACCCAAAATTCCCAAGACTTTAACACAACTGGCCGGAAGTTCAATTGAAATATTATCCTAGCATCTAACTATCTATAATAAAATTAAGTTCCACCAACATGATCACAAAAGTCGAATTTTAACATGAAATAGATTCTCAAAGTTGTGTCTGCTTATATATAAATAAACTAAATAAACTTAAGCAATTTCATTCTCAATTCATCTCCCTGTATGATAATCTAAAAAAAAAAATACTACTTTGTTCTCCGATCAACCTTAGAAAGCATAAATCAAAGCTTTGACATGGAGCTTATTAATATAAAACTTGGGTGGGAATAAGATTATTTTAGAGTTTACAAGAAAGGGCTATAAAGTCTCCAGAAAGCAACAACCCTAGACTCCTGTTTTTTCCTTCTACATTCAGCTTCTTGACATCTATATGAATACTACAAATAGAAAAAGACAAACATAAGAAAAGAGTTACCTGACGATTATGATCTTTGGAGCTTGAATTAAACTTCTAACAATTTCAATGGAGAGATGAGTTGACGAACTTTTCCAGCCACCTATACCACTGGACGTCTCTACACTCTACTCCTAAACCCTTTCTCTGTACTCTACTGCTAAACTACTCAAAAATCCATCTATGTTCCAGACACGAAATGACACTTTGACTTCAAAGAGGAGGTTAACATTGGATCCTACTGGGTTAGAAATCTTTTGATATTATTATATCTTTATATTATTTATTAATTATTTAGTTATTCTTAAATTTCGATTGGTCCATCCGTCCATATAATATTTATTGACAACATCTCTCTCTCTCTCTAATATATATATATATATATATATATATATATATATATATATATATATAGAGAGAGAGAGAGAGAGAAAGTGAGGTTCAAATGTGGATTGACATCTTTTGTGTGGTCGTGTGGACAATGTTATTCTGTGAAAATGACAAAAAAAACAAGTTGTTTGTTAATATAAATATGTTTAATTTTACATAACTATTGTCACTAACATGAATTCTCACTAATTAAATCGTCTATAAAGTTATTATAGACTTTTTAATATTATTCTCATTATGTCAGAATGTTTATTGAGTCGTATTCTGTCAGAATGAAAATGAGTGAAAACCGATGTTTGAGAACAAAAATAAATAAGAATTAGTGAGAATGCATGAAAATGACGATATTTTTGTAAGATTTAACATATTCGCATTACTAAACAACTTATTTATTTAGTAATTCTCATAGAATAACACTGTCTACACGTCCACACAATAATTGATCATCCACATTATAACCTAGCCCTATATATATATATATATATATATATATATATATATATATATATATATATATATATATATAGGTAAGTTCAATTGAGAAAAAAAAAAGATTGAGAATGGGGAAATCGTTCTTAGCCACTCATTTATTTTTGCCGCAAAAGTCTTTGTTGTACTAGCGGAAATGGATAAGGAATACACATGTGTTTCCAACAAAACATATTTCCTTAAATTATGTTAATCATTACCTTAATATATATATATATATACAAAAACCTAGTTTTTTTTGTTTTTTTTTTTATTTTTAAGAAGCTATTTATATCGAAAAATGATTTTAAATATACCAAAATTCATGATTTTTATTCTCTACAAATAGACATCTATGTTGATATACTTTTAAGATAAAATAATTTTTTTTTTTTATATATTTTCAGCTATCGTTATTCATAAGTGAATAAAAATGTATCAGATTTTTGCTATAATACATTCGTTATTCACTTATGAATAAAAATATATAATTAATTTTTTTTACAGTTTAAGTATCATTTATACTGCTTATTCATATATGAATAACAAATTAACTGTAATAAAAATCTGATAAATGTTGTATTCGTATATTAATATAAAATATGACGACAACTAATACACGTTTTATTCATATATAAATATATTATATGATGAAATATGATGTAAAAAATATATTTTAAGTAAAAAAACTTTATTACGTGGTATATTAATATGTGAACGATACTTAAACTATAAAAAAAAGTTATGCATACGTTTTATTTATAAGTGAATAACAAATATACTGTAATAAGAATATAATAGATTTTTCTATTCACTTATGAATAACCAGAGCTGAAAATCTAAAATGAAAAATTATTTTATCTCAAAAGTATATCAATATGGATGTCTATTTATAGATAATAAAAAATTATGAATTTTGATACATTTAAAATAATTTGTCGATAATAATGGCTTTCTAAAAATAAAAAAAAAAACGAAAAAAAAATATATTTTTATATATATTAAGGTAATGATTAGCATAGTTTAAGAAAACATGTTTGGTTGGAAAACACATGTTTATCTGTTATCCATTTCCGACAGTACGCAAAGTGTTTTGCGGCAAAATAAATGTGTGGCTGTGAATGATTCCCCTATTGTCAACTTTTTTTTTCTCAATTCCTCTTTCTCTCTCTCTCTCTCTCTCTCTCTCTCTATATATATATATATATATATATATATATATATATATATATATATATATATATATATATATACTAGGTTAATACCCGTAGAAATCACGATCAAATAAAAAAACTCATTATTGTGATAATGTTCTCTGCATAATAGTAATAATGATACTTTATTAAATTATAATATTAACATGTGTTAAAAGGAAGTGCTCATATTTAAATGTGTTAAAAGGTGTCAAATTAATAACTAAAACTTAAACAGCCACAACAGGAAAACCGAACAAAAAATGAGTTCTACTCGAATGCAATTAACATATATTCAACTAAAAATTATAAATATACTCTCTTTTGATGTTAAAGCTTACATAGAATTCTTTCAAAAACTTAAACGCCACTAATGTATAATGAAATTTCCTTTGTCCAATCATCTTAACCATCAGATACATAAACTTCATTTAGAGAATAAATAAACATTGTTGTAGAATCTACACACTCTTCCTATGGCACTAATGACTTCACTTTCTTTGGATACAGCAATATAAAAATATAAAAAAAGATACATGGAAGTATGGGACACAATCTAGAGGTAATTTCAATACATACTCCATGACAAATGCAAGCTTGTTGTACCTGAAACAAAAAATTTAGAATCATAAATCACATATATTTAATGAGTTAATTTCCATAATTAGGTAAAAGACTCAAAAACCATAAACAGAATAGAAAGTTGGATGCTAATAAAAGTCATAGTTTCTTTTTCATTTGCAAAATAAAACTCAAGCTTATTTTTGTTTTATGCATCATACTTTAAAAATGTAAGATGCTATTTTCTAACATATTTAAACATAAGTTGCAAATTACGATGCTATTTTCTGATCTAATTGAACATACATTGCCTTTTCACTAAAATAGGGTCTTATTTTCTATATTAGTTGAACATACATCGAATTAGCCATGCTTGCACTTGTATTGTCTTTTCATTTAATACATCTCATCCAAAAGCTATATTAAGTTCTTGAATTACACGTTTTTAGCTTTTACCATTATCAACAAAATTTGTCTCCAAGTCTATATTTTGTTCTTATGTAGTAACCTGAAGCCATACTTTTTTGACTCACACAAGTTCGTGGTTTTGAATTTGTTTGTTTGACCTACACCATTGCTACATGCATACTCAAATTCTTTACCTATCTATTTCGAGCCACAAAAAAACTAAATATCACTTAATGCTTGCTGAAATGCCTTTCAAGGAAGCTTTCATTCAACGCCTCCACAATTTCTCAAGGTTATATGAGATTATGTTGATTATCCTAAAACTTAGGTTTCCGTTAAGTCGTTCCAGACCTATAAACACAAACATAACAATAAGTAAAATGACCAAAATACCCTTGAAAAAAAAACTTGGACAACAACAATACATAAAATGACTAATATTTCTTAAATTGGTATTGCTAAATTAACTAAAGTAGACCTTGATATCAGTCTCTCATCAATATGATGACTGATCATGGTACTCTTATTTACTAAAATCTCTTTCTTGTGGATGAAAAACTAATTATTGATTCAACTTGTTCTGTAGTCCTTACTAATCTTATCAACTCTTTCAAGCATTTCATCAAGCATTTGGTGTGCATCTTCAAACCTGCAACTTTCAACTTGTGTTGTGAACTTGTTAAGCATTCAATTTATAAGAACTATAAAATAAAAACGGAAAAAAAAAAAAAAACATAGCTTATTATGCGACGGAACATTAGACAGGTATTGACAAAGAAACTAAAAATAGATCAATAGAAGATGATACATCAAATAATCAAAATTGAAATTGTAATGATACTTCCAATCTTATTAAAGATTACTCATGGTGAAGATCAATAAGAATGAAAAGCTGATCAACAATATAGAACCTTGATCAGTAGACGATAAGCAAAATAAACAGAAAGGAAATAAGAAGAAAGGAACATCGATAATTTTGGGCCATCGTAGTTTATAAATCAGAAATGAATGAAGAGTTTTTGGAGTTGATTTGGTGAGATTATCTTTATAGTTTATGTGGATCAACAGCTAATCAACAAAAAATTTCGAAAATTAGGGAGCAGAATTCGAAGTTGGGAGGGCCGATCGGTTTCTATCTTTGCCGATTTGGGATACGTTTCCATAAATAAGAGTTTAATCTATTAAAAAAATTATGCTGATTACACGGGATTACAAGATTTCTTGATTGCGGGATCTTATACTATGAAGAAAAACAGAGTCAAACTGGTAATTCGACATTGCAATTCATTGAGCGGGAAAATCATCAAACAATCAATATGAAGGTTACACGTGGGACTTTTCATACTGTTTTATTAGAATAGGGGATATATATATATATATATATATATATATATATATATATATATATATATATATATATATATATATATATATATATATATATATATATATATATATATATATATATATATATATATATATATATATATATTTATATTGTTTTAACTATCTATTGTGTGCATGTAAGATTGATTTTGGATCCATGGCTTCTTTCAAGAGCCGTAAGCGATGTGGTATCAAGTAAACCGGGTGAAATTGATGTAGGCGACAGGAGAAAAATACGATTTTCATACATAACAATATTATACACGATCATACTTTTACCACATCTCCTCTCATATTTCACTCTTCATTTTGGTATATAATATTATAACGTGTTATATCTCACATCGTTGCTTGTTTGTATCTATAAACCTTTTATTGGAAACCGCAAATACATTAAAGATGGCTCACCACAACTAGCAATGAGCTAAAAAAACATATGAGGGACAAAAAGAGATGTAACAAATCTGCGGAGGTGAGATTAATGGAACGAATAAGTGAACATTGAATTGCAAGCTCTGAGGAGGCCACGTCGAATCGTCGACAATGCTAGGCTGCCGAGTAAAATTTACTAACTAGCTAGGCATCCTTCCAGAAGAGTGAGTATCTCGTTACCTACACCTGGTACAAGAAAAAATAGATGACAAGGATAGATACTGAAATCGCTAAGATTGTCGACAGCTTCGGAAATATTTCTACAAACACCGGCCAGAAGCTGATTTTTTGGCAGTTATTTCAGTTGGCTTCCTTTTTTAAGTTATGTAAGCTTATGATGACATCTCAACATATAAGTTCTATATGTTCACATAAAACCAAATAAACTACGTAATTTATTTTTATTATATTTAATTGATTATTTCATATATTTACACGATCATTTATGTGTACCAACTATCGATCGAATGTATTGGTAATGACGGAAAACAGTGTGATAGAAAAAACTGAAGATCTAGCTAGGCGGCTGTAAGTTCTTTATCGATTCAACTAAATAAGGCTACATTATTATTATTATTATTAACTCAAATGAAAGTATTACAATTCAATGGTGAAGATTATAGAAAAAAAAAGGAATGTAGCCTGTAGGTTAAATAAAATCAAACCAGCTTTTCCAACTATAACCAATCTCGTCATACAAGCATAGGAATATATGGACAAGGACGCCTATATATATCGTCACCTTGCACAACATTTTCTTATACCATCAACAATTGCAATCACATAGAAACGAACACACAAGTTCCATACTCAGTACTCATATTCTTACAAAATGGCTAGAATTGTAATGATGGTCTTATGTGTAGTCGTGACTTGCATGGTGGTGGCGGAACCCTATGCACAGGCTATTACCTGTTATAAGGTGGCTAGTGACTTATGGCCATGCTATGGCTACTTAACAAACGGCGGTGTTGTGTCATCGTCATGTTGCAGTGGGGTTGAGGCACTCAATAACGCTGCAAATTCAGCCTATGCTCGTCAGACTATATGTAGCTGCTTGAAGAGTGCTTACTCAGCCGACTCCGGCATCAAGCTCTCTATCGCTGCCAGCCTTCCCAGCGACTGTGGTGTCGACGTTCCTTATAAGATCAGTCCAACCACAAAATGTTCCTCGTATGTTAAAATATATGTTTATATTTGTATTTTATCAATTTCCGTTTCTTTTTGCATGAGCACGCATAAAACTTTTTTTTTGCATGAGCACGCATAAAAATGTATTGACGTGGTTTGATATATGGTGATTTTTGTAGGTTGGGGTGACGCGGTGATGCTTATGCATGTTTGGAAGACTGGAAGCATATATATCTAAATTACAATAAATATCGAGCGCATTGTATAATTGTTTGAAAAAGACATATGACCGTATATGTCTCTTTAGTTGTACTCGCCTTTCACTTCAAATAAAGTTCTTGTCATTGCATTTTAATAGATGAATATATATTCAGAATACGCACATAACTAATACCAAATATGATCCTTATTTTGACATATACTAACATACATGGTTAGAGACAATGGTGGATTAAAGAACTGTTTCTATTCAACACATCCATAATAAAGAGGGGCGAATTCAAAATTTTGGAGAAAGACTTTAAAGAGAGATCAATTACAGGAGTATATATAGTAGGAGGAGCACTTGTGCAAGAAGATAAGAAAATGTCCTGTTTTATAAATGTCTTTCTAGCCCCAAAAAGATCTTTGTGGCTGAATGAGCCGGAAAGACCGTTTGATTTGCACAAAAAACTCCATCTTTTCTGGTAAGGTTGGTCTTTCGCACAAAGCCACAAAACAAGTCCGAATGGAAAAAAAGTATGTGTTGGACATTTGTGCCCTAACCAAAAAAACGCATACACATCCGTTGCCTCCATCTTCGATCACCCCATCATCGGCTCTACCCACCTTCCATCGCCTCCATCTTTCGTCGCCGGCCAACCTCCTCCCGCCAAGCAGCCCACCACCGCCACCGTCCCACAGGTTACATCATCTTCTTCTTTTGTCGATCCATCAACAAGTTTCTCATTTTTTTTTCGATCCATCAGCAAGGGTTTTCGATTAATCATTGTTTTTCCTGATTTTCGAAATTATGAGTGAAATAAAAATCAAAACTTGTTTTTGTGAACAACTTTTTTTTTTCAAGAATTTCTTGTTTTTGTAGTTAAAATCTAAATAATAACATGTTTTTGTGGTTATTGAAGCATTACATTCATGTTGTGGGTTGTTCAAACATGTTGATTGTTGTTCAAATATGTTGTTTTTTGACATACATGCTGAATTTATGAATATATATGCTGTTTTTTTTTATATGCATGCTGAATTTATGAGCATATATGATGTTTTTTGATCATTGTTGAATTTATGAACCTATATGCTGTTTTTTTTGTATATATATTTAAAATTTTGGTTATAAATGCTGTTTTTTGTATATACATGCAGAATTTTGGTTATAATATGCTATTTTTTTTTAACATACATACTGGATTTATGAACATATATGTTTTTTTATATACGTGCAGAAATTTGGTTATATATATGCTGTTTTTTGTACACACATGTTGAATTTTGGTTATATATGTTGTTTTTTTTTTTGTATATACATGCTGAATTTGGGTTATATATGTTGTGTTTTTGTATATACATGCTGAATTATGGTTACATATTATTTGTATATACATGCTGAATTTTGGTTATATATGCTATTTTTTTTATATATGCATGCTGAATTATAGTTATATGTGTTGTTTTTTGGTTATATTTGCTACTTTTATACATACATGCTGAATTATATATATATATATATATATATATATATATATATATATATATGTGTGTATGTATATATATATATATATATATATATATATATATATATATATATATATATATATATATATATATAATGTTTTTTTTATTATAGATATGTCACAAATGAAATCTAGAATCATTTGGGATCAAAGTTTATACAAAACTTTTCTTGATACATATATCCATGAAGTAACCACTAATGGTCGTGAGGGTAGTGATCTCAAACCAAACTAATGGAAGGTTGTAGCCGAAAAATTATTAAAGGAACATGGTTTAGTCGTTGACCATAAACAGATGAGAAACCACTACGACTGCTACAAAGGAAAGTATCAAGCTTGGGTGAAACTTAAATGCAAAACCGGAAATATATATGATCATATAACAAATAAATTTAAGTTGACTGACGAACAATGGGAGACAGAGACGAAGGTAATATATACTCATCTAATTTTAAAACAAATAGCAAAAATATGATTATTTTCTTTTAATGGTCTCATAATTTCAAAATTTTAAACAATTGAAAAAGATTGTAGGAGCTTTGAAAACTGTGCCCCTCCTTTTCCTTGATCTATGCACCTAATTATTTGAAGGGTCAACCTCTACCGACTTTGATAGTTGGGGGCCATCTTTTACACTCCCATGTCCTACTCTTGAATACACTAAGTATGACTTTGATGAGGTTCAATGCATCCAAACGGAAACCCCCGACTCAACCCAATACGTAGCTGCAAGTGAAGAATCCTCCAAACATTCGAAAAAATGGAGAGTAGGTGGAAACAAAAGAGCTAGTGGAAACAAGAGAAACGCAAGGGCACTAGAAGTTGAGGAGGAAATCATCAAGTTTGCAAGGACGCTTGTGGAACAATATCAAAGAAGTGAAGTGAATAACGACATAGATGCATGTATCGAGAAATTGGCACAAATGGGATAGGGAGAAGAAGATAAAAGACACAAGACCGCTCTTTTGTTATTGGCTGAAAGTGCTGATGTTAGGAAAGTTTGGTTACGGCTTACACCTACTACTTGTGACTCGTGGGTGAGGAGTGTAGGAATGAAGTTTGGTTACCTTTGATGACATTTTAGATGTTATATTTGATTACTTTACTAGTTATTTGTTGCATGACTTTTGGATGTTAGATTTGATGACTTTTTTATGACTTTTGTTATGTTACGTTTGATGAATTTTATATGCATTACTTTTGTTATTGGATATTGTTTGCTACATGACTTTTGTTATTAGATAAATATTGTTCTTGTTATTTACTTTATATTTGACATGTTATTAAATATTTTGGTTGTTGTTTATTTTATATTTGACATGTTATATGTAATTGGTTTTTATAGGTCAAGTAAGATTTCTAATGGTGAAGCTTTAGCTTTTCTTTTACTTGTCTTGTATTGGTTGAGGTTAAACCGGTCAAGGCTAAAAAAATTCATATAATAAGAGATAACGATTCGAGGTGGAATGTGTATACGCAAGATTTCATACGTGGGGGCCCTATAGAATGTTACGATATGATGTGTCTTACACAAGAGACAATTGTATTATTTTGCAATCATTTTACACAAAAAAGTTCCTTGCAAGCTAGTAGGACAATAATCATTGAAGAGAAGATGACTATGTTTTTACATGTTATAGGACATAATGAACGTTTTCGAACGGTTAAAGGAAGATTTCATTACTCCACAAAAAACATCCATCAATGTTTTCATGAGGTACTAATTGCAATGATGTGTTTTGCAAAAGAAATTATAGTACCAAAAAAATCCTAATCCAACAAGACATGCCTCAGAACGATAAAGACGGTTAAAAGCAATATTTTCCGGAGCAGTAGGTGCACTAGATGGAACTCTTGTACATGAAGTTGTGCCAATTGATCAACAAACGCAGTATAGGGGAAGAGAAAAAGGTGAATGTTATCAAAATGTATTAGGAATTTGTGATTTTATGATATTCACCTTTTGTATGGGCTGGATGGGAGGAAGTAGCACATGATTCAAGAGTTTTGAAAGAAGTTGCATTCAATCCGACTTCCGGATTTCCATTCCATCCACCAGGTTTCTAATATTTATATAAGTATATCTATATTCTTTATATAATAAATATCACTCACCTACAGATGAATATTACATTTGTGATGCCGCATATACCAACACTCGTAGGTTCATGGCTCCGTACTGTGGCACTATGTATTGGTTACCTGATTTTCAAGGACGTCGACCATTAACTAAAGAAGAAAGGCTCAATCTTCCTCATGCACAACTTAAAAATGTTATTAAGCGTGCTTATGATGTATTGAAGACGAGATTCTCAATCTTAAAACAAATGGCTCCTTATCCTTTTCCGATAAAAAAAGACATAGTCATTGCATGTATCGCGATCCATAATTTTGTAAGGAAATACAATACCCAAGATAAGTTATTTGCAAATTTTGAAGTGAACATTATGGTTAATCCTGATGTGCACGTTGAAGGAATTGACGGCAAAAACACACAACGCATATAATGGGGTTTAAAAGTCGTTGAATAAATAGCTACTTTGCGTGAGCAAATTGCTAATCAACTACTTTCACCTAGTTTACTTTAGAGCTATATGCAAATTAGTATGTGATTTTCAATTTCGGTATTTTTCTATTTGGATTTTAATTAATTTGTGTTTAATTACTTTGTAAGACAATTTGCGTTTGGATTTTTAAATGATTATTGCGTAATTTTGATTTTGTATGATAATTTGTATGTTTTTATGATTATTTAGCAACTTCATTCATCACAAAATAGAACAGTAGGGTGATATGGTCATTTTTCATCATTCAACAAAGTCAATCAGATGTATAATCGCAAGGTTTCTTTCTCAGTCAAAAAACTTTCCCGGAAAACACTTTCCCATACAACATTTTCCCAGATAACAACTATCAAACGGGACCTAACACACATGTCATGTGTCTTACAAGTATTGGGGTATTATTATTTTTAAATCCATTTTTTTTACAATATTTTTTTTCGAAAATAAAAAATCTGAAAAAACCAAAAGTCTTAAAATTTAATTCTCAACAAAACGAGCCTAAGCATAGAAATTTTAAAAATAAATTGGATTTTTTATTTTAATAAAAACACAAAAATTAAAATATTTTTCAAAATATAGTATAGATCTGTAGCCCGTTCTGGGTCTTTAACCGAAACTGGGACTAGGCATGGAAAAGCTCGATCAACGTCCTTCTCTCCCGAGGTTCGAACGGCTACCTTGTTACGACTTCACCCCAGTCGAAGACCCCACCGTGGTATGCGCCAATAAGACCACCAAAAGCCTTTGTGGCACTAGTGGTACACAGTAGTCATGGGTGATCATTGGTCCGATGCTTCGGGTGAAACCTATTCCCAAGGTGTGACGGGCGGTGTGTACAGGGCCCGGGTACATATTCACCGCTGATCCGTGATTACTAGCGATTCCAACTTCATGTTCCCGAGTTGCAGAGAACAATCCGAACCCACTTCAATTTCTCTCCTCTCCCACCTCTCCAGCTTGGGAATAGTTCTTTCTACTGGCTATCTATCTGTACAATGCCAGTTCAAACTACCTTCTGGATGGAGCAAGAAAAGGTATGCGCAGGCGCAGTAGTTCAAGGCGGACAAGTAAGGGTAGGTAGTAAAGTCTTAGCATAGGCAGGGGATAGGCATTCAAATCACTATCTTAAAATACCGTATATAAGAGAAAGAGTGGCTCGTGCATCTTTTCTTAGACAAGTCTAGTAGGCAAGGGAATTGTTATAGCAAGCATGAGCGGGAATGAGCAATGACTTGAGTTTCGTTCTGGAGTTCGAGTGTTGAAAGTTAGTTCGAGCGGGGGTCTTGTCTTTTTCTTTTTTTGAATAGGAAAAATGAATGAAAATAAAAGTGGTGGCCGACAAGGCCCTTTTACCTAAATCCAATCTCTTGGGAAGCGAAGAGGACAGGTTTGAAAGTCGTTCGGTAAGATTCTCCCGAAGGTAGACATTTACCCAAGGCACTGATATTCTGACTCTGTCAATTACACATGTTTGAGGGAGTTGAACGTCTTATTCTTATCAGTGGCCTATGTGAATATGAGCCAGGAGCAAGGATTCCTGAAAGTGAATTCTAGTGCAAGCCTGATATGAAAGTGGAGTTCAATCGCCGAAAGTGAGATCTCTTTTAGTCCAGTCTTCTTTTCTCTTTTGAGTCAGGTTCTTAAGACAGGACACCAAAGCAGGTAGGTGAGAAGGGCTCAGCTCCATGCAGGTCTTTCACCAACGGCTGGCACTGAATTAACGTGATGCGAAAGAGTCCGGGCTTAGTCGGCGGGGATAAGATTCTATTCTCGGAGTCAGAACTACTCGTATGCAAGGCTGTCGTCTCATGCTACTAGGGGAGCTATAAAAAATTAAGGAATATTTATATTCACTATATTAGTGACTTTGTAAAAAGAATTTTTAGAAATGTTCATCTCTTGTTTTAAAAGTTATAGTTTTTATAAATATAATGAATTTTTTATCCAAATTCAAAAAATCAAATTATAAAATTATTCAAAATACTATTTTTTGTGAGTTTGTAAAGAAAATTTTCAAAAATATTATTATCGCAAATACAAACAATTTGTTTAAATTATTTATAACTTTTTATAAAAATAAGACACAAAAATTTTCATTCTCCAAATTAAAAATCTTTCTATAGGTTTATTATATATCATACATTATGAACTTTTTGAAAAGAAAATTTAAAAACGTTGTTTAAATACCAAACTTCATTTTAAAATATTATAATTTTTTTTTTAAAAAAAATGTTAAACATAATATGACTCAAAGTTAGATGATTCAAAATATATATGACACAAAAAGAAAATGTTATGATTCAACATGTTTATGATTATTAATTTGTTATGATCTAGATATATTTTGATTCAAATAGTTTATGATCCTTAGTTATATTTTTTATGATGCAAAATTAAATGATTCAAAATATATAATATCTAAAATTTGTTATGAACAAAAACTTTACTTAATTGAATATATAATCGATCCAAAATCATGTGAAAAATATTATGATCCAAAATGTTATGATCTTTAAGTGTAATAATCCCTAATGAGTTTGATGAAAAAAAACTAGAAAAATGAGTTAAAAATCTGAAATAATAAGATCCATTATAATTAAACATGTTTAAGATGTTTACTTTATTTTAATCCATAATATCTTGATTCAAAATTATTACGATTCATAAATATTATTATTATTATTTAAATGTTATGATTCAATGTCGCTATGATTCAAAAACATTATTTTGAAAAAATAAAATATTATAACCGAAGACACGATTTTATACTTGGTATGATTCAATATAATTTTGGATCCTAAATCATATTAATAACTTTTTTTTTAATTTTAAGATTTAAAAATGAAAAGAAAGATAAAAGATCATCAAATACAATATTAAACGAACGATCTAGTATGACAAAAGCAAGATAAATCACCAAAAGAAATAGATATCATCAAAAGCATATCACCATAAGCACACCACCAAAAGCATAATACCAAAAGCATGTCGCCAAAAGTATGACAAAGAATACATATCACCAAAGGAATGTCACAAAAAAATAACACCAAAGGAATGTCAACAAAACCATCATATATCACCAAAAGTGTCCTATGATAGACATGAGACTCCGCGTACATCCTACCCCAAAGGAACTACCCGGTTCGCTACTCGTGTGCCCACATTGTTGAATGCTATAAGTGGCTCATGAATTCCATCCGAAACACAAATCCCATACACCCTTTTCACTACTCCGATTATGCGAAACACAAGTTTTCCACGGTGTTCTTCAGGATTGGTTTCAATGGTGTCATACATCCATAACACCTCCCAATCCAATGTGATGTTTGTACCGGTCCTCCTCGGTAGGATCACACCCACTCCAGTCCACGAACATTGTAGTGACAATGTACATGTATCATGTGTTGCAAGATCTTCTAGATAGAATGGGCGACTAACACCAAAATGGCTTAAGCTCTTTTTATAGGTCCTCTTTCAACCTAATAGGTCACCAAAGGTATTCAAATAGGGTTTAAGGCAAGTGTCATAAACTACCCAACCCACTATGCAATGCCCCGCAAGATTCAACAATTCATTATATAAAGCATGCAATTACATAAATTCTTAATAACATCATATTCACCAAATTCATCAACAATTCACCAAAGCATAGTCAACTATCACCATCTCAATTAAATTCATGCTACCATACCAGAAACATCTTAATCATCAAAATGGAGTCAAATATAAATTAAACCCTAAGCATCGAAAATAGAAAGCAAGCATATCACATTAACACATCATACTCAAACACAAAAACAATAACTAATTTTTGACATAAAATGAATCAATGATATGCACATTTAGTGAGTAAATTTATTAATTCACCATGGCCTTAACGAATCCTTTGTTAACTCCAAGTTTCGATCTCCCTTGAAGTTGTCAAGACCACACCTAAACACATATATCATCAAGTTATTAAGTGCATTCAAAGTCTATAAGTTTAGCTTAACATATTTTAATTTTATATTTTACTTTTTTTTTATAATTAGCTTAACATATTTTAATTTTATATTTTACTTTTTTTTATAATTTCAGCCATGACCACTGTTCATTGGTTTCATCGTAAAATAGAATCCGTAACTCCGATTGAGCTGATTCTGGACTTTCTGGAAACTAAACTCGAGTTCCTACGACTTCTGTCTCTAATACATTTTCCGAATTCTGAACCCATTTTTCCCATATCGCTGGCAAGATCAGGGAAGGTTCCTGTCTTTTGCTTCATCTTATAGCACAAACTTTTGCTATTTTAATTATATATTTGTTAAGCATTAATTTACCCCTTTTATCTACTCTTATATATTATTTGATTAGTTTATGTTTTATCATTTAAAATTAATTTTGGTCATGTTAGGCCATCTTCAATGCATTGAACTCAAATGAGTTCAATGGATTGTCACATGTACATTCCACTCACAATACAATTTTATCTATTAAACTCTATAATCCATTAAACTTAATACAATTTAATGGATTGCCACATCATTTATGTGTGTGTGTGTGAGGAGAGAGAGTGTGGTGTCATGTCATTAACCCACAATGGGTATTTTGAGTTTAATGTATTTTGAGTTTAATGGGATTAAACTCCCCCTTCAATTCCCCGTTAAACTACCATTGGAGATGGCCTTATACATAGTTAATTAGTTATGTTTAACCCATTTAAATAACATACCATTAACAAAACTACTAGCCTAATTACATATTTGTTAAGAACATTGCAAGCAGGTCACTATAACCTCCACACAGGGAGTACAAGAAAAATATTGAATCATTACGGTCAAACATGGTGAGCTTAAAAAAATGCTTTGGAATTCCTTTATTAACATTTTAATATCCTTATTTTGGGACCTATACACTTTCATGTAACGTACAGACTCATCGTCACTCGACTTGCTACCCATTTTCTTTATTAACTACTTTAAGGTATGTGTTCTTATATCTTTAAAGCACTTTAACATGGTTGTATTTAACATACGTTGGGTTGTCACTTATTTTGGTAAACAAAAATCTTGTGAGTTATATGGATGGACAGAAAAGAACGCTCAGGACTATTAGAGTTAGGCATCATTATTTGAAGTTAAATATGGCAACAAGATAGAGAACTGATCACTTCGCTACTCCAAAATGGGCCATCAAATATGTATAACGAGGGAATAAGCTTTAAATGTTAAAACCCTTGTAAATTGACCATCATGACCAGGGACAACAAAATGCTGTAGGCTCGATCAGTTATCATTGCCGGAAAGGAGATAGGTTTGGCAGCAAATCCGTCACAATATCGTGAGACCATGGCATAAAATTCAGAGGCATCACTTGTGTTAACTAAATAGGTTTGGCACAATAGATCTTCTAGGTAGCTTTAACATGCTAAAGGCTTGTTGCATATCAGAGTAAAAGAAAGTTATCGAGAATCAAGATTTTGACAACACCATTGGGTACTACAAGACAATTACGTGGCTGGAAAATCTCGTTCTTAATTTGGTGTGTTGTGGGCAGCAAGAAACGTGAAATAGAAAGGAAGAAAGCAACATGTCATGAGGGTCGAGAACTCACCAGAAAATCAAAAACTCAGAAGCAACACAGAAATCCTCCATGTTTCTCTCCCTCGTTCTCTCCTTTTTTTTTTTATGTCTCACTCTCGCTCGTCTCTCCCTCTCTAGAAAATGTCGATGGTGAAACGGCCCAAGGGGGAGTGCGACCACCGTTTTGATTGACACGCAACAACTCAAACGACGAAACGGACGAAAGAGAAGGAAACAGACGTAAGGGTTTTAATTTCATGGGCTCTCAATTGCAAACTTTCAAACTTGGTCCCTACAGTTTGGTTATAATGACCCTCTCATGCCCAATATCCAAAAGCACCACTTCCACACTTTTAAAAATGACACTTAAACCCCTCAATGTTTTGTTTTTTTTATCTTTGATGGATTATATTCATTTAAATTCACCATTAACTAAATAGCTTTAATCCATTTAAATAATTAATAGAATCTTTAAATCATTTAAATCTTTACAATATGGATTAATCTCCTTTTGTTTATTTTTATTATATATTAAATATTTAACCGAAAAACTAACTTCGCTGACAGAAAGAATGTGGGTCGTTACAGGTTTATATAGTAAAGGATGTTTGGTGGTGTAAGGTTGTCATGAACGAAGGTGGTAAAGGTTTCTTTGATGGGTTGAAGATGAACACGTTGATGTTCAATGAAGATGGTGAAGATGGTTGATTGTGTTCTTGATCTTTCTCTAGGGATGAAGATGAAGATGTTGTAGTTTTAGAAAAGAAAACTCATTGGAACATATGTAACTCTCTTTCTCTCTTCTATTCTCACTAACACACACACACACACTACATATGCACGCGATTTATACTATCAAAACAAATATCTTCTTCTAGCTTCAATGATGAAAGAAATGGGGGGAAGTAGTAGTTGGGGTTTAGCAAGTTAAGATGGGGAGTCGATGCTTTTAAGTCTCTTCTCTTTTTTTGACATAGTTACACAAAAAATATTATATATATATATATATATATATATATATATATATATATATATATATATATATATATATATATTATTGCAACTGCTCAGTCGCACAACTAAATTTTCTTGTCTATGTGTTTTCCGTCATTCGCGTATTTTCGTATTTTCCATTTGATCACGAATTCATTAAACCTGAAATAACTGATAATCTTTGTTAGATAACGTAAAAACAATTCATCTTATTTCAATGATGGTCAGATACAAAAACATTTTTCAATAATTTCCCCTATGTGATCATTGATGAAATAAGGATAGATATGATATAATCACATTAACAAGTTTAATTTTGAATATTCAAGATAAAAGTGTTGTCAATAGATAATATATATATATATATATATATATATATATATATATATATATATATATATATATATATATATATATATATATATACCACAATAATCGATTTGAAAGTTTGTGACTTGGTTTATCATATCTTATGTAAAAGATTTTCAATTTTTTTTCCGAATCAAAGTCTGAGGTTCGGTTATTAAAGGGTAGTCATAGATGTATCTAAAGAAATTCCCTAAGATTTTATAGCATTATTAATGACAAAAAGTGGTCTAACATGTCAATTCAGATGAACACTCATTGATATAGCTCACATTTCACTTGGGAGTTTGGTTGTTCTAGCAACAGTAGAAGTTAATGATCACTAAAGATGAGTGATATCTCTCTCTGAGGACCGATACTCATATTGGAGGTGTTCAGTTATGGTTTTACTGTAGTTACTTTGTCTCATTATTAGATAATCAATCGCATAAGACTAGTTTCGACATTACTTAACAGGTATCTTCATTAATGCAATTAACGCTCACTCTCTCTATCTCTCTCTCCATCAGGAAATACATGTAGAGGGGTTTAGCAATTTTCATAATATAGTTTGAAACTAAGAATCTTCAGTGATGAAGGGTACAGTGTCCTGAGAAATCCATTTTTATTGCAGCTTCTTCTTTGATGGTATCCTGTTTGTTGATCAATATCGATTTATTGTAAAAAGATATTTTGTTTTAGCATTGAGAATTTGCTGTATTTGAGAAAATTGGTTTTTTTGGAGTATCTGTCTTGAGTGATTGAGATATTTGCTTTTGTGAAAAAATGGTTAAAAACAAATAGTGGGATCTTAAGATGTGTGTTTTGAAATAACCATTTGGTAGAAAAGTTTGTTTGAAAAAACAAATATAGAATATTTTTGTTTTGTTTGGCATTTCTTCGGTGAATGATTTGGCTTTCTTGTTGATCTGTCTTTATCTAGATTCGTCTTTGAGGATTGGATGTTGATAGATCTCTCTTTCTCCTCTATTTTGAGGTTGTCTTTGATCGATGGTTCTTGAAATCCTTTTCATTTTCTCTTTTCTTGTTGATGGATCATGAGATCGCAAGTCTTCATTTTTGGTTGGCTTTTATCTAGGTAGGGATAGGTGGCATAAAAGACAGTTTGTCTAGTATGTAAGAAATCAATGTATCGTCCCTGGTCATTTTGATATCGAAGCAAAAATGAGACAGTGACACAGTATAATTGGGTATACCTTATAATCCATAGTGACACACGTAAGCTCATAAGAAATGAATTCCACAATGATTCAGATTGATGAGGCACAAATTCTCACATGGGATTTTGTTTTCATCTAAACCTCCTAACCTTATGTCCCTTGATTGTTTAAAATCGTCAATAATGAAATAAAGTTATATATTATGAAAAGTAGAAGAGTTGCACTTTCAATCCAATTGAGACTCAATATGACTTAAAATCTTCATCGAGCATAAACATATGAAAATTATGTCAAGAGACGATTAATCACAAGGTTATATAAAAGCTTATTATAGCAAGTCTTTTATTATATTTTTGAAAATTTGTTTATCTGAATGTTTTTGGAAATATTGATTATTTGAATGTTTTTTTGGTATTTTTAAAAGGAAAGCAATTTTCAATTGCTTTTGAATTTTCTTTTTGAATGAAAGTAAACACACATTTGTACAAACAAAAAGTAAAAGTTCAAGGATGGAAGTTATCTAGATTTAACATTCCTACACGGCCTAAGAAGTATTGAAATGTTGTTTCATCCAGAGCCTTAGTGAAGACATCGACAATTTTATCTTCGGTGTTGATGAAGTGAAATTCGATATGACCCTTTTGAATGTTTTCTTTGATAAAATGATATCGAATGTCGATGTGCTCTGTTATGGAATGGTGAATAGGATTGTGAGAAATGACAATAGCACTGGTGGGAATTTGTGAGATTTTGAAGCCATAATCATGTAATTGAGTTTGCATCTATATGACTTGTGAACAACAACTGGCGGTAGCGACGTATTTAGCTTCTGCAGTTGATGTGGATACACATGTACATTTCTTTGATGTCCAACTCACTAGTCTACCTCCTAGGAATTGACAGCTACCAGATGTACTCTTCTTATCTAAGTTGCATCCTCCATAGTCTAAGTCAGTGAAAGCGTTCAGCTGAAAATCGGATTTACTTGGATACCAAAGGCCAAGTTTGGGAGTGCCTTCAAGGTATTTGAAGATGCTTTTCACAGTAACAACATGGGATTCCATAGGATTTGCTTGGTATCTATCACAGACACAAGTAGAAAACATGATGTCAGGTCTACTGGCAATAATGTATAAGAGTGATCAAATCATTCCACTATATCTTTTCTGCTCAACGGGTTTGCCATTTAAGTCTGCATCGATTTTGTATTCAAAATACATTGGGGTTTTTTGTAGTATTGGATTTGTCCATTGAAAAGCGAGTGAGTAGGTTTTTGACATAATTTTCTTGGTTGATGAAAATTCCATCAGTTGACTATATGATTTGAAGTCCGAGAAAAGTAGTCATCTCCCCAATCATGCTCATTTCAAATTTGCTCTTCATTAGATCGGCAAACTTAACACTCAAAGATTCATCAGTAGAACCGAAAATAATGTCATCAACATATATTTGTACGATAAATAGATGTTTATTAAAGATTTTACGAATGAGGGTTTGATCGATTGAGCCTCTTTTAAAACCTGATTCTTTCAAGAAAGGTTGACAATTGGCATACCAGGCTAGGGGTATTTGTTTCAAGCCTTAGACAACTTTCTACAATTTAAAGCTGTGATATGGAAATTTGGGATCTTCGAAACCTGGTGGTTGTTGGATGTATACTTCCCGGTCTATCTCTCCGTGTAGGAATGCACATTTAACGTCCATTTGGAATACTTTGAAGTTCTTATGTGGAACATATGGAAGAAAGATGGGAATTGATTCAATTCTAGCAACTATAGAATACGTTTCATCGTAGTCGATTCCTTCTTGTTGTGAATATCCTTTGACTACAAGACGTGCCTTGTTTCGACAAATGATTCCTTGATCGACAGTCTTGTTTTTGTATACCTATCTTGAACCAATAATAGTAACATCGGGTGGGATAAGAATAAGATTCCATATGTTATTTCATTCCAATTCGGCTAGCTCTTCTTGCATAGCTTTTACCCAGTCTAGATCTTTTAGAGCAGAATGTATGGTTTTGGGTTCAATCATGGATAAGAAGGCTCCAAATAAACATTCATTTGTGGATGTTGCTCTAGTCTGAATGCCTGATTTGGGATCTCCGATGATTTGGTCTATAGGATGATTTCTTGTCCACTTTATTAAGTGATTCTCTTCTGCTATAATAATTGAAATTTCAGTATCCCATAGTTCTTTTCCGGGTATTTCATCTTGGAATACGTTTGAAGGTTCCCCCATAAATGATGCATCAGGATTCTTTTGGCCATTTGGACATGGGGTGTTCAAATATGGATTTGGTGTTTGTTCCAAAGAGCAAAATGTGTTGGTGGTTCCCCCTCGAATTAATCTACATCATCTTGGTTTGTTTGTGAAGTTCCTTCACTCGGTGTTCTTGTAGGATCAATTGAAGTAGTTAAAAGTTCCGAATTGTACACGGTTTTGGGTTGTTCAAAAAGTAAATCAAGATCGATTTTAATGTCTATGTGAAGCGAAGGTGTTTTTTGAATTGGATTTTGAAAAATATTATCAATCATTTTAGAACCAAAGTGTTCACGATCTAATTTCCTGACATAAAATTCATCGAAATGAACATCAGTACTTTCTTCAATTACTCTGGTACATGTGTTCAATAGTCGATACATAGCTAAGGAAAACGAGTAACCAAGGAAAAGTCTTTCGTCCGACCTTGATTCAAATTTTGAATGGTGATCTTTATTATTCTTTACGAAGCATCGACAAAAAAAATATGGAAAAATTTGATGTTTGGTTTTCGGTTGTTAATGACTTCATATGGTGTTTTATGAGGATGTGTATGGATTAAGGAACGATATTGAGTGTTGCAAGTTGTGGCTATTGTTTCTGCCCAGAAGTATTGTGGCAGTTCAGCAAAGATAAGCATTAGTCTTGCAGCTTCACATTGAGTTATGTTCCTTCTTTCGATAATGTTGTTCTGTTGTGGGGTGTATGGTGCTGAGAAGTTATGTTCAATTCCTTTGTCTTTGAGAAATTAATCTAGAATCCTGTTTTTGAACTCTAAACCATTATCACTTTGGATTCTTCAAACAGGTCGTTTGTGCTTTAGTTCGATTTGATTGATGAAGTTGATCATCTCTTCAGGTGCTTGTGATTTTAGTCATAAGAAAAAGACCCAAGTAAAGTGCAAGAATCCATCAACGACAACAAGAATGTTCTTCTTCCTTTGTATGGTTTAGGTGTTCGCAAGGCCACAAAGGTCTATGTGCAACAATTCTAGTGGTTCGTATACACTAGATTCTGAGATGTTTTTGTGAGTGGATTTGGAAAGTTTTCCTTTTTCACTTGCAGCACAAAGAGTTTCGTTATCAAGCGTCATAAGTAGTAGCCCTCGAACAAGATCATCGCCGATCAAATTGTTGATGTACCCAAAGTTTACATAGGAAAGTCGGCGGTGCCATAGCTAACTAATATCTATTGGGGCTTTAGATAGCAAACATATATTGGGTTTGCCATAGATAAGATCCATGTCAAGTTGATACATATTTCTGGCACAGTCAGAATCAACTATAATATATTTGGTTTTGGCGTCCATAATCAAGCTTTGTTGTTTGGTGAAGAGAACTTCAAGATTGTTATCACAGAGATGAGAAACACTGATGAGGTTGTCTTTCAGGTCATCGACGTAGGCAACTTTCTTTATGGTGAAATTACCCTTGATTTTTGTTGTCATCTTGTTTCCGAAGGTAACATCTTGATTGGTTTGTGTAGGTTTGAAGTCACATAAGTAGTTTCGATTTCCTATTATATCATTGGAGCTACCACTATCAATATACCATGTATCATCGTTGGGTTCTCCAGCATTAAGCACCTTCAATCAGACAAAAGGTTTAGGTACCCAAATCTGAATGGGTCCTGGTTTGTCAGTTGTTGTTATTTTGGGTGATTTGCTTAATGAATTTGTTTTAGCATTTAACTTCACGTTGTTGTAACAGTTTGGTTTATTAGGAAGGAATGGTTGATGTTTGATTTGATTTATCAAATTTACCCAAAAAGTGATTTTTTTTGAAAACCTATGGGTTGATAAGATATGTGCTTTGGTGAAAGATATCCTAGATGTGAAGATTTGTTTGAAAAGTTTTCTTTATATCTAGGATGTGATGGGCAATTTTGAAAAGCTTTTTGAAGATGATGGTTTGGAATTTTCTGATGTGATGGTTTTTGAAACTTCCTTGAATTATTAAAAGTGATATCTAAAAGCGGTTTTTATAAGGTTTTCGAAAAGGTTTTGGTTTTTGTTTGGAAACCTGTTTATGAGGCACGACGTAGGATTGAACTGGTTTATTTGGTTGGTTTTCAAAGATGTTTGGCTTGACAAGTAGGGTTTTGGTGACTTGAATGTATTTTTTGCTTGTTTGTTGTTTCTTGGAGTATTTTTGTCCTGGACTAGTTTTTCAACAATTGATGAACTCATTGTAGGAAAAACAGCTGGTACAGAAGTACTACCATCCTCATAAGAGGAATTTTCTCCATTTAAAAAGTTTTCAAGTTTGGTGGTTCATTCGGTTTGTTTGTTTTGGAGAGTTAAAGAACTAGCAGAGTTTGTTTCAAAATTTACAACGCTTTTATACAATGACTTTTTGGAAAGAGTGAAAGTAGTATCATCTGGGCTATAGTTGAAAACAGTTTCATTATCTGAATCTTCCTCATTAACATATGTGAAAAGATATGGTAGAGTGGATTTAGAGTTTTCACAATTCATCATGTTTTCCTATTTTTCTTGTTCAATTTTAAAGGATTTCTTCCAATTCCTGGTTTGTAATTCGTATCAATTTTGTCAGTTCCTAAGGTATTTGCCTTGGTGAAAATATCATCACTTAGTTTTTTAGCAACTTTGATAGAATCCATATTCCATATCAGTCTTTTAGTCCCGGTTTCAAGAGAATTGATTTGTTTTGAAGAACTAGTCAGTTTTTCACTTAAAATATTGTATTTTTCAGTTAGTTCTTGAAAGTCTTGTTTCAACTGATGGATTTCCATTTCTAAAAGATCTTTTATTTCAGAAGAAATGAATAACTGGTAGTTTAGTTCCAAATCTATTTTCTGAATTAGGGTCTGATTTAATTGTTCGAAGACGTAATTATAATCTTTCGATTTTCTTTCGACATCTCTTTCCAATTTTATTTTCTTTCTTGTTGATTCTCCAAATTTGAGTTGCAAGGTATGTAACTCAGATATGCAAATATCATAATTGACCATTGTGTCTGATGACGAAGCTAACAACGAACCAACATAATGAAAATTCTGCTTCGTAGCTAGTGTTTATATACATTAAAGAGCTCCCAACCCCAAAGAACATGTATGGTCTATGATCTCTGAAGTTGGCCAATATTCCACGCTTGGATCATGTATTGCCATCAATTCTCTTTGCTTTTCTTGGTTTTCAAGTTTCTTTAATTCGTCAGCTCTTTGAGCATAGTATGATGAGTCTTTGATTTTTGGTTTTGTTTTTGGCTTGACATTCTCTCGTATAGTGATTTGTTCCTTTGAAGTTATGAAAATGATCACTTCTTCATCACTGTCAGCCTTTTGACCCTTAATTGGAAGTCTTTCAGGTGCTTGAGTTTGGGTTTGTTGGGACGGTTGAGAATGGTTTTGTTGGAATCCAAAAATTTGGTTGTTTTGAAAACCATTATTTTGATTGTTGTAACCTTGATTTTGGAAACCTTGTTGGGATATTTCAATTTCAAAGGATTTTCTTCCAATTCTTGGTTTGTAATTCGTATCAATTTTGTCAGTTCCTAAGGTATTTGCCTTGGTGAAAATATTATCACTTAGTTTTCTAGCAACTTTGATAGCATCCATATTCCATATCAGTCTTTTATTCTCGGTTTCAAGAGAATTGATTTGTTTAAAACAAGTCAGTTTTTCACTTAAAATATTGTGCGTCATTAAGAGCTAGGGTTAGACTATATATATTACATGCATATATTGTATTAGGGTTAAACGTTTTGTGATTCCCTACCGTGCCTTTATAGAGAATTTCTTCATTGAGCTCTTCTAAGGCATTAATTTATAACCATTCAGCATAACTTCAATCACTGCTTTTATTGTTTGCTTTACATTACTGTTGAGAATCTATTGATCTATTCTTATTTGATTCAACAAGTGGTATCAGAGCAGGAGATTGTGTAAATCATACGCAACTCTTCTGTCGAAGTGTTATTAGGGTTTTCTGCTTTTATTGAATCTGTTCTTCCCATCTTCATCGTTTTCATCAACTTTTGACATTAGATCTTGATCCTTATTACGCCCTAAACTCGATTTTATTTTTAGACATATGCTTATTTATAGGTTTTTGTGAATCAACAACATGTAGCACGAAGATCTACACACTCTATCTTTCTAGCAGCATCGGATCTACTCCCAGAATCCCTATCCTTTTCCTATAAGACTATGAAGTCTGGGCTTTACAATTTGAAGACTACGTTTTAGGTATCGAAGACCATGAAACAAAAATTTGGTAAGCCATGACAGAGGGACTTTCATGAACATGGGAACTAGGAGAGTTATCAAAACTGAAGCAGAATACAATACTCTTCTTATTGACGTTAAAGACGTTCCTAAAGATGAAAAATATAAATTTTTAAGCAACGTCAAGGAAATGAGGATAACCAGGTTCGCTCTACCTCGAGACAGGTTTTGTCTGGTGGGTTCTTGTGGAACAACGAATAAGATTTGCAATAGGATGAAAGTACTCTATTCGAGTGATGCAGATCTTGAACATTCTGTTCATACACAACTTCTTTAGGAGCTTGGTGCCTTTACTCAAAAGCCAGATGAGAAACTTGATCAAAATTTAAATTGTTTTAATCATCTTTTAAGCAAGATGTTAAAACACAAGATCAAATGTGAGAAGATAGAGCAAAAGGTGATGTTCATGAACAGTTTGAGGTTGGAATGGAAAGCAGTAGTATCGACTGTAAAAGCGCATGAACAGTTTAAGAATTACACTCTGGCATAGCTGGTGGCTATTTTAAGATCCCATGAAGATGAGGTGAGGAAAGATGCTAAGCTTGTTTCTGGTATGGTTCGTTGGCCCTTGTTGCGTAGGGAAAAAAGGTAGCCGAAGGAGATTCAGAGTCTGAACTCTCAGATTGCGAACTTTCAAAAGAGGAATACACTCTAATTGTGCCAAACCCCAAAAAGTTTGCAAAAAAAAAACTTTGGACGCCTCATAAACAGGAACTGGCAAGGCAAGTACAACTCAAAAAAATCTAAGGACAAGAGCGCTAAGAACTCTCAGATGGACAAGTTGAAGAAAGAGAAAAAGTTGCTAGGAGGTTCCGGCTATGACTGCAATTTTTCTCGTGGCAAGAATCATTTGACAATGGAGCGCATGTTAAGGAGAATGAGTGAGAAGAAGGACGAAGAAGACGGTGAAACTTACTTTCTCCAAAAGATAGAAGTGATCAGAAAGAAATATAGTGTTGATAACGCTAAGCCTGCTTTGCTTGTATAGGAAGATGATGACGAGTTTGGAAGAGTCGAAGTTTGGTCGACTGATTCGGAGGATGAAGAGGTTCGCAAGACCACACACGGTGAATGTTTCGTAGTTAAGGTTGAGGTCCCTAAGTACGAGGGTAAATTTTTGATGGTTCGCAATGATGTATCGGAGCAAAGAGGATACACAACTGACAGTGGCAAGACTTCTGACAACTGTTTTGCTGTGAGACCTGTCTCTATCTCTGAGTAGATTAGTGAGTGCGAGAAAGTAATCAACAAGGTACACTCTATTCTTGAATCTCATAATATTTCTATATCTCGGCACGAAACCGAATTAGATGATTTGAAATTTATTGTTTCCATTTTCAGTGATAGCTTAAAAAGAACCCGTTTAAGTAATTATAACTTAACCGCTCAAATCAGCAAGGTAACAAAAAAGAGTGAAGAGAGGCTAATGTGGATTGAAAAGTTGGAGTTAGAGCTGTCTAGCTCTTGGGATGATGTGATTTATTTGCAACGAGACGATTTAGGGCTTTTAAAACAAATAAACATTTTCTGTTTGATTGCTAAATGTCTTTATTTTAATATTACTCAGCTACATCTTAATTGTGAAATAGGAAAGAATGTACACAAAAAGATTTTTCCCTTTCTCAAACTGAAAGAGGACGAAATCGATGCAGGCTGCTACAAATGTGAATCCATTGTTTCCCCTGACAATGTCTCTGATCCTTACAAAATTGGTCTAGACAAAATTAAAGCTTACATACACTCCAAAGAAGATAAGGACATGCTGAAACAAATTTTGAGTGAAAAAGATAAAGAGCAAAGTAAATCTGATACTGTACAGAAATTTGACTCATTGTGCACTTAAATTAAGTTTAGAAAATACTCTTGATGTTGAAAATGTATCTGAATTTGATGATGAAAATGACATGAGCGAAATTTATGTGGAGAATGAGATTGATCGCTCTGAATTGTTAACAAGTGAATCTGAACCAAAGAAAAATCTGATTTCTGAAAATTCAATTGAGTATGTTCGTATTTATGAAAATAAAGGTTTTGTTAGAACAAAGTTCTATCAGGATCGATTCATTCTAAGTACGCAAACAAGAAAGAACGTAATGTAAACAAGAATATGGATTGAGTACGTTGTATGATTAATGCTTCAACACCTCAGAAGAGGTCGATTAAGAACTTCGACTGTAGAGGTGTTTAGGGTTACAAAACTCAAGCGTATAATAATAAGACGTGTAAAACAAAATGCATACATGCATGCATATATATATAGTCTAACCCTAAGAGATAATCACGGATGGACAGGCCCAATCCGAATATATAAAAAAGCCCTAAGACGCAACACGATAATTCCCAACAATCTCCCCCTTTGCATCTTTGGGACCAAGACTTCAACTTTATTTAGGAACCGAGGGCTTCTTCACCATCTTGAACACTCTCGGTATGATAGCTAATCGATGGTACCGAAAGGTGATATACCACTGAAGCATATCAGTAAATTTTTTCTTATCAGCATCCGAGTTCTGCTTGCACCGATGTATCAAATTAAAATAGATGTTTATCTACCAAAGCGAACAAGAACTTATGAGCATCACCCTTCGTAAACATCACAGTTAAGTGAGTTGAGTCAATTTGCCCAATCTTCATCTTGTTCACATCACTGGGCTTTTGGGTAGGCTTGACTGTCGGTTTCTTGTTCATTACCCTTGCTATCTCCTGATCCATTGTTGCAACTTCATGGCTATAGGATCCCAACATTCTTTTTAGATGTTCTATAATCGGTTCATACTCCTTGGAATTATTGAGCAGAATGTTGACAAGCAAAATCCAATCGCGTGGATTAAGATTGGGAAGGTCAGCCAGTGATATCAACGAAACAGAGTTTGTAGTTCCTCGTGTAACTTTGAAATGGACGTTCACAAACTTGCCAGCTGAAGTCGGCTTCAATACCTTGATAGTTAAAATCTTTTGTGCACTCCATGTCAAATATTGAGGTTGACCATATTTCAAACACCATTCGATAAGCTCTCGGTTAACCCTTGGACTTGGAAACGGAACCTCAACAGTTGAATCAAAACAATGAAAACTAAATGCCTTCCTTGTAATCGGCATATCAAACTGTGAGTCCTTGGAATTGTCGTAGTCAAACGAAGCAATCGGTTCTAACCAGTAGAAACTCGGTGATTCAATTGCTTGACTGATCAAAACATCCCGAGTCCATTCAAGAAAAAGAGCTTTCTTACATTGTAAGATATCTTTGGTTTCTTTGTTTCGTCGCTCTGTTTCCTCAGTCGCATTTTTGATTTTCCAATTTTCATCCAGCTCTTTATCCCTTTTCTTTCTTTGCAGAGCCTCAACAATAGTCTCATCAGTATCACTATTGCTATCATGTACAATCTGTTTCAGCTTTTCTTTCGGGCCAGAACCTAAAGCTACATTATCCTTCAGTTCTTTTGTGATAACTGCTTTCTGAGATTCCTCCCCCCTTGTTTTGGAGTAACAAAAGGCGCCAAAACACCTTTCATTTCATGAAGAATAGCAAGGGCGGGAAGCAGCTTGGTTGTGAGATGATTGCGAATGGTGAGAGTCAGAATCGGATCATGAGCATCAAGTATGTTGGTCAACATGTCCTTAACATCGTTGGCACAACTACGAAACACAACTCTTTCGGTTTTCAACAACGAAATCTCCTTCTCTGCCTGAGCAAGTTGCACGTGCTGGACTGCCATTGTAGAGGATTGTCTTGCAATTTCTTCTTTTAGAGCACCCTCTTTGGCAATATCTGCATGCAGAGAGTCCAGTTTAGAGGAAACCGAACTAATGAGAGAGGCATTATCATCTTTCATTGAGGAACAAACTTCTTCAAACTTTGTTTGTTCTTCCTTTAAAGATTGAGAAAGAGAGGCAACTGATTCACGAATGTTAGCTGCATTCGTATCCGCATGCCCTTTCAACGAATCTAAAAAGATCTGAGTTGTGCGAATAACTTCAGTAACATCAGCAGAAGCTTTCTTGCAAACTAAAGTTGATTCTTTGATGGCATCGGTTGATTTATCCATAGCTTGTGTATATTGCTCTATAGCTGTTTCCACAAAAGCTTTAAGAACAACCCCTCCATAGGCGTTCGTACCAGCAAGCAATTTATCCAACTTCTCATGAATATTGTCTAAGTGTTGGCGGTAGATAGGAGCTTCAGTATCTTCATCAGATTGTAATCGATAGGAACTAAAGTATGTGGAGTCATACTCATCATTGTCGCCTCCAAGAGTAGCACCGGAACCGGTTGATTGGGTTGGCGAGGGAGGTATAGTGATGATAGGGGTGTTGGATACAGTAGGTGCCCTCGTATTAGATACGTTGACCTTTGCTGTTTGTTCAGGGATTGTAGTGGTTGTGACTGGGGTAATGATTGGAGTAGATAATGGTGTTATGGAAATAGAAACAAAAGATACTGGTGGAGGTGGTAGAGAAGTTTCGGTTGTAGAAGTGGGAACAACCGAAACTAGAACTTTCAGTGTCGGTGTTGGAGTTGGCTGTTTCGGTGGTGTTAGTTTTGGGGTTGTTTGTTTTGGTGAAGGGGGTGGAGTTGGAATTTTAACATCTTCTGGTTTAGGAGGTGATTGTTTTGGTGATGGAGGTGGAGTTGGAATATTGACGTCTTGAGTTGGGGATGGAGATCGAGGTGGAGTATTACCTCTTGGAGACACATGTGGAGATGCGGCTTCTTCATCATATTCGTTGTTAGATTGAGAAGGAGATGAATCCCTAGGTTTTTGTGCCATGCGTTTGATCTTCTTCGGCTTAGAAGAACTTTCTGTCTCTGACTTTCGCTTCTTGCTTTGGAAGGCTTAAAGGGTTTATGCTCGGTTGTCTCCTTCTTAGTGGTCGCCCGTTTGCCTCGGTTACTCGGCTTGTCAAGAGCATCTAAAGCAGCTTGTTGTTCGGTAATAAGAGCTCTCGGCTTTGTGGGATGAAGCTTGTTGTAGTCGGCCATCACCTTACTGTGCGGTGTAACACTTCGGTACATTGTCTCCGGAATCGAACCATAGTGACGAAACTTGACTGGGTCAGAGATGATGATCTTCTTCGTATGGAAGGTTGCAATTTACGCAATTAGAGCATCCTTCATCACCGGAATTTCAAAAGTGTCAATGGCTTTTTGAGTAATAATGGTCCAAAATCGTCCACAAGAGATTTCGGATTGACGAGTGGATGTGTTCAGACTTTGCACAACCTGAGACCATATGATTGACCCATAGTCCAGGTTCAACCCATTATACAAATGATAGAGAATGGTCAAAAACCCCTTGCTAGTGCCATCGGATACAACACTTCGTTTTGCCAAGCCTTTTATCAGTACAGTGAGAAAACCATTCCATTGAGATGGTAGACAGGACTTCTTGACTTTGGCAATGGTTGTCAAGACATCAGTGTAGCCCATCTCATACATCATTGAGAAGAGTTGTGCAGTGGTGATAAAATCAGGAGAAACCACTGAAGAATCAACTACGAGATGGAGCAACGAACAAAACCTCCCTTTGGAAATAGAGGCCTCCTTGTTGTGGATTTGAAAATAGATTCGTTCCTTGTTCTTGTCATATGATGCAGAAGAGTAAACTTGAGATAATAATGACATTGGAACCGCCTCGAACTGGGTTAGGGCAACAACTAGCGGGGAATACTTCAAACACTCCACAACGTGCAGCATTTAGGAATCATATACGAAAGGAGTGAGTTCAATAATCATATTTTGATTAGGCTTGATGGTAAGAAAGGCAGATGAAACAGTTTGATCTTGTGTAGAAGAAGAAGTCGCCATTGTTGATCAAAGGAAGAAGATGAACAGTGTAAATCGCCGTTATAGTTTAGAATTCTTTGAAGCAGTAGAAGACAAAGAATCGTGCAATTCCTTTATATACCGTTGGTAGGAGAGAGAAAATCGTGACAATTGTGACGTTATCTTCTAAAAAGTAGCCTAAAAAGCGCGATTTGACAGGTTGGATGTTCCTAGGTAGGTATCAGCACGCGTGCGTATAGCGACCGTTCAAATTCACGCGCCCAAAAAGATTTCAGCAATCTGCATTTGAATTAGAATGTACCATCGGAACCTGAATTGCCCTTGATTCACTAGATGACAAATATACTCAAACATATCATCAATAGAATGGGGAAAATTAAAAATTTTTGTGCATTAGAGTGACAAAAGATAAAGTAATAAATCAAATGTGTATGGGTTGTGAGTGATGTCTGACAATTAGACGAAAAACAGAGGATTTCGGACAAGAATCACTTCCTTCGAAGTGAAGAGAGACTCAAAGTGCTTATGTGGATTCCCGAGAATACGATCAAGTGTTTGTTAAGGTTTCTTTTCATGACATAGGCTTATGGTGGCTTATCTTCAACCGAACATCAATACCTAAAATAAGACCGAGGGTCGGAAAAAGTACTTGTGAGACCAATGTCGTCTGGTGAACAAGTAGGTAGGTGGTAGTTTCTGATGACAAAAGAATGTATAGAAATCTGAAAAAAAAAATTGGATCTTTATGGGAAGAATAGTCTTGGTATTAGACATATTCATAAAAGACCTCGCAAAAAAAAAGATTTCATTCGCTACCAAGTAAGAGCTTGAATATAGAAATTCACCGTTAATTCATTATAGGTGTTGAATTTTGGGTTTCACTTAGCACGTGGTATACGTATCTTAAATCATAAACACAGAAGTTGTGCAACCATAAACCTCAGTGGTAAAAACCGAGAGTCTCAAGGGTTACAATAGTGAACCGATAGTAGATGGAGAATGGTTTGAGGATGGTGAAAGAAATGAAGGTACCTTCTGCTATATAAGAGGACAAAGTAGAGAAAATCTTAACTCATGTGAGAAGAGTAAGGTAGCTCTAGACCGAGTAAATAAGAATTGCCTATTTGGGAAGAAACGATAGGTTGGATCGAATAATCAAGGACTTGCTCTAGGTCGTAGAGGCTTGAGTCAACATGCAACAGCATGCTTCTAGGGACCCTTAACTAGTTCATAAAATACACATAATACCTGTACCAGCTCCATTTTCTGTTCTTCGTGTATCCTTGAGACCGAAATGAGACAAAAACAAACAAATATACAACACATACAAAAAAATATATTTTTGAGTTTGTAAATTTTTCTGAAAAAAAATAAAAATAGAAAAAGAAAATATTTTTGGATTTTTGAGTTTTTCTGAAAAAGAATAAAAACAGAAAAAGAAACGTAAACAATTTACAACCGAAACCTTATCTTAGTTGAATGAAGCAAAATAGACCGAGCGGTCGGTTCATTTCGGTTCTAAAAAATTTGAGGAGCCGAAATAAACCGAGCGGTCGGTGTATTCCGGTTCTCAAAATTTAAGTAGCCGAAATAGACCGAGCGGTCGCTCCATTTCGATACCAACTCGGCTTCCATCATACCCATGCGTTGTAAGATTCTGTTAAAGTGTGCTTCTGGTAATGCCTTAGTGAATATGTTGGCCGATTGATCACCAAATCGAACAAAATGTACTTCTATGTTCCCATCTTCAACATGATCTTTAATAAAGTGGTATCTAAGTGCAATATGCTTAGTCTTTGAATGTTGCACCGGATTGTGACAAATCCTTATCGCACTTTCTGAGTCACAATAAAGAGGTATCTTCTTCATGCTTAGCCCATAGTCTCTTAGTTGACTTTGAATCCAGATTACTTGAGAAGTGCAAGAGGTTGCAGCAATATACTCAGCTTCGGCTGTAGATAATGAGACGCACGTTTGCTTTTTGGACCGCCAGCTAACAAGTTTTCCATCAACAAATTGGCATCCACCTGTGGTGCTCTTTCTGTCCAGTCCACATCCTCCTAGATCAGCATAAGAATAAGATTGAATGAAGAATCCAGATCCTGCAGGGTACCAGAGACCGAGAGAAGAGGTTCGCTTTAGGTAACGGAAAATGTTCTTCACAGCAACCATGTGAGGTTCTCTTGGATTAGCTTGAAACCTGGCACAATAACACACAGAAAACATAATGTATGGTCTACTAGCCGTTAAATACATAAGTGAACCTATCATTTGATGATATTTTGTTATGTATACAATAGGTTTTTCCAGAGATGGTGTTAGTTTAGTTCCAAATGCCATTGGAACCTTTACTTTTGAGTCGCCCGTCATACCGAATCTTGTCAGTAAGGTTTTTGTATAAGCCTCCTGGTTGATGAATATACCTTCTGTTCCCTGTCTAATGTTTAAACCAAGAAAGAAATTAATTGGACCCATTGCGCTCATTTCAAATTTATTCTCCATCAACTTTCTGAATTCAGCTGTTAAGCTAGGATTCGTAGAGCTAAAGATGATATCATCAACATAAATTTGAGCAATCATTAGATGTTCGCCTTCTTTCTTTCGAAAGAAGGTAGGGTCAACAGAACCTTGCTTAAATTTTGACATTTTTAGAAAACGAGTTAAGGTTTCATACCAGGCTCTCGGTGCTTACTTTAATCCATACACTACTTTATCTAGCACATAGCAATGATTAGGGAATTTCTCGTTTACAAACCCAGGCGGTTGTTCCACATAGACTGTTTCTTCTAATTCTCCATTCAAGAAGGCACATTTGACATCCATTTGTAAAACTTCGAAGTTTTTATGAGCTGCATATGCAAAGAAGATCCTTACCGATTCCAACCTAGCAACTGGAGTGAAGGTTTCTTCGTAATCTATCCCTTCTTCTTGACAATATCCTTTCACAACCAACCGAGCCTTGTTGTGAATGACATTCCCTTCTTTATCCAACTTATTTCTAAAAACCCACTTGAATCCAACTACAGAGGCATCCTTTGGTGTAGGTATCAACCTCCAAACTCGGTTTCGTTCAAACTCATGAAGTTCATCTTGCATTGCCTGGACCCAATCTGAATGATCAAGTGCAGCATTTACCGTTTTTGGTTCGATCTTTGAAACAAATGAATTAAACATACAGAATTCAACTTTAGAGAATAATGCAGTTTGTTTCGCCTTTATTTGAGACCGAGTGGGAACGTTTTCAGATGTTTCACCAATTATTTGTTCTTTGGGATGGTCTCTGGTCCATTTCACCAATGGTGGATAATTAGGGTCATATACTGGATCCAATTAGGCATTAACTTCTACTTCAGCTTCAGAGATATCACCTTCGCCTTCATCAGTTGTGCTTTCGGTCTCTTTGTCCCCCTCGACTGGTGAAGTATAACATGTGTCTTCACTCAAGGTTGCATTCGATGTGGGAGTAGAGTTCTCCCCCTCGGTTGTACTAGCAATAGGTGGACTTTGAGCCGAACTTTCCTATTTTTTTGAGCCTTTAAGAGATGGAGACGAAACTGAATCCTCCCCCTCGAAAGATGCTTTGTTTGTTTATGTTGGAGTTGAACTTTCCCCGTGTAATGATGGATTACTTTTAGCAGTTGGAGGTTCATTTTCCATCTCTTTAGCAGCTTCATCTATGAGTTTCTGAAGATTTTCAACTTTGTTATCTGTGGCTTTCACTTTTGAGGTTGCTGCCTTTTCTAGTTCATCAAAAAGACGCATGTACTCTTCAAACAAGTTGGCTATAGGAACCGAGACTCGTCCTGATTCTGGAAAAATGTCTCCCAGATCACTTTCTTTTCTTTGAACTTTCTTCGTATAGCTGTCGTCGAAGGTGACATAGTAAGTTTCTTCAATTCGTTTTGAGTGTTTTTTCAATACTCTATACGCTTTCGACGTTAGTGAGTATCCCAGAAAGATTCCTTCATCGGCTTTGACATCAAAATTATTTCGATTCTCTTTCGAGTTGAAAATGAAACACCTTGAACCGAAAATATGGAAGAACTTGACATTCGGCTTTCTGTTGTTCAGGATCTCATATGCAGTAACTTAGAATCTCTTGTTTAATAGGGACCGATTTTGAGTATAGCACGCAGTAGTAACAGCATCAGCCCAAAAGTACAATGGAAGTGAAGCAAAACTTAGCATGGTTCTGGCTGCTTCACACAAAGAATGGTTTCGTCTTTCAACAATACCATTCTGTTGTGGTGTATAAGGTGCCGAAAAGTTATGAGTTGTTCCCTTGTCAGCCAGAAAACTATCAAAATCATTATTCTTGAATTCCAGACCATTGTCGCTTCTGATATTCCTCACTGTTTTCCTCAGCTGTACTTCTATTAGCTTAATGAATGTTTTCAGCTTGGGAGTTGCATCTGATTTCTGTTTAAGAAAGAAAACCCAGGTGAAGCGTGAAAAGTCATCTACAATTACAAGAATATACTTACATCCACCAAATCTTTCAATAGCCTAAGGTCCACATAAGTAGATATGCAATAGTTCAAGAGCTTCAACTATCTTCGTGTTGATTCGTGTAGGGTGGCTCTTTCTGCTTTGTTTCCCCATTTCACGTGTTGCACACAGATGGTCCTTGTCAAATTTGAGAAGAGGAAGTCCACGAACATGATCACCAAGCACCAACTTATTAATGTCTTTAAAGTTTAGGTGCGATAGTCGTCTATGCCACAACCAGCTATCATCTGTATTTGCCTTTGTTAGCAAGCATATTGTCGGTTTTCCTCGTATGGGATTGAGATTTAATGGATACATCTCTCCTTTACGTTCGGATTTCAACAGAACCTTCTTGGTTTGTTTTTCGATTATCTCTGACCCCTCATCGTCGAATGAAACTTTCAAATTTGTGCCCACAACTAATTGTGACACACTAATGAGGTTGTGCTGCAAACCTTCTACATAAGCTACTTTTCGAATCGTGAAGTCACCGTTTGTTATCATGCCATATCCCTTGATTGTTCCAAAAGAGTTATTCCCATATTTCACACAGCCACCGTTTTTCAGCGAACGAAATTCTTTATGTTCTTCCTTCCTCCCTGTCATGTGACACGAGCAGCCACTGTTTATGTACCATTCTTCGTCGAACTGCTCGTCACTCATTACCTGCAAATTTAAGCAGATTTAGGAACCCAAAGTTTCTTGGGTCCTTGTGAGTTTTTCACAGAAAAAGGCATTGCAGTAGAAATATCAACCAAGTATGTTCTTTTTACTAATGTGGTTTGACCTTTTCTTTTAATTGTATACACCTTAATTTTTGTTTTATCTTGTTTAAATTTGAATTCATTGGTTAGTTTGTTTGATGATTTTTGACTCCTAGGATTAGTTGATGATTGCTTATTGTTGCTCCTAGTATCAGCAGTTAGCTTTTCTTTTCCTTTGAAGGTTGCTTTGCTTTGAGGTTTGTTGTAGCCGAAACTAGATTTAGGACCAATACTGGGTTTGCATCCGTTAGGAGGACCGAAACTTGACTTAGGACCGACACTGGATTGAGGACCAAAAATGGATTTTCGTCTCTCAGACATGGAATAGTAAGAACTTGGGCTGAATTTGTCTGTTACTTTTTCTTTTCCTTTGTCCTCTAAAATCTTCTTTGGAGGAACATAGTTGGGATTTTGTGATTTCTAGTAACTCTTTTGCTCATTCAAATAGTTAGCATATCTTTGATTTCTTAAGCGTTTTTGCTCAGCTAGTTCCTTCTGCGATTTGTGCATATTGAAGTTTGCCTTTTGCTTCTCTCTTTAGGTTTCGGTTGTTTTGACTTGAGCTTTTGGTTCTTCTCTCTGTTTTATAAGAATGTCCTTAGTTCCACTCGTGCTTGGTTTGTCAGAACTCGAGGGTTTATTTAAGGGTTCAACAACGTATCTTCCTTTAAGTGGTTCTTGCCATGGCAGTAGTTACAGTCGTATCCCGAGTCTCCTGCAAGTTTGCTCTCATTCTTGTCTTCAGTCTTTTGAGATGTGATCTTTGCTTCATCCTTCGCTTTCTCGGAACTATAACTTCCTTTCCAGTTTCGGTTCTTGTTGATAGGAAATTTTCTTCTAGCAAACTTCTTTGGATTGGTGACTATCATAGCATATTCTTCGCTTGTAAGGTCATATTCAGATATATCCGACTCTTCTTCTTCTTCTGCAACACCTTTTCATTTTGATATAAGAACCGGTGATCCCATACCAGAGACCACTTAATAATTGCCAAATCCTAAATTCAGTCTTCACTGATATATAGAAAGATAAATTCTGTAAAATTTTCGCTTCTTTGGTTACTTCACTTTCATGGGACTTAAGGATCCCCACAAGTTTTGCAAACGAGTAAGATTTGAACTGCGCATGCGCTTTTATGGTAGAGACCACAACCATCCATTCGGTTCTTAGTCCGTTCATGAAAGTCACCTTTTGCTCAATTAACTTTCTTTCTATTCCATGCTTGACCATTCTGCTGAGAAGATGATTGACCCGATCGAACGTCTGTATGAGTTTCTCCTCTGGTTTCTGTTTGAAAGCTCCAAATTCTGACAACAACAAGGTTTAAGTTGAGTGTTCCAGATCTTCATCAGTGGAATAGAGTTCTTTCAATCTGTCCCAGATTTTTTTAGCAGTCGTGCATGAACCAACTAACCGAAAGTTGTCGGATTGCAAGGCGAATCTTATCATTCGCATGGGTTTCACATTACATAGCAATTTGTCTTTCTCATCCTGTGGCATCTTCTGTTCATCTGCCACCAGCTTGTTGTACTCCTGCTGAGTCTTGACAGTAGTGTTCGTTCCCAAATGAACAAACGGTCCAAGAATGATGGCTTCTGTAAGTCCCCAAAATTGCTTGTGTATCAATCAGATTCAATTGATGGTGCGGAATCCCAATCAATTGGATGATGTCAGATCAATATAGAAGAGAAGGAGAAGAAGATTTAAGATGATGAATCTAATGATGTATTGATGGTATGATTGATGCTCCTTACAATAGATTCTCTCACACACACACTTCTTCTCTCTAACTTTCTCTCTCTTCTCTATCCTTCTAGCCTTTTTCTTTTTCTCAACCGTACACTCACATGCACTCCTCTATTTATATGGACCTTCGGCCATACACATGTGTACAGCCGCACACAGGGTGTGCGGCCGTACACACGTGTACGTCCGTACACACAAACCGCAAACACATACAACATTACATAAAAATATATTTTCCTAGAAAAGCAAAGTATAAACCATATTTTTGACACAACAATCTCCCCCTTGGTTTATAACTTTCTTTTCTAATTGACCCAACAAGCTCCCCCTAAAAAGTAGCTGGCTTTTTCTTGTTAATCTTCATTGGGAGCTTGGCTTCAGTATTAATCTTTGATTTCTTCACAGCTTCAAGATGAACTTGATGAATCTTCATGAATGAATTCATCTCGAGCGGTTGGGTTTTTCTTCCAGATTTGACTCTGAACGCACATTGGGTGAGGAGGCTTGATGTATAGATTCTTGAAAGATAGCGCTTCAGCTTGAGAATCTACAAAGAGAACAAATCTTCTGGATCACTTCAGCAGGTACAAAGATAGCAGCAGATTGATTGAGGAGGCTTCAATGCAATCTGTGACATAATCTTCAAGTACAATTTCACCATGCTTATGGGGTTGACAGATTGAATGTCGAAAGAATAATCTTCATTTCTTGCTCCTTCAAATGTGAATTCTTCGATGTTCACGGACGAGGCTTTGGCTCAGAAATCTTCAACACAAACTCCATGAGTCTTATCTATACCTGAAATCACTTTTCAAGATAAAACAAAACTAAAAGAAAACTTAGAACACAAATGAAAATAGAAACAAAAAATATTTTTGGATTTTTGATTTTTCTGAACAAGAAATAAAACAGAAATAACACTATTTTTGGATTTTTAAATTTTTCTGATTTTTCTTTGATTTTTTTTTATTTTTGAATTTTTTTGATTTTTTTTTAATTTTTAATTCTCCCCTAATATTTAAATTAGAAGAAACTATGACAAATTTAACAAAAATAAAAATGATATCTAACTTTAAGAGAGATTTGGGATCAAAGTTTTTAGACAACCTTTATCCACTTATCGGTACCTTTCATATTCACATCTTTGTCTGGTCGATCATCGGTATTGTTGTCCACTTAAACACGAAAAATGGTGACAAATTTAGGACATACTATTTGTTACAAGACAGGTGAACTTAAGTTCCTAAAAACTATATCTGATCCTAATTTCTTAGATACTATATCTTAAGGACCATTCATTTGACGACGACCAGGGATATTGTTATCCACCTAAATCGAGCAGCGAGATCTATAGACAATCTGTATGTGTTCAATTTTAAGTGTACTAGAACGTGTTTCCCGCTTCTTGATATGCCCCAGCCATCAAGAACTTCCAGAGTACTCCTTACACCGGGTGAGCAGACAACCATTCAGAGAGAAGATAGATTCAGAATTCTATTACTTATTACTTATTACTTCAGAGGGGTTGAGAAGTAGAAGGTTGCATATGCTATGTACCAGGTCGGATTAGAAGTTGCGCGGAGGAGACAGCATATGGCTAACAGATAAGAAGTCTTTCACATATATAACCTGCAGAGAAATAGAGTTGCATTTGTTGTGTACCAGGTCGGATTTGAAGTCATGCAAAGGAGACAACATATGACTAACAGACGGAAAGAAAGAAAATGATATTCTACAGACCTAATTTATCAAAATTTACCAGTCGCCCCATCCAACTGGAATTAAGGACAGAATCCGCACATCGAGGAAAAGTTAAGCCACGGTTCAAAGTATGGGTTCAATTATCATGACGAGTAGATTCCCATATATATCTCCCTGCTCAACCTATCCAAGCATCGTATTGTCAGGCTAAACGGAACTATCTAGGTCAAGATTTGTCAAGTCATTTGATTTCCTAAGTTCAATTCTGCCTAGTCATGTCCATTTAGAATCTTTCGTGCCTACTGACACATCAAACCAGAGCATAGACCCTTTAACTTTGGGTACGTTACGCAGACTCAGGTTGCCTATTATCACATTATCATATCACTTCCCAAAACATCTCCCTCAAGCACATTCCATAACCAACATATTATTATTTTGATATTCTATTTTTTTTTTAAATTTTTTAATTTTTGTTTTGTTTTTATTTCTCCCCCTAAATTTATGCATAGGAGAGAAACGAAAGTAAATGCGCAAATTTAAACTATCCTAAAACAAAAATTTGTCTTTAAAGTGAATCAGCTTAAGAAAAACTCAGGAGTATAGAGAAGGAAACTCAAACCGTAAGTCACCGATTGAATTTGCATCCAGAAGGTCTGAGAATAGTACGCGTAATCTCAGAACAGATCCGAAAATTCTTCATGTCGTTAAGCACAGACCCCATGAGTGATCACTTCCTTTCTTCCCTTCCCGCAAGGACACATACTCTCAAACAAATGTCTGAATGTTGTACAGTTGAGAGATGTCCCTTATCAAGTGCCAGGAACAGCCACTACCAACAAACCGAAGTCTGATGATATGCCTCCATAGCTGCTCCGACACATAGCGGGATCAGTTGGTCTTTGGAACCCAGTCCATTTTGAAATTGGGTCGACCTTTGTCATCTTCGCACGATTTGGGAGATTGCACCTTCGGTACCCACCTATAGCTGGGTTTAACCCATTTCTTTTTCGAGCGGATGGGTGCCTCGGCACTTGATTTTGAACTTGAAGTCAATCGTTGAGATGACTTTGATTTTGGCTTCACGGGAGCATCTCTTGGATTTGGCTTCTTGGCCGACATTCCCTTCTTGACCTTGGGAGTTGATTTCTTGGCCTTGTGGGGTTGATTTTTGGCCTTCATGGCATTCCAGACGCTATTTTCTGAATGTGGCCTTGAGGGGTTTCTTTTGGAGTATCTCCCTCTTTGCGTGTTTTGCCAGCCTTGTGCATAGTAGGGAACGTATGCTCGATTAGGACAATTTCTGGCAATATGTCCAGGTGTTCCACAGTGAAAACATGTCTTTTTCTTCACTGGGAAGTTGTTTCTTCTTGCCCCTAGTGGCGTATCTTTGCCTTGTCTCTTGATTTTCCCACACGCATAGTTGCAACAGGCACTCTGTTTAGCTTGAAATGGTGGCCTGTATTTACCAACATCAGGTTGATCAGAAGCAGTTGAGTTCGAATCAACAGATTCAGAGTTCAAGGAGATGTTGGTTTGTTCAAAGGTGTTCTCCTTGTTCTCATCCTCTGCTACTTTACCTGCACATGAAGTAGAAGCATTAGTATCGTTCATCTCAACATCCTCAGATGGCCCTGATTGTTCAGTCTTAACTGAAGCTGAAGTAGGGGTTTGGCCATACTGAGCAGGCATTTCTTCCTCATTGGTCTCAACGGGTGGGTTATAGTTGTGATTGAAAGGTGGAGGAACACTATCATACCCTAAACCTTGTTTTGATTATCTTTGAATTTTAATTGGTTTTCAAATAATAACTCGACTGTGTTACTTGACGTAGTGTAATTTTTAAAACTAATATCCGTTTTTTCACACTTAATTTTCAAAGCGTCAAGTTCTTCAGTTACAGCAGTAAGTTTTCTTTTGATGTGATCATAATTCTCACACTTATTGCTGTAATCTTCTTGCAATTTTCGGAAATCCTTGATTTTGGCCACTAATTGAGCTTTTAAAGGTTTCTGACCTTTCCTTAGAGTATAGCCTTCGTATTTGAGGTCCTCATTTTCTCTTTTAAGCAAATCAATTTGTTCGCAAAGAAATTTAATCGTAGCTTTATAAGATGGAGTACATGAGACTTCATTTACCGGAATTGATGTGGAACTCATTTCTTTTATTTTTTAAATTTATATATATATATATATATATATATATATATATATATATATATATATTTTTTTTATTTTTTATTTTTTTTAATTGCCCTTTTACTTAAAAGAGAAAGTCAACCTTAAAAGTCAAATTTAAAAAATAAGTCAAACTCAAAAGTCAAACTTAAAAGTCAAACCGAAAAGCCAAATTTGAAAAATTAAAAGTCAAATGAGAAAGTCAAAATTTAAAGTTAAATGTCAACTTTTAAAAGTCAAAGTCAAAATTTTAAGTAAAAAATGAAAAATAAAAGTTAAAATTTAAAAACTAAAATTTTTGGGTTGAAAAAGGATTTTAAAAATAAAATTTTGAACTTTTGGGATTGAAAATGTCAATTTGTGAAATTATATGCGAAAACGATGAGTTATATTCTAAATTTCGGATTTAGGAAAGAATAAGCCTCCTAGACGAGTTGGTAAGGCCGTGGGTTGCTCAAGTAGAGGTCCCGGGGTTCGATCCCCGGTAACGTCAAACCCGTTTCCTTTTTTATGCGAAGGCTGCTAAGTGAGGACAGCTGCAAAGCGAGGACTAGAGCTGTGAAGCGAGGACGAAGGAGCTGGACCGATGCTGATGCTGCAGAGCCATGAAGTAGATGCGAGACCGAGGCGAAGGAGCTGGACCGTACACGAGACCGCACACGTCCGAGCCGCACACCGAGGCTGATGAGTCGCACACACCGAGCCGTATACTCCTGAGCCGCACACCGAGGCTGCTGAGCCGCACACCTTCAACTGGGCCGCACACCTTCAATAGATTCACGAAAAAAACGACGTTTTTCACCCTTTTTTGCTATAAAACTCGATCAAAAACTCGTTTTTATGAAAAATACAAAGAAGTAACCCCCTTTATTTTTGCGAGATCTATCCAAAAACGCTCTTATATTTTCAAAATAAGATCAAATAAGCTCCAAATCTGGAAAAATTGATTGATACAACCAAGCTCTGATACCAATTGTAAGTCCCCAAAATTGCTTGTGTATCAATCAGATCCAATTGATGGTGCGGAATCCCAATCAATTGGATGATGTCAGATCAATATAGAAGAGAAGGAGAAGAAGATTTAAGATGATGAATCTAATGATGTATTGATGATATGATTGATGCTCCTTACAATAGATTCTCTCACACACACACTTCTTCTCTCTAACTTTCTCTCTCTTCTCTATCCTTCTAGCCTCTTTCTTTTTCTCAACCGTACACTCACATGCACTCCTCTATTTATATGGACCTCCGGCCATACACATGTGTACAGCCGCACACCCTGTGTACGGCCGCACACAGGGTGTGCGGCCGTACACACAAACCGCAAACACATACAACATTACATAAAAATATATTTTCCTAGAGAAGCAAAGTATAAACCATACTTTTGACCCAACAGCTTCCCAGATGAGATAGCCATGATCTTCAGAACCTATCACATAATCTTCAAAGTGAAGTGCCCATACTTCATAGTCTTGAGTATAGAATAATGGTATCCTAGTTGTAGATCCAATGCTATTTGAGATGTTAATGGAATTTGTTTGCGAATCATCGTGAGACATGTTGAGTTTTTAGAATCAGACTTTTAAACTCGAGATTAGGGTTTTATCTAAAACAAAGTTGCCTTCGAAATGAAGAAGACGACTTGTTATTTATACGATAAAAGAGGAAACCCTAAGGAATTCTGAATACAGAAGAAATGTGTATTGATCACACAAACTCCTGCTCTGATACCAATTGTTAGAACAAAGTTCTATCAGGATCGATTAATTCTATGTACGAAAACAAGAAAGAACGTAAAGTAAACAAGAATATAGCTTGAATACGTTGTATGATTAATGCTTCAACACCTCAGAAGACCTCGATTAAGAACTTCGACTCTAGAGGTGTTTAGGGTTACAAAACTCAAGCGTATAATAATAAGACGTGTAAAACAAAATGCATACATGCATGCATATATATAGTCTAACCCTATGAGATAATCACGGATGGACAGGCCCAATCCAGATATATACAAAAAGCCCTAAGACGCAACACGATAAGTCCCAACAGGTTCAATGGTTTTAAAAGAAAATACAATAGTTTTTCCAGAAGTTCAAACTGTTTCGAATCAGGTTTTCGCAACTTCTGGACTGAACTAGGATCTGACCTTAGAATTATCGTCCCTTGTAGAAGAAGATAATGTAGATGGGTGTGATGAATTCTTTTGGTCTACTCCCATTGATAATGCTGATGAAACCAAAGGACTTTATAAGATGACCTCTTGGAAGACGAAAGGGAGATATATGGCAGAACTATTGAACAAAGTTAACTCCAGTTATGAGAAAGGCAGTTCGAGTGGAACTAAGAATGCTCCAAATGATACGTCATCCGAATTGACTAACACTCCTGTTAGAAAAGAGAAATCTAGGGATGGTACTCATAAGTCAGCTGAGGAATTTGTTTCTATGAAACGTCAACAAAATGCTAGATATAATAAAAACCTAAAAGAAAGAAAGCATTTATGGAAGTCCAATCTACATCTCCATAGGTTTCAAATCCAAAGTTTTTTTTAGAAACTAGTTAAACCTCTGGAAAAGACAAAACCTAATTTTTCTCCAAAAACAAATACTTCAAAATCTGTCGGTATATCACAGGATGTTAAGGCCGATAGAAAAATGTTTTCGGAACTTAAAATCTTAGTCAAGAAGTCCGAAACACATTTGAAAGAGGAGGGAAAGAAGGTTGAGAAAAAGGTTTTCAAAAATCAAAGTGCTACTAACCAAACAAAAATTCCTTTTAAAAGAAATCTTAATCATAAGAGGATAATTGTTTTTAAAGTAATGAAAGGAGCAAATTTCACTTTGGTAAAACGATCATACTTGGTTGATGAAGCTATCACTTTTCCTGTTTATATGAAAGCCTTACATGGACCAAAACAACTTTGGGTTCCTAAATCTCTCTGATTTTTGCAGGTAATTTGTGACGAACAGTTCGACTCTGAATGGTATATTGCTAGTGGTTGTTTGCGTCACTTGACGGGTAGGAGAGAAGAATTAAGAGAATTCCGGGCACTAAAAGATGGAGGACGAGTCAAGTATGGAAATAATTCAATCGGGGAAATCAAAGGATACGACATGATTATGAAAGGGGAATTCTTTATTTGAAAGGTTACCTATGTGGAAGGCCTACGACATAACCTCATAAGTGTATCTTAACTGGTTGTAGGTACTGGTCTGAAAGTGTCATTCGATGATGATGGATCAGATATTATCCAAAAGAAGTCCAAGAAATTGCTTCTAAAGTCCAAGAGGAAAGGAGAAATGTATCCATTGCATTTGAATTCTATTAAAGAAAAGCCTACCATATGCCTTCTTACGAAAGTGTTTTCGGATGACAGTTGGTTATGGCACCGAAGGCTCTCGCATCTCAACTTCAAGGACCTCAAAAAACTCATAATTGGCGATCATGTGTGAGGAATTCCACTTCTAAAATTTAAGAAGGAACATCTCTGTGCTGCTTGTGAATTGGGAAAGCAGAGCAGGAAGAGTCATTCAACAATCATAAACCACTTCTAAGCTTAAGGACTTTGTCAAGCAAATCGAGCTTCAACTACGAAAGCTAGTCTGGAATGTTCGCAGTGATAATGGTTCGGAGTTCAAAAACTAAGTGTTTAAAGAATTCCTGACTAAAAAGGGAGTTGTTAAGAATTTCTCAGCGCCTTACTCTCCTCGGCAGAATGGAGTCGTTGAAAGACAAAACTGATGTTTGTGCTAAGCTTCGAGGACCATGTTATCCTTTGCGAACTTGCCACTATACTTTTGGGCTGAGGTGATCGAAACAACATGTTTCAGTCAGAATCGATCACTCCTCAATAAACGACTTTCCATAACTCCTTATCAGATTCTAAACAAATGAAAACATAATTTCAAGTTCTTTCATGTCTTTGGTTCCAAGTGTTTTATCTTCAGTTCTAAAGAGAAAAGTAACAAGTCCGACGTGAGAGCAGACGAAGAAATCTTCCTGGGTTACTCTCTTACATTGAAGGCATATAACGCTCTAAACAAAAAGTCAAAAAAGATAGAAGAAAACTATTATGTCACATCCGATGACAACTATCCGAAGAAGCATCAGAAGACTGATTGTCAATCGGGGGAGATCTTTCCCATGACAAATTCGATGACGATTCCTCTATCAAACCTCTACGAGGAATTCATGAACCTATTTGACGAGACAAAAAAGGTGATCTCTTCATAATCAAAAGCATCAGATGACAAGGAAGATGAACTCAAGAAGATTATTGATAATGTTGCGAAGGATATTGGAAATGAACCACTTAGTCCGAATGCCTTTGAGAATCAATCTTCTCCACAAGCTACAAATGCTCTTGATCTGGGGGAGGATGCAGATCTTGAAGTCAGCTTAGAACCACAATTCTAGGGGGAGGATTTTACTCCACTAGTAAACCATGAAAGTCCAATCCAGCAGGGAGAATCATATTCTAAATGATGAGCAACAACCATCATTCTAGGGGGAGAAAGAGAATGAAGAGAATGATTCAGATGCTCAGTCAGAATTTGAGGACGTGATTGCAGAATTAGATCCATCCTATGATCCAAACTATCCTCCTCCGACTAAATGGACCAAGGATCATCCTAAAACACAAGTAATTGGAGAAGCATCTTTAAGAGTTGTTACGAGAGCACAACAAAAAGCGAAGCAAACTGCATTATTCTCCAAGATGGAATTTTGCATGCTCATTTCGTTTATCTCCAAAATTGAGCCCAAAAATGTTAATATTGCTCTTGATCATTATGATTTGGTGCAAGCAATGAAAGAGGAGCTCAATGAGTTTGTGCGTAACAAGGTTTGGAGATTGATTCCAACACCGAAGGATGCATCGGTTGTAGGAATGAAACAGGTGTTTCGAAATAAGCTTGACAAATAAGGTAACGTAATCAGAAACAATGCTCGCTTGGTCGTAAAAGGGTATTGTCAAGAAGAAGGAATACACTACGAAGAAACTTTTGCACCAGTAGCTCGGCTAGAGTCTGTTCGCATCATCCTGGCATATACACCTCATAAGAACTTTGAAGTCTATCAAATGGACGCCAAGTGTGCTTTCCTGAGCGGGGAAATAGAAGAAACAATCTATGTGGAAAAATCACTTGGGTTCGTAAACGAGAAATATGCAAACCACTGCTATATTCAGGATAAGGTTGTGTATGGTCTGAAGCAAGCTCCACGAGCATGGTATGAAACTCTAACACGGTTTTTAAAACAATCTAAGTTTGAACAAGTATCGGTCGACCCAACCTTCTTTTTCAAGAAAGATGGTGACCATCTGATGATTGTCCAAGTTTACGTTGATGATATCATTTTCAGATGATCACCTAGTTGCATATCTATCCCCTAGATATCATTCCAAACCATCAATTTTCTATCTTTATGAGTTTACATGCATAGGAAATGCTCAACACCAAAACCCTAACTTGTCTTAACCTCTTAAGCTCTCTAACATTTTCGTGGAAGGAAATAAGGGACCAAGATTACATTTTTATGCTTCCTAATAACTCCAAAATAGATAAAGTTTCCAACTTTATCCATTAAAATGGTCCAAACAACCAAAATCTAGTATTTAAGTCCCAAATGGACCAAAAGTGCATCTTTATCAACTTAATGCATTATGTCCAAGTCTCCAACCTTCAGATCTGAATCAAAATGATGTTTAGATAGATAATGTTTCCAAATTTATCCATAACAAGGTTACAAACTCTCATTATCTAAACTTTATGCACTTAAAATGACCTAAAGTTCATAATATCCAAAACTAGCTATATCTAACAAATACATCATCAAGATTCAAGCTTTATACCTCTATAAGAAGTATTAAGGTAAACAAGGTCTGGATCTACAAGCTCCAATGCAACCTACTCTTCTCCAATAAGCTCCTTCTTCTCCAAGATGCACCAAGAACACTCCAAAGCATTTAAAAACACCTTTTTTTAGCTCACAAGGCTCAAACTACGGTTACAGTTTCAAGAAAGGACATTGAAGGGGTGGAGGGTGAGAATAGAAAGGGTTTGGGGGAGTTAAGGAGCTTAAATAGGGCTCAAAACCCTCAAATTAGGGTTTGGCACCTGATTGTGTACGCGCAGCGTACTCCTAGTACGCCCAATGTACTCCTAGTAAGCCCAACGTACTAGGTTGGATCCCGGGATCATTCTTACCTAGTACACCTAGCATACACCTTGTATGCCCAAGGTATTAGGCTCAACCCAAAACCCTATAAACTTTTAATGATCATAACTTCTTTGTTCTAACTTTGATTTCGACGATCTTTATATCCACGGAAAGGTATTAAAGAGCCCTACAATATTATCTAAATATCTTGGACTACAAACTTTTCATACAAAAACCCATTTTTCATGCAAGAACCCGGTCTATGACATCTCCCTTTTCTACCCTTCGGCCCAAAAACTCAATTCAAGGGTTAAATCTCTTAACTATCATTACCTCTTTCCACAAGGACTAAACTTTGCCTCATTAAGGCCCAAAGCCTTACAAAGTCGACTTATGGCCTACGACCCTGAAATAAGAAATGACAGGAAACAGGAACTTACATTATAAGGTTCAATACTTCAATGAAAGAAAATGGTTATTCAATCTACGTTTATCTAAGGCACTTAAGAAAATTATTTCTAAATCATTGTTCTTTTTCCATCCCACACTTCCATTGTAAAAATTATCTGACTCTTATGTTGGTTCATATTTCGAAAACATTTAAAGCTCTTTTTGATTTGAAAAGATAATTGTTAAAATTGATTACAATGAGACTGTTATTCGAGGTTCCTATCACACTTCATCTTTACAAAGTTATCGAATGTAAATAATATCCTCATATCATATAAATTTTTTAATTTTTTTTTATTTTTGAGATTTTATTGCAGAAAATAAAAAATAAAAATAACTAGAAATGAAATCGTTTTGAGTTTTTTTCTTTTATAATGATGCAAAAAAATAAAAATAGAAAATATTTTTTTTTTGGATTTTTTGAACTTTTTAGTATGAAAATGCAGTGCAGAAAATAAAATATAAAAAGAAAAAATAAATAAAATTTCAAAAAATTAACCTACAAAAACTGAAATTTTAAGATTTTAACAAAAAATGCAAATTTTCACACTAAAACCCTCCCCAAACTAAAAATGATGCATTGTCCTCAAGGCTCAGTGAGGAATGAACAACTCAATAAAACATATAAAAACAAAAAGGTGTAGCTAGGAATGAATGTACATGATAGATTTACAGAAGTTCTGATTTTGATGATGATGTTCACAAAAAATCTGAATTTCAGCAACTTGGAAGATCCTTTGATTTCCCAAGCTTGCTTGGAATTGCAACCATCTCTTTATTGATAGTGTTAAAATAAAAACTACTCCTCAATTTGCCTCCCGAAAAGCTGCCCATTTTTAAAGTCGTTGGCTCGACTTTGCCCAACAAGATTTAGTAGCAGGTGTGGTTGGGACTTCTCTGAAGCTCAACTCATTTCCTTGCCACTCCAGGTCCCTTCAGATATGGCAAGATTGGTGGATCTGTAACTTGTTCAGCAAACTAGTATAATGCAAGATTTTTATCAAATAACTTTTTCTTCTGATTTTTGAACTTCTTTCATCTTCTGATCTTATTTTAGGAAGCCTTCTCATTTTTATGATTTTCCTTTTAGAAATCTTCTCAACAGAAATCATCACTTTCTCTTTAATCCTTTTCCAGAAATCTTCTTTTCTTCCTTCCCAAGCTTATGTCGTTTCAACTCCTTGGATGTATTATTAGATAAATTCCAATCTATAAATAAATCTTGCACGAAAACATCAAAAAACTCATAGCAGCCCTCAGATAAAGGGCTGCCGATACCCAAATAATTAACATAAATATTATCAGTAGTATCATCATCATTCATTTTAAAGTTCACAACATCCCCATCAAACTCCATAGAAAGCGTACTAGAAAAAACATCAATTTTTGTTTTAGCAGTTTTCAAAAAAGGTCTTCCCAAAATGATTGAGTTTTTATCTGATACGTCTAAATCACCCATGTCCAAAATATAAAAATCTGCAGAAAAAATGAGCTCACCCACTTGGATGAGAACATCATCCAACAGACCTTTTGGGTGTATTGTCACATGATATGCCAACTAAATGAGTGTCCCGGTCTTATGTAAGGTTCCTAATTTTAACTTTTCAAAAAATAAAAACGGAAGGACATTGACTAATGCACATAAATCAGGCATGACACTTAAAAAACTAAGGTTCTCCAATTTACAAGGAATCGAGAAAATTCCCGGATACTTGCACGTTAGGGGCAAAACTTTTTGCAAAATAGTTGAAATATTTTCACCAGCTTTGATAGTTTCATTAATTTTCATTTTTTTTCTTAGAAACACATAATTTTTTTATAAACTTGTCATAACGAGGGATGTGTTTAATTATTTCTAAAAGTGGGATATTTACCACCACTTTACCAAAAGTGTCCATAATATCCTGGTTCTCACGCTCGCACTTCATGCTTCTCAGTCATGATGGGAAGGGTGGTATGGGCTTGTACTCCTAAATATTCGGCTCTAGTGGTTGTGGAGTTTTTGTTCTTTTATCTTCTTCGGCTTCTTCTTCAACCAAAACCTCTTCATATTCTTCGCCTACAAAAGTATTTTTTGTCGTTTATAGTTGTCTCGCCTTTTAATTTGATTATGAGGGCGATATTTATACACAAGACAGAAGCTTTTAGAACAAGATATCAGAAAACGCAATCGCAGAATCAAGATATGCGATTGCAAATATTCCATTTTTTTCTAGATTTTACCTTAAATGAATTACGGTGCTATTTTTGAAGTTTTGGGAGTTGTGTCACAAAAATACGAGGGTAGAAATAAAAATATGATCACAGTTTTAAAGATTTTTCTTCAGATGATTTCCAGATCACTTTTTTCGACCCTGCAAAACTTCGACACATTTATGCGATCGTAGAAGTCAAAAATGATATCACATTTTTGGATTTTTGGCATGTTTCAGTTATAATTCTGTAGTTGAAGTAAAGACTAAGGTTGTCCAAAATTTTGCCTAGTTTTTAGAACATTTTGAATATCTTGAATCAGAGTTACTAGTCATGAGATATGGTTAAAATACTGAAAGGAGGTCAAAGCTGGTAGCAACATCCTTTAGGCTTCAGATTGTAGCAATCTATCTTTGTAAAATCAATTCGATCGAATTCTTGTTAACCAAACTATCTTCTAAGCATTCCTCAAAATTCGCCTTTAGTTCCAACTCCGTTCAGGCTCCAAAATACTGCTCCACTCAAAATATGGAAAAATGACACAAAAATGCTAGCAGTACGGTAATTCTGAGAAAAGAAATGAGTTGAACATTATTTAAACTAATGACATGCAAATATACAAAATATGATGTTAAATGCTTATAATAAATACCCTAAAAGATGCATAAAATGGAACCTATCACAAAAAAACCACTTCAATCCATCTTTTAAAGAGCTTGGAAAGCTAGCACCAAAATGATGATGCCTCTAATAGCTCACACCCAAACCCTAGAACTAAAAGACATCTAAGGAGATAAGATGAGAAGGAAATTTGATTCTCAAGACTTATGGGAATAGTATGAAAGAAATTTGATGCCGAAGGGATCCTATTTATAATTTTGGTAACTTAAGGACAAAGCAAGATTTGAAGAATTAAATAATGGATTTAATTACTATTCAAATCCTTTTCTTATCAAGATCTAGAGGCTTCTAGAAACCCTAGACGGGCTCCCAAAACCATCCACCCTTGGATGGTTCTAGAATTGCCTCTTTTGTTCAACTATTGAACAATGACAATCACCCTTGAAACTTTAATTAATTCTAATTAATCCCAAACTAATTTCATGTTAAGTCTGATTATTAATTAATTAATTCTAATTGATTTCTCGTTAATTAGAAAATACAAAAATCAATTACATTAACAACTGATCCCATATTAATTTATTAATCACTTAATAAATTAATAAATCAACTGTCTATTTCCAATTAATATACTAATCATATGATATATTAACAAATCATTTCCTCTTAATTGCCAATTAGTTTTTTAATCATATGATAATCTAATAAATAATCCTCTCTCTATAAATGTCATCTTAATCAAGTTCTAGTTATAAGGGCAACCCAAAAATGACTTTGCTTCAAATTACAAAAATATACCACTTTAGTTATTGGCTTAGACACATTAATGCAACAGTCTCCGACTTTGATATGTTTATAAATACAATTGCCAATATAGACCTTGAACTAAACAACAAAGAGTGCTTTCTAAAGCCACTGTCGGACTCTTATTCAAATCAAACGTTGGCCTTAAGATAAGTGATAAGTTTTTCCTTCGTTCTACAAGATATCATATGAACAAAATCATGGATTAAAAGATAAACCTCATGTTCATTTATTTGTTTCTTGATTTCCCAGTTTGTGACTAATGTAGACTAGAAAATCGAACACATCAATTTAGTCCGGATCAGGCGCCTGGCTTTCATAGATCAACTCAATTCAAAGAGGGGCCCACAAATATTTTTTTAATGTTAAGGCAAAAGGAACGAATTAATTTGACTATATAGTCATACAATTTACATGTCAAATAACACACGGAATAACCCTTTATAACATTCAGTTATGAGATGCGTTTGAGAAAACTAATGCATAACTAATATGTAGGCTATGAATTATATATCTTTGCTTTAAGAATAGAATATATTATCGTCTTAGAATTACTTTTGATTATAATCCATGAAGTAATCTGTAGTCATGGCTTCATCTAATACTTAAAATCCATATTTTCAAGTACTCATGAATATTGTAGCAATCCATATGTAATGTTCAATCCCTATGGACAATTTAGAAATTGATTCATAATAGTATTAATTCACTACTTACTTCCAAAAGTATGAATGACTGTGGAAGTAAAACATGCAAAGTGAAACACAAAAATAAATTAATTAACTTAGGTATCATTCCCATTGACTATAAGTAAATCCCTAGTATTTAATCAACAAAGAAAATTACAAATTTATTCATTGTATAATGTTTCAAGTAATCAATTAACCACTTGAATTAAATAACATCACTCATTACATGTTGTGAACATACATACTATGTCTCTAGGTGGTCCTTCCTTTGTGAACAGATCAATTGGACATTACTCCAATTCGCTCATTTAATAATTCCAAATTCTTGCGCTTATCTAATATTTAGTAAAATTTCATCTTTACATGCATTGTCCTTCTGTGATGTGGAGGTTCTAAAGTCACATAGACTAATCCATCGATATTACAGAATGTTCCACTAGAACAAATTACTAGAAATAATTCCATGAATGTAATTTTAAATTCAAGGTACATTCCATGAACACTTTTTTTGCATTAAAGTTTCCAACTCACATGTAGATTCAATAAGCATCTCTCATTATGGAAACATTTCCATATTTCAATATGACCATTACTTGTGACTAAGACTCATCTCAATCTAGCATGTGTCACTGTGGTCCTTCTCAAATCTTGTCATACTTCTAACTATGCACAAGAAACCCAAGCTTTCGTAAATCTCAAAATTTTCTTGATAGTTGTTTAACAACTTTAGTCACTTAAAATTCTAGTATTTTTTCTCATGATGCTTAGAGCATTTGAAAAATGATTACAAGGGTCCAATATACATTCAATTTCATGTGATAGTATTTCCATATATTGTAACATCCATAAATTTTACGCCATATTTAAACTTTTTCAATCATAAATAAAAACAAAATAGCATTGTTTACAAAATGTTTTCAAATCATTTTCCATCAGAGTGTCCCAAAAATCATAACATAAGGATGAGGAGCGCTAGGGTCACGCCTTCGCTTTTCCATGATCTCCTGAAGTACCTGAAACAATAAAATGAAAATTGTAAGCCCGAGGGCTTATTGAGCTACCCTCAAATTACCAATACCACACTGACAATACCATATCAGTAATAATCAATCAATCATCATGCATACTGGGCCATCGGCCTGACTGGACCGCCCTACCAGGCCTACAGTCTGTTTAAATCTATCCTAAGCCTTTGGCATGACTGGTCCGCCACGTAGGCCTACAGTCTCCCCGGACCGCTCATAGGGTATATTGGCCTTCTGCACAAAGTAGGACCGCCTCAACCCAACCACCAACAAATAACAATGTACGCATACTATCATATACAGGCATATACAAACATCAAACATATCTGTCACACTAATCATCAATTATTGAATTCTCATGTAACTAGTACCGAACTAGCAGGTCACTAACATACCAATCCCTACGGATCATAAGATCATAACATACTGTCTACCCCCGATACCGATCTCGCAGATCATAACCACATGTAGCATACCATAACAATAACAACTAAAGGGCCGGCCTTGGTGTCGTAGACCCTATCGATATAGTGGGGATAACTCACCTCGCAGATGTCGACACGAAAGGTAAACTCCAACTCTCAGATCACCTATCATCATAGTACACAGGTTCCACCACCTATCATCATAGTACATCATACTCATAAGTCGACCACCTATCATCATAGTACATCATACTCATAAGTCAGGTTCCACCACCTATCATCAGAGTACATCATACTAATAAGTCCTTAAACTTATAAGGTACTCCATAACCCACTAGTAAACCCCTGGTCAAAGTCAAAGTCCTTAGTCAAGGTTAACAATCCATGCTGACCTTAACTCGCCGAGTACCCTTGGCTACTCGCCGAGTTCCCTGAAGTACATTCCAACTCGCCGAGTCATCGGAGTAACTCGTCGAGTTCCTTTGATTCTTGATCAAACTTTAGGTCACCCGTCGAGTTCACTCCATGCAGCTCGACGGATACACACTCATACATATCCCAGAGAAACTCATCCGACTCGCCGAGTTGTTCTTCAACTCGTCGAGTCTTATGGCGATCTTCATCGGACTCCCCGAGTTGTTCATCCAACTCGTCGAGTTCACGACCATATTCATGCGACTCGCTGAGTCCCTTCAGTCCTTTTCCTCCATACAGACACATTTTGAGCCATGCAACGGCTCCAACTCATAGATCCATGCTTCTGGGGCATGCTTATCACGTAAAGTTGCAAACTTTACGTGCATGCATGACTATAAAGGCTCTAAATGTCTTTTCTAAGTTCTTAATGGAACTTCACGCTCAAGAGGGATCTTAATCACAACCAAGACTATGACTTTATGCTTCTAGAATCCAAGGAGGGTCCAGATCTGAAGTTACATCTTCAGATCTAGCCCATAGCTCATCATACCAACTTGAAAATCCATAAAAAGCCCTAGAAACTCAACAAAAGGGAAAAGGGAAGTAAGAATGGCACCTTGATACCTCCAAAGGATGCTAGCTGAGGTAAATCCCGCTTCGCACTCCTTCCTTGCTTCAATTTCTTTTGCACTCTTAGCTTTCTTCCTCCAAGATCCTCTTTTCCAAGCTTCAAACACCACACCAGGGCACACACACACACAAATTAAGGTTTTAAGGGGCTATCAAAGACTGTAAAGAAGCCAAAAGAGGCTAAGGCTCCTTTAAATAGAGGTGCAAACCCCGGGATTTAGGGTTTCCACTGCCAGCTCCTACTCGCCGAGTCCCATCATGGACTCGCCGAGTAGGTCACTTAACATGCGGTCCCACCCCGCTGCTACTCGACGAGTAGGTCAACCAACTCGTCGAGTAGAGCTTAACCCAATAAATCCTAATTAAGCAATACCTGAGAATTGGGGCGTTACAACTCTCCCCCACTTGATGTAGACTTCGTCCCCGAAGTCCGCTGGAGTAAACAATGCCGGGTAATGCTCGTGCATCTCTGCCTCCGGCTCCCGTGTCCACTTGGATCCCTTCCAATGTTCCCACTGTACCCTTACTAAAGGTATTTCCTTGTTCCGCAGAATCTTCTTCTTCCTTTCCAAAATATCCACAGGCCTCTCCATATAGTTTAGTCACTCATCGACCTAAACTCCATCCAATGATACCACTACTTCCTGGTCCATAATGCATTTTCGCAATTGCGAAACATGAAATGTGTTGTGGATCCAGCTAAGCTCCTCTGGAAGCTCTAGCCTATAAGCCACCATGCCAACCCTGGAGATAATCATAAACGGCCTAATATAATGGGGACCCAATTTTCCCCTCTTCCTGAAGCAGATCACACCCTTCTAGAGTGAGACCTTCAGGACGACCATGTCACCCACTTGAAATTCCAGCTCAGATCGACGTCGGTCGGCATAACTTTTCTGCCGACTCTGAGCGGTCTGCAGTCATTGTCTAATGTGTTGTATCATCTCGGTAGTTTGTAGAACTACCTCAGTCTGACCCATCACTCTGTGCTCAACCTCACCCCAATAGACTGGGGTCCTACACTTCCGCCTATACAAAAGCTCGAAAGGTGGGGCGCCAATAATGGAATGATAGTTGTTGTTGTAAGCGAACTATGAAAGTGGTAGGTGGGAATCCCAACTCCCACCGAAATCAATAATGCACGCCCTTAACATATCCTCGAGGGTCTGAATGGTCTGCTCACTCTGCCCATTAGTCTGCGGATGGAACGCCATACTAAAATGCAGTTGTGTACCCAGTTCCTCATGGAACTTCTGCCAAAAACAAGAAGTAAACATGACATCTCGATCGGAAACGATAGAAACCGGAACCTATGACGAAAGACAAGCTATCTGACATACAGGTCAGCCAACTTCTCTGCCGACGAACTCTCTCGAATGGCTAGGAAATGGGTACTCTTGGTCAATCGATCCACGATGACCCATATAGCATCGAACCCCCTTGTCGTCTTCAGCAACTTCGTTCTGAAATCCATTGCGATCCATTCCCATTTCCACATGGGAATCTCCAGAGGCTGCAACTTACCATGTGGCCTCTGATGCTCGGCCTTGACCATCCTACAGGTCAAGAACCTCTCAACAAACCAAGCGATATCTCGCTTCATTCCAGGCCACCAATAACTCAAAATCAAATCACGGTACATCTTGGTGGCTCCCGGGTGAATCGAAAAACAAGACTTATGAGCCTCTTCCATCACTGTCTGACGGACCCCTGCGGACATCGGAACCCAAGCCCGACCGTAACGGGTCAACAATCCGTGGCTATCCTGAACAAACCGGGCGCTTTTGCCCTTAATCCTCTCCAACTTCCAGTTCTCTGGTCCCATGCCCTCAATCCGAGCATCCCTGATCAAACCCACCAGTGGGGAATCCACCGCTATCCTCATACACCTGGCTGGGGTCGAGGACCCAGCTGACTTGCGGCTCAGAGCATCCACAACCACATTCGCTTTACCAGGATGGTAAAGGATCTCGCAATCATAGTCTTGACCACATCCAGCCACTTGTGTTGCCTCATGTTCAGGTTCGGATGATCCATGATGTGTCTCAAACTCTTGTGATCCGTGTATATAGTGCAACGGACCCCGTACAGATAGTGCCTCCAAATCTTGATAGTGAAAACCACTACTCCCAACTCAAGATCATGCGTAGGGTACCTGGTCTCAAACCAAGGCTCTGATACCAACTTGTAACATCCATAAATTTTACGCCAAATTTAAACTTTTTCAATTATAAATAAAAACAAAATAGCATTGTTTACAAAATGTTTTCAAATCATTTTCCATCAGAGTGTCCCAAAAATCATAACATAAGGATGAGGAGCGGTACGAGCACGCCTTTGCCTTTCCATGATCTCCTAAAGTACCTGAAACAATAAACTGAAAACTGTAAGCCCGAGGGCTTAATGAGCTACCCCCAAATTACCAATACTACACTTGAAATACCATATCAGTAATAATCAATCAATCATCATGCATACCGGGCCATCGGCCTGACTGGACCGCCCTACCGGGCCTACAGTCTATCTGAATCTATCCCAAGCCTTCGGCATGACTGGTCCGCCACGTGGGCCTACAGTCTCCTCGGACCGCTCATAGGGTATATTGGCCTACAGCACAAAGCAGGACCGCCTCAACCCAACCACCAGCAAATAACCATGTATGCATACTATCATATACAGGCATATACAAACGTCAAACATATCTGTCAAACTGATCATCAATCATAGAATTCTCTTGTAACTAGAGTACCGACCTAACAGGTCACTAACATACCAATCCCTACGGATCATAAGAACATAACATACTGTCTACCCCGATTCCGATCTCGCAGATCATAACCACATGTAGCATACCATAACAATAACAACTAAAGGGCTGAACTTGGTTTTGTAGACCCAATCGATATAGTGGGGATAACTCACCTCGCAGATGTTGACAAGAAAGGTAAACTCCAACTCTTGAATCACCTGACACAGGTTCCACCACCTATCATCATAATACATCATACTCATGAGTCCTTAACCTTATTAGGTACTCCATAACCCACTAGTCAACCCCTGGTCAAAGTCAAAGTCCTCAGTCAAGGTCAACAGTTCATGTTGACCTTAACTCACTGAGTACCCTTGGCTACTCGCCAAGTTCCCCGAACTACATTCCAACTCACCGAGTCATCGGAGTGACTCGTCGAGTTCCTTTGATTCTCCATCAAACTTATGGTCACCCGTCGAGTTCCCTCCATGCAACTTGACGGATACACACTCATACATATCCCAAAGGAAACTCATCCGACTCACCGAATTGTTCTTCAACTCGTCAAGTCTTGTGGCGATCTTCATCGGAGTCGCCGAGTTGTTCATCCAACTCGTCGAGTTCACGGCCATCTGCTTGAGACTCGCCAAGTCCCTTCAGTCCTTTTCCTCCATACAGACACATTTTGAGCCATGCAACGGCTCCAACTCATAAATCCAAGCTTCTAGGGCATGCTTATCACGTAAAGTTGCAAACTTTACGTGCATGCATGACTATAAAGGCTCTAAATGTCTATTCTAAGTTCTTAATGGAACTTCACGCTCAAGAGGGACCTTAATCACAACCAAGATTGTGACTTTATGCTTCTTGAATCCAAGGAGGGTCCAGATCTGATGTTACAACTTCAGATCTAGCCCGTAGCTCATCATACCAACTTGAAAATCCATAAAAAGCCCAAGAAAGTCAACAAAAAGGAAAAAGGTAAGTAAGAATGGCACTTTGATACCTCCAAAGGATGCTAGCTGAGGTAGATCCTGCTTCCCACTCCTTCCTTGCTTCAATTTCCTTTGCACTCTTAGCTTTCTTCCTCCAAGATCCTCTTTTCCAAGCTTCAAACACCACACCGAGGCACACACACGAATTAGGGTTTTAAGGGGCTCTCAAAGACTGTAAAGAGGCCAAAGGAGGCTAAGGCTCCTTTAAATAGAGGTGCAAACCCCAGGATTTAGGGTTTCCACTGCCAGCTCCTACTCGTTGAGTCCCAGCATTGACTCATCGAGTAGGTAACTTAACACACCGTCCCACCCCGCTGCTACTCAACGAGTAGGGCAACCAACTCGCCAAGTAGAGCTTAACCCGATAAATCTTATTTAAGCAATACCTAAGAATTGGGGCGTTACATATATAGAATCTCTAATGCTGAAACATTTCAACATGTTATTCATATATGCCTTTAACTAGGTTCTATTAAACTATACAATGTAAACCATTAGATTTCGAAAGAAGTATCAGTTCCCTCTCCCTTATGTCCACTATAGAGAAACAATTCCTAACTTTTAGATCTTGAAAACTAAAGACATTGTTCCCAATGAAAAGTATTGTCAACATGCAATGCCAACATAACAGTTATGCTCCCACTAGCTTTTGCATGTACTCAAAAATGAATGAGAAATCTATAAATCAACACCCTTTTACTTTCTCATGGATTTTTGGATTCCTATTTCATGATGCTTCATCAAGCCTCCAATCCACTTTATCTGGATAGTGTATGTGTTCAAACCCTTTCAAGGCGTGATAAACATATCTCCTGAAAGTTTAAACAATTCTTTGCCATACCTCACAATTCAAAATATGAAGAGGGATGTCATAATCATATTATGAATTTGAGAATACAATTGATAAAACCAATATTCGTATTGATCTTTATAAGATCCTTAAAATTTACCAGCGAAATTGTTTCCTCGTAACCATTTCATGAATTAGAGCGAAACCTTTTTGACACCTAGATTCAAAGGTGCATACGTTTTGTAACGTCCAAAAAATATAAGGTAAAAATTTCATTCTTAATTCAACCCAAAACAATAATTACATTCAATATCCTTTTTCTAAATATTCAAAAGTACTTTATATGAAAAACAGTTATCAGAGTAAAATCTCAAAATCATCATAATGCAGAAACATGGGTAGATGTGCTGCGATCAAATCGGATCCTTCCTTTTCGAACCGGAAGTACCTGAAACATAACCATAAAGTTGTAAGTACAAAGCTTAGTGAGTTCCCCAAAGTACCACCTACCATACATACATTTCCCATGGGCTACCCCCGTGGTCTTTTACCTAAAATTCCATGGGCTATACCCCCCCCCCCACCCCAATGGTCTGACATCCAAGTTCCATGGCTATCCCCATGGTCTTTCCTTGAAATGTCATGGGCTACACCCATGGTCTGACATCCAAGTTGGAATTTTGCATGTTTAATTCATTCATTTCTAAAATTAAGCCTAAAATTGTGAAAATTGCTCTTGATCATGTTGATTGGGTTCAAGCAATGTAGGAAGAACTTAAGAAATTTAAGGGAAATAAACAATGGAGATTAGTTCCTACTCTGAAGGATGCTTCTGTTGGTTGAATGAAATGGGTGTTTCAGAAGAAGATGGATAAGGAGGAAAATGTGATTCTCAATAAGGCACAACTGGTAGTGAAAGGATATTGCCAAGAGGAATTAATAGACTACGAATAGATGTTCACACCAGTTGCTAGGTTGGAATCCATTCAGATTTTTCTTGCATATGCCACTCATAAAATTTAAAAGTTTAACAGATGGATGTGAAGTGTGCGTTTCTGAATAGAGAACATGAGGAAACAGTCTAGGTGGAACAACCACCGGCTTTCCTAAATGAAAAATATCTGAATCATTTCTATGTTCTGGATAAGGCAGTGTATTGTTTGAAACAAGCTCCACGTGCATGGTATGAAACTCTGACTCATTTTCTTAAGTAGTCAAAATTTAAAAAAGGTTCACTTGACCTAACCTTCTTTCGCAAGAAAGATGCTGACCATTTAATGATCGTCCAAATTTACGTTGATGACATTATTTTCGGGTCCACTAATCCTAAATTAACAATTGGATTCCAATAACTAATGGAAACTAAATTTGAGATGAGCTCAATGGGTCCTATGAACTTTTTTCTTGGTTTAAACATATGACAGAGTTTAGAGGGCATATTTATTAACCAAGAAGCCTACACGAAGACATTACTTGCTAAATTCGAAATGGTGGGTGATTCAAAGGTGAAGGTTCCACTGGCTTTTGGAAGGAAACTTACTTCATTCTTGGACAAGCCAGCAGCTAATATCACTTTATATCGAAAAATGATTGGGTCTTTAATGTATCTAACATCGAGTCGTCTTGATATTATGTTTGTAGTAAGTTATATATTGTGCCAGGTTTCAGGCGAATCCCCGTGAACCACACATGGTAGTTGTGAAGAACATATTTCAATACCTCAAAAGAACAACATCAATCAAAATTTGGTATCCTTCTAATTATATATTCTTTGTACTAGCATATTCAGATGTTGATCTTGGTGGATGTGGACTTGATCGTAAAAGCACTTATGCGGGTTGTCTGTTTCTGGATGTCAAACTTGTAAGTTGGCAATCTAAGAAGCAGACTTGTGTTTCCCTATCTACAGCTGAAGTTGAATATATAGCAGCAACATCATGTACATCGCAAGTAGTATGAATTTAGAATCAACTAAGAGATTATGGAATTAACATGAACCAAATCCCATTATACTATGATTCAAAAAGTGCTTTAAGGGTATGTCAAAATCCTATGCAACACTCAAAGACGAAACATGCAGCATTGTGATACCATTTTATTAATGAACACGTCGAGGATGGAAATGTTGAAGTTCATTTTACTAGATCCTCAGATCAGTTGAAGGACATCTTTACAAAAGCCCTACCTGAAGCAACATTCAATCGGATTTTACAAGGGCTAGGCATGATTGAATCTGGCTTGATTCCGAAACCCCCTTCGTAATCGGAATTTAGTGCATATTCTGAAATGTTCTGAGCTTTGGAATGCTTCGAAAATCAATTTTCAAATTCCAATCGGTTCCGATCTTCGGAATGCATCTACTGTTCATCGGAGATTCAGAATTCTTTGTATCCTTTGTACATTAAGTATCTTCCGACTGGTTCCGAGCTTCAGGATGATTCAGAAGTTACTCTTCATTTGTGTTTCTGAATTTATTTAACTTTAATTTTTCTTTATTTCTGTTTATTTTTATTTTTTTTTCAGAAAATCAAAAATTCATAAGAATACTTACTTTATTTCTATTTTTCACGTGTTTCCATCAAAATACATTTTTTTCTCAGGTACATATTCTTTGTTATATCAATTCAGATCGATGGGGTAGGTATAATTCGAAATCTATGTGTCACACCCCCAAACCGGAACGGTGGAAACGTCTAGGGGTGGATGACATCATGTACAGTATCACAACACATGCATCATAGTAATCAAAGTAACAACAACCATCGTATTGATAATATAATATTTACATTGTATTCAAAACATTACTTGAAATACATTAAAAGTTCAACAAAAGTTAAGACGTAAAGCTTCATCTTCGCAACACCCGAGAGAATACATGTCTACTAACGATCCTGAGAATACAAGTGGTTTGAAAGAGAGTATCAACATTTAAGCTGGTGAATTCATAAGTATTTTTGTTATAAAATGGTACACTCTAAGTTCTTTGGAAAAGTTCTCTTGTTCCTCTAGAAAATCCTATATTTTCTGATGCGATGAATGACAAGTAAAAATGACTCTTACAAATCCTTCTATGAGTACATAATGAATACAAGTTATATACAATCTAGATCAAACAGACAATCGATTGTGTGAATCTGCCCTAAGCCCACAACTAAACAAGGGACAAGAAATGAGGCGGAAGTCACACATCCCATTGTTTGTTAGATCCTTATTGTATATAACCCTAACATATTCACCAGGTGCTTACAGAGTTAACTGTAATAGTTCTTTTATATTTGGTGAAAATATTCCTTATGAAAATCTTATATTTCCTTTTTGTAAAATGGTAACCACAATTGTTCCTTCTATAATCACTTAGTTTATACTAGCTATATATAATCTAATATTGAACGAACAGTTAAATGTGTGAATCTGCCCTAAGTCCACAACCAAACAACGAACAGGAAGTAAGGTGGAAGTCACACATTCCATTGCCTATCAGATATTAATTATATATAACTCTGATGTATAATCTAAGGAATTATAGAATTAACCATTTACGGTCCTTTATGGTATACTAGTTTAATAGTACATATAAAACCTTTTATAGATAAGTGTCTAGTTTCACTAACTCTATTGTGAAACATTGTTTTTGGTAATAAATGTTATTGTTTTCAGAAAGTTCTATCGAAAACTGTTTATAAAAAAACGATGTTTACCATAGAAAATCCTATATTTTCTATAAAACCTACTGGTAGTCTATGTTGTTCCAAGATCGAAAAGCACAAGTATAATCAATATACTTACTTTAATGATATCTAGTTTAGTTGATAAGTTAAACTGAATAAAGACTTGTTTACCCTGGAAACCTGATACGACGATACTACCCTCCTATGATCACTTAATACATACGATTTGTATATAACCGATATCGAACAAACAGTTGAATGGGTGAATCTGCCCTAAGCCCACAACCAAACAAGGAACATGAAATGAGGCGGAAGTCACACATTCCACTGTCTAACGGATTTCAATTTTATCTAATCTTATTGTATATACTAAGTATCATATAGTTAATATCCCTTGGGAAAGTTTTAGGAAAAGTACATCTTTATGTAAATAATTATTTAATACCTGTTGTGAATATTCATTATAACCATGCTAATATATAGTCAGTCCCGTATAGATCTATACACCAACTCATGCTCTCCTTCAAGGAAACTCTGGTTATAATTAAGATTCTAACGGGTACCATGAGTGGTACATCGAGTGGTTCACAATCCTGTATTAATTAGTTACATAAAGTAATAAAAACCTCTTTTATATAACAAGTAATTTTTTAAGAAGAGTCATTTTTTCCATAAACTATACCTATTATAGTTTATAAGTTTATTTCCATGTTTTAACCTGGACTCTGTAAAATAGTTCATATGATCCATTAACTATACCTATTATAGTTTAAATGTTCATTTCCATGATTTTCAACAAGTTTCATGTTTTCATACATAATAATAATAAATAAAACATAATAAGTAAATTGTATTTTAAAACATATAATTTATTGTGTTTTACTTGTATCTCCCCCTAAAAACATTAAAATCTTGGAAAAATATGGGGGTATGAACTCACTTGGTAAGTGGTGATTTGGGTAGTGTTTCGTTTCCACAAATGAATTTCTTTAACGAATCCGCGAGTTTCTGATGAAAACCGGGCTTTGCGTGGGCAGAGTTTTGACAGGAAAAGATCATTTTCTCGAGAACTTCGGGGCTCCGGGCTTTCTTTGGGTGTTAAGGGTGTTCTGTGGGCTTCAGGGGGTTTTAGAGAGGCTTAAACTAACATTTAGGGTTGTAAAGGTGATTCAGAATTCATAACCTAAGTGAAGAGGTCGAACCCTCTATTTATAAGCTAAATTCTCGACTCTCATGTCGTGAGATTGCATGGTTCACATCGTGAGTTTGGTCTTGATCATCCCGTAGCTTTGTTACGCACATTTCTAGCTCCGAAAGGTGTCCAGGTGACTTCTCACGTCGTGAGAATTTAGGCTCATGTCATGAGCCTTTAACATAGACTTGTCGTGTGTCTTCTAGGGTTGAAAAGTGGCGTTTTAACTCCTCACTACGTGAGAAATGATGCTCACGTCGTGAGTTCAGTTAAATTAGGGTTTCTGACACACGTCATGCTCTTAGACAGCTGTATCTTCAGAAGGTCATAACTTTTGCATACGAGCTCCGTTTTTGACGTTATTTATATCCACATGTAGGAGGAGATGTACTATACAACTTTCATTTAGATCATTAAGACTAAAAAGTAATCTATCACGAACTCACATTTTATGATTCCCGGTTTCATGGCCGTTTTGTCGCGAAACTTCGACAGGTCATAACTTCTTCGTTATAACTCGGATTTCGGCGTTCTTTATATATACGGAAACCTTGTGACATATAATACAACTTAGATAAGATTATTTATTCTAAATAATCATTTATCAAAAATTCATGCATGACATGAAATAATGGGTTGTTACATTATCCCACTGTTAGAGGGAATTTCGTCCCAAAATTTGAATTCTGAGTGGCTACATTGAATTCTGAGATCCTTTACCATCCAGGTAAATCGAATGTGGTGTTGGATGCTTTGATTTACAAGTCGGCTCAATCTTCAGATAGGGTATCGTGTATGAGGATATAATTGGATTCCCCGCTTTTGGGATTGAGTAGGAGGCCTAGGCCAAGGGTGTTCATGAAGAGAACTGGAAGATAGAGAGGATAAGGGGTGAGATCACCATATTTGTTCTAGATAGTAGTGGATTGTTGACCGGTTGTGGTCAAGCATAGATTCCTATGTATGGTGGGGTCAGACAGTTTGTGTTGGAGGAGGCTCATAAATCTCGTTTTTTCTATCCATCCGAGGCCATAAAAATGTATCAGGATTTGAGATTGAGCTATTGGTTTCCATGTATGAAGAGGTAGATCATCTGGTACGTGGATATGTGCTTGGCCTGTAGGATGGTCAACGCCGAGCATCAGAGGCTGCATGGAAAGCTGCAGTCTTTGGAGGTTCCAGTGTGAAAATTGGAGCATATTTCGATGGAATTCATCACCAAGTTGCCTAGGACGACGAAGGGTTTTGATTCTATTTGGGTCATCATGGACCGATTGACCAAGAGTGCCCATGTCCTAGCGATTCCGGAGAGTTCTTCGGCTGAGAAGTTGGCCGATGTGTATGATCACAAGATCGTTGCTCGCCATGGGGTTCCGGTCTTCATCGTTTCATACCGTGATGTTCATTTCATCTCTGGTTTTTGGCAGAAGTTCCATGAGGAACTAGGAACGAGGTTACACTTCAACACAAACTTATCATCTAAAGACAGACAGCCAGAGTGAGCGGAAGATACATACCCTTGAGGATATGTTGTGGGCCTGTGTCATTGGTTTTGGTGGGAGCTCGAACTCCTACCAACTTCTTGTGGATTTCTCCTATAACAACAGTTTTCACTCCAGTATTGCTGCTCCTCCTTTTGAGCTCTTGTATGGGCAGAGATTTCGTACCCCGGTCTGTTGGGGAGAACTAAGGTGCTCCTACAGACTATGGAGATGATTCAACAAATCATACAAAGATTGTAGACTACTCAGAGTCGACAGAAGAGTTATGCTGACCGACGCTAATTCGAGTTGGAGTTTCAGGTCGGTGACATGGTGTTACTGAAGGTCTCACCTTGGAAAGGTGTGGTCCACTTTAGGAAGAGGGGGAAATTGGGTCTCGATATATTGGTCCCTTTCGGGTTATTGTCAGGGTTGGCAAGGTTGCTTATATATTGGATCTTCCTGAGGAGCTTAGTCAGATTCACAACACTTTCCACATTTCGTAATTATGAAAGTACGTATTGGATTAGGATGTGATAGTCTCCTTGGATGATATTCAGGTTGATGAGCACTTGAGCTATGTTGAGAGGCCCGTAGCTATTCTATACAGAAAGGTGAAGTTTTTGCGCAACAAGGAAGTACCTTTTGTAAAGGTACGATGGCAACATCGGAGGGGCTCCAAGTGGACCTGGGAGCCGGAGGCTGAGATGCGGGAGCATTACCCCGATTTGTTTCTTGTAGTACATTTCAAGGACGAAGTCTAGTTCTAGTGGGGAGAGTTGTAACATCTCAGGTTTCAGGTACTTTCAAATTCTTCCCTTAGTTTTAAATTATGTCATTCTAGTCCTTGGATTGATTAGAATTAACCCTAAGAAGCCCTAGTGGCAAAATAGTTAATATTGCGGCAGGAAGTGTACGATGAGCGTACATGTGAGTACGCTAAGCGTACTAGGGCGCGCCCTAGTACGCTGGGTGTAATAGTGTCCGGGTGAAACCCTAAATTTTAGGGTTTGAGAGTACTTAAACATCTATATGGACCATTTACCCTTATCCTTTCAGCCTCCAAGTCCTTGAGTTATTCTTGCAAAACACTAGCCCCTTGAGTGAGATTAAGAACTCTAAAGTGTGTTCTTGGTATTTTAGAGGAAAAGGGAAGTGCATCAAGAAGCTTGGAAGCTTAAAGCAAGGTTGGATTTGGAAGTTTGGCTTCCTTCTCCATAATCTAAAGGTATAAAGCTCATAACTTTATGATTCATTTGATATATCTAATGTTTGGGTCCCTTTTATGTTTCTTTTTGGTCCCAAGTGCTCCATTTTGAGCATGGCATGTTCTAAATGTTGTAGTCGTCCTTTCAGACCCTTGGAGGGGTCCTTAATCATTAAAATGAGTCCCAATGGCTAGAAGTGTCCCATGGATTTGGTAGAAGGGTCTTAATGGATTAAGACCATGTATTATGAACTTTTGGACGTGTAAAGTCATAAAGTTGGAGAGTTTATGACTCTAGGGTGCATTTGGACCATGGATCTGTAGTTTGGGCTTAAGTGCTTAAGCCATTAAGCACAAAAAAGGAATTTTGGATCTGCAAGGCTACGCCCCGCGTAAGGGGGAGTATACCCCACATACTCGGTCCTCCACCTCAATGTGGGTATGGGTGAGGTTTGATGTATGCCCCGTGTACCGCAAGAGTACTCCCCGCGTACGCCTTCTGTTGGATTTCGGATTTCGGGCTTCAAGTTTTGGGCCACCTTTTTGGCTTGTATGCTTGGGCCCTTATTGGAATACCTGAGTATAAGTGTTTTGGGCCAAGTGAAGTGTTGGACCTTAGGATAAGGCCCAAAAAGGAGTGTAGGCCCAATTTGGAAAATTGGCCCAATGGTGGGTCTTAAATAATTTTGAGCTTTTGGATGAAGAATTGGGATTGGGTTTTGGTTCATTTAGGGAAAGGTTAAAGTGGCCATTTACCCTAACCATGGTTTATTAGTCATGGACAGTAATCCAATTATTAATTTGAAGTTTGTTTGTTGTGATAGTTCAGGGATTTTAGTAGGCTGTAACCGGAGGTTTTCTGTATGATTCATCATTGTGAGGTGAGTATTCCTCACTATAATTTTGGATCATAGGCACCAAGGTCGGCCCTTTTAGATTGTTATCATGGTTATTGCATTATTGAGTATTAAAGTGATCTGTTAGATCTGTATCGTGGTAGATAGGATGATGCTATGCTTAGCGATCTGTAAGATCTGTGTGTTTGTTATTGGCTGGTTAACAGCACGATTATACGTTATATAATATATATATATATATATATATATATATATATATATATATATAGAGAGAGAGAGAGAGAGAGAGAGAGAGATGTGTGTGTGTGTATGTCGACACGGTGTATGAGTGGTTGGGTTGAAGCCGACATGCTTTGTGCTGAACGCCAACAGACCGGCATCCCGGATAGACTAAAGGCCAGTAGGGCGTACCAGTCAGGCCGAAGGCTTGGAAAACGTTCTAGATAGGCTGAGGTCATGATGTGGTGTACCAGTCATGCAAAAGCTTATGTGAGCGTACCAGGTAGACTGTAGGCCGCTGGGGAATTCCATTTAGACTAAAGGCTCAGTATGCATGTTGTTTATTGTATTATTCTGGTTTTGTGTTACATTGGTACTTTGGTGAAACTCACTAAGAATTGGACTTATACATTTGGATTATGTTTCAGGTACCTCAGCGGATCGCGGAAAGGCGCCGGTGTGATCGTGCACCTCCTCATGTTATGTTTTGTGAATTTGGGAAAAACTCTGATGACAAACATTTTTTGAAACTATAATGTAAACAATTATGATTTTGGTTGGTTTGAAAATTTTAAATTTTTTAAGAAATTTTATGAATGTTACACCGTGTAATCGTTTCCATGTAATTACACGACCAGTGTAATGAGGTCTTCACACATAAAATGCGATTTTTCATAAAATGATACTCTACTTTGCATAGCTCTTGAAGCCTCATTCTAATTCATTTTGTACCATTTATTTAGGTTCTCACGCATGTTTAGGAGGTGTTTGATCATCTTAAAACACTTCACTTAATCCATTAGGTGCTCATTGAAACATATAAGATCATGAAGCTCTAGAAGCTTTAAATGGAAGTTAATTAGTCAAATTCCAATTATACATTCTAAAACTTACATAGCTTGTTCGAAAGTCATTGAATACTCATATTTAAGTTTTCAAGCATATAAAACCACTATTAATCTCATTGTAAATGCCCAATGTTACTATGGAATCAACAACTCCATTCGATGTTCCAAAATTGTCCTTGGTCCATAATAGTCACTAGAGTTAAAACTTCACTAGAATCCCTTCATTTTAATGTTCCAATATCATCTTTAGAGTGTTAATACATATTCATTAATGTCATTCACTTCTTAGATGTCAATATTTATGTGGTAATCCATAGATTTCCCAAATACCCTTCTAGCCAAATTGAAACACCCCATTTTTACCGTTCTAAAGATTCAATATAAACCATTGTTTAAATTTTTTGAAGAAGATATATATTATTCTTTAGCCCAATTAATCATATGTAAGTCGTAAAATAAGTACATCAAAACATATATATATATATATATATATATATATATATATATATATATATATATATATATATATATATATATATATATATATATATATATATATATTGCAAAAATCGGCCTTAACGGTCGATGAATCGGCGATTAAACATTTGGCGGCCTTTAACTTATTAGGATTAGCGTGTTTAGCGGAAATTGCTCAAAATCGGTCGAACTCGGGCTTGGCGGTCTTCGGCGGTCATAGGCGGAAAATATTTAAAAAAATAATTTTTTTAATTTTCATTAATCCACGAAAATTTTAAATTTCAAAGTTTTTAGTTTTCAAATTTTAAAATATTATACTAATTTAAAATTTTCAAATATTTTAAATTTAAAATTTTCAAATACCCATTTTTTTAGGATATATTAACTTTTTAAATAATTACGGGTTCCGGATTAATCGTCGCCTTGTCTGATTAATTGAATAATGCGAGTCAAGCACCGAGGTAGCATTGAACGATTTTCTCAATTTTGATATATATATATATATATATATATATATATATATATATATATATATATATATATATATATATATATATATAATGAGAGAGAGAGAGAGAGTACATGTCGTCCCGATCCCAAAAATTTAAATTTCGTTGAAATCTGCGCCAGGTGCGCGTCACACACTTCTAGAAGTTGAAAACGTAGACCATAGAGTGGTCGACACATGACACAATGTGAATGGAGAGAGATCTCCTTATGCATGTTATGCGCACTCCATTTGCTTTAGGCGCAGGTCCGATTTTGGTCCTATAAATAGCGATTGAGCCTCCATTTGTTCACCACACTTTTCACATCAATTCTCTCGAGTTTTACTCAGTTTTATCCTATTTTCATGAGTTTTCGGCCTACTGCAAAGCCCTATGACACCCCTGAGAGCTCAGCTCGTTTTAACCTTCGAGTAAAAGATCCCGAGTCAGTATTCTGCATGCTTAGTTCGTAGTTTACATCAAGAACCTCTGTAAGTTAAGCTATACTTAGTTATGTTAAGTGTAACTTTTAAATATAGTCATATTCATTATTATGAAACTATAATTATTATTTATCATTAATTACATGTTATAATACTGATTAATATATTTATGAGAGATGTGTCTAGAATGGTCACATTGGCTAGGTTGTTGTATTTGAAAGAATCTATCTGCCAAAATGATCTTGCATCCTAACTATCCTGCCTAGCTGATCCTTACTTGATAAATCTATTAGTATAAATTGGGATTAGTGATAGGTCTAACCTATGTTACCAGATCATCGTAGAAATTAATAAGTTATAGTACTACATGTTAATACTTGTTAGGCGTGTTACCCGTCTCTTGGATCAGCAATCAGATTACCTATATCCTGTCAATCGTCTAAGTAACTGTCCAGGTGAGTTCAAGTCACTCTATTACATATTCTAGTATAATATACATGTATTTTAGGATATAGTAACTAGTAGTGTAGAGCCCATAATATAGTTTTCTATGTTCCTATAGAGGCTAATATGCAGTATCTATGTGTGTGATTATTGATATGCTTATACGTTATTTCGAATTAGTTAGGGGATGGTGTTGAATGACGAAGAGGTCGGGAGCCTATAGGCCCACATGTTAACGAAATGGCATGTAGGTCGTAAATACACATTGATACTTGTTAACAAAATTGCATGTAGGTCGTAAGTACATCTAGAGTCATGCTGAAGACAAAATAGCATGTAGGTCATAAGTCTAAGATGTGTATATTATTTGTATGCATGTATGTGTATTGTGGTATATTGTATATTGGGGCAACTCACTAAGGCTAGTTCTTAGGTAGTTGTTCTAAATGTTTTTCAGGTACTTTGTGAGAAGGGCAAGGATCAACTGTACAAGTGCATTCGCAATCATGTTTCCGCATATACTCTAATATTAAATAAATGATTTTGAATGGAAAATATGAATAAAATAAATAATGTTTTATAAAAATGAAAAAATTAGGTTGAAATGACTTTACACATACATGCATACAAATCATATTCTTAGTATCAACTCATGTTTATGAGTATCATATACTCATCAAATTCTCACAAACAAAAGCTTCCATAGTTTTCATTATATTTCACTCAATTCCATTCAAATTCTAGCATATACATGATTCTATCATCATGGATGAAGTTGAGAATAGTAGTCAGATTTGTAGCCAGAAAATACCATCTAGGTCATAGAATCCAATCTCATTTCATCATCAATTGCAATATCCCCAATTTGGGTTTTCTAATGTTCATGGACCTTTTTACCCAGATCATTAAATCCATCAATTTTATGATTGAATTAAGATTAGAACCATGGAAACCAATTAAGAGAGGTTAGAAAACAAGACCCTAATCATCAATTAAAGCAAAAATTAACATTGTTTTTCGACCCCGTTAATACTCATTGAAACCTTCTTATAAGCCTTTGATTACTTCTTTTCTTTGCTTGAACGTTTTCACAACTCCACTTGAATCAAACTCTATAATTTCTAGAGATCAAAATCGTCATTACAAGACCTCTAGGATGAAGAAATTGGTCTGGAAGAGAAATGAGGAGAGTGTTCATCTAATTTCCCATATTTTCACATTTACTCCTGAATTCATGCATCTTGTCGATTTTTACCATTACTCCAGCTTCCATAGTTTTCATTATATTTCACTCAATTTGTAACACCCAAAGTTTTGAATGCCAAGAAAGGAAAGAAAACCCTAAGTTTAGGGGTCGACTCGACGAGTCCAAGGAGGGACTCGGCGAGTCTGAGCGGGATCCGAGTCGAGGAGTAAGTGACCGACTCGGCGAGTCGGCCAAGTGGACTCGGCGAGTCTGGTCTGTGCGTGGAAAACCCTAAATTCGGGACTTGGAGCCTATATAAACATCTTAATCTTCTTCCTAGGGCTCCTTACTGCCTCTTAAGCCCTGGATATCAAACCCTAGCCGCCATATCCTCTATTTGAGCCATTTATTGTCTTCAAGAGTGCATTAAGCTTGGAGAAAGAAGAAGAATCTTGAGAGTGCAAGAAGGGGGCTGTAGATCCGGGATTTGGAAGTCATTTCTGAGCTTTTGGAGGTATAAACTAGTTCCTGGACCCTTTTTGCATTTAGATTTATGTGTGGTTGTTGGGGCTCTTTAGCCATAATGATATTATTTTGAGTTAGGAGCCAGATCTGAAGTTGCTACTTCAGATCCAAGTGTGTTATGGACTGGAGAAGCATAAAGTATCAGCCCTTGAGTCGATTTTGAAGCCCCTTGGCCTTAAACCCTCGTTTATGGTGCTTTTTGCCTAGATCTCCCTCTCTACACGTAAAGTTTGCAACTTTACGTGGGGGATAGGCTTGGGAAGGGTAGATCTACAGTTTGGAGTCCATGCATGACTCGAAAGTCCTCTACATGTATGTAGATCTGAATGGACTCGGCGAGTCCTTCGAGTGGACTCGGCGAGTAGCTTGAAGATGAGGAAGAACTCGACGAGTGGGATGAACAGCTCGTCGAGTCGGATGAAGATGGGCATGAACTCGGCGAGTTGGATGAAGCTTTTCGTGTGTTCGGAGAGTCTGTTTTTAGACTCGGCGAGTCAGGTCGCGTAGTCCCCAAACCATTCGAGTTAAGACTCGAGTCAGCGAGTCGAGCAAGGACTCAGTGAGTTGGTCAGGACAGGATTCGGGAATCTATAGACTCGGCGAGTCAGGGGCTGACTCGGCGAGTCAAGTCGCGATTGGAAGGACTTTGAGCATAAGAACTCGGCGAGTCAGTAAGTGGACTCGGCGAGTAGGGTTGACCTGGAAGGTTGACTTTGACCAGGACTTTGACTTTGATAAGAGTTGACTTAGTTGACCTTTGAAGGTCAGTTAGACTAAGTGTTATGTTGATATTGGTAGCTCCGGGAGCTAGTGGAGCAGCAGTCCGGAGTCAGTGGTCAGGTAGCGGTCATAGAAATTAGCAGCAGCGATTCAGCAGTATCAGGTGAGTTTCCCTTTGTATGAATGGGTATACGGCCACAATGCCGACCCATGTAGTTATGAGTAGAAGACCTAGGGGTTAGCCCTAGGCCCAGTATGCTAGTATGATATTCGGGACGAGGTCCAATGATAGAGGGCGGGTGCCCAAGGAATGGTTTATGTGATAGTTTATACTTGTTGTCTGTGTGATACTTGTATGTGCCTGGTAGGGAGGTGAGTGTGGGCGAGGTCCCGTATCTCACCAATAGCAGAGTGTGGATGGTGTTCCACATCTCAGTAGCAGAAGAGCAGGGGCGAGGCCCAAGTCAGGAAAGGAGTGAGTGTGGGCTGGGCCCGTATCTCACTACCAGTAGGAGCATGGACGGGGTTCCGTGACTCATCAGTAGCAGGTTAGGGGCGGGGCCCAGAGATAGGCGAGGCCTTAGGACAAGATCCTTTAGTATGTGTTTAGCTTATGTGAGATGTTTATGTGCTATTATATGTTAGTGGGCGAGGCCCTGTGATAGGCGAGGCCTACGTGAAACAAATCTGTATCCGAGCGGGGCTCGAAGCCAGGCGGGGCCTGGAGCGGCGGGGCCGTTGTAGCGGGTGAGGCCCGAGGTAGGGGGCGAGGCCCAGGATAGCGGGCGCGGCCCAGTATGTGCAGTATGTGGTTATGCATGGTATGTGGTAGGGTGGGGAACTGACTAAGCTTCGTGCTTACGGTTTTCAGTTTTGGTTTTAGGTACTTCCGGTAGCGGATGATGGAGCTCGAGATGATCGCATGGCACACACCATAGCTTAGACAGCCTGGGAATGTTTACTCTGATAACGAATATGTATTTTGGAAACTAATACTTTGTTTATGTTTGAAAACGATGAATTTGCTTAACATAATGTTTTATTAAATGAAATTTTTAGTCTTGAATTTTGGGACGTTACAAATTGGTATCAGAGCCTTGGTTTGAGGGATTCGGAGATGCTCTCGAGCGTGTCTGAACTCAAACTGAGGGATTGGTATAGAAGTTTTCAAAATGAAAAGATAGTTTAGTAAAAAGAGAGTTTTGGGAAAGAAAACAGTTTTAGAAAGGCAAAAATAATTCAGAAAGAAAAGAACTTTGAAAAGAGAAAAAGGGTGTGGTGCATGCAATCAACCGAGCTCAAGTAAGTACCCCAAAATACCCATACAAGTTTATGTTATGATTATCAGTTGATAGAACAGTATGCTAGATTAGGACTAAGGATCTAGGAATGATGCCTTATGTGCCTATTATATGTGTTTGAGATGCATGATAGTGCTGATTAGACAGTACTAGGATAGCCTGTTTAGGTTATGCCTGAGTTTATGATTTTGTGTTGCATGCTAGTTCAGATTCTTGCTATGTGGATATGATTGCTTGAGTATGTTATGGTTAGATTTTCCCTTGTCCGAATGCTGCTTCCTTTGTGCATTGTGGGATTTTGAGTGATGGGAGTTAGCCATTAAGTGGATACGTCACGTCACATGTGATCAGGGTTGAATAATCTCAGAGTGCTGGATTTGGCCCTATTGCGCAGCTCTCGTTTGAGTCCAACCGTTATAGGGACGATTCTTTTACTTGAAGGATTATCTGAGCCTCGTCACATGTGATGGTATCCAGGTGATGGCTAATTGGCATCACAAGGAGACCTTCAACAGCTGAGGACTGTTTGAGTTGAGTCAGAGGTTTCCCTAGGGTAAGCCTAGAATGAGATAGTGCTGGGAGCAGTAGTAGTGGATAAGGGACCTGGTGGAGTCAAAGCAATTCCTGAGGAAAGTACGGATAGATGTGGAAGGTAGTATGGGCCCGTACTACTGAAAGCAGAGGATCCGTACTTGATTCGGGAAGGGCCAAGATAAGACCGGGAACCTAGTAGGAGGTGTGTTTGGTCTCGCAGCAGTGATGAGTTTTCTGATAGAGGTTGTGTTATATGTTTCAGCATGGTGACGTTGCGAGAAAGACCAGCGGGCGGATCAGGCACCGGAGAGGGATCAGGCTCGGGTTCAGGGGCCAAGCAGCTCGAGGAGCGGATGAGAGAGTTGATATCAGCTGAGGTTACGCGCAGTATCCTAGCTCATACTCATGTGATCTTTGGCACGGTCAAGGAGGGTATACTGGAGATCTTGGATGAGAGGTTGGGAGCCTTCCGTACCGAGATGATGGCGTTGTTGGGAGCGCGTACCTTGACATTTCGAGAGTTCAGGGCTTGCGGGGCACCAGATTATCATGGGGCTAGGGACCCCATTGCTAGCAGCAGATGGTTAGCTGATGTTGCCAACGCTTTTCGTACGAGCAAGTGTCCCGAGGGGGACAAGGTTAGGCTTGCCTCCTGTCTTCTGAAGGACAGAGCGAGGGATTGGTGGGAGGAGATTGGTCATGCTTTGGGGGATGATGCCGCGTTGGACGCGATGACTTGGAGCGATTTCTCGGCCAGGTTCAGGGCAGAGTTTTCGCCAATTATTGAGGTGGAGCAGCTGGCACGAGAGTTTCAGGATTTGACGCAAACTACTGAGACTGTGGCGGAGATCACCGCCATGTTTAGGGAGAGGGCTCTTCTTGTACCGCAGTATGTCGCGGATGAAGAGATGAAGAAGGCTCGGTACCATGAGATGTTGAGGGATGACATCAGGGAGTTCGTGAGCAGATCCAGCTGTAAGACGCTGGAAGATATGATTTCTCGGACTAGAGAAAGGGAAATTGATTTGGAGCAAATCCGGAAGAGGAAGCCGGATGAGGTTCAGGTAGTTACGGGTTCGGGCAAAAGGTCCAAGGGATCGGATTCGAGATCGAGGGATCATCAGGACCGCAGTCGGTGCGGAAAGTGTGGCAGGGCGCACGGGGGCGCGTACAGGAGTGGTAGCGGTGGTGAGTCTGGCTGTTTCAAGTGCGGTCGGACTGGTCATTTCAGCAGGGATTGTACTGTTACTGCCACGTAGGGATCAGACTTGATATGTTTTCACTGCAACCAGCGGGGCCACAAGAAGGCCCAGTGTCCCAGTTTGCTTTCAGCAGGACGGGTGGTGGCACCCACCCCTGCAACTTTGAGGATCACGGTTGGCCGTCAGGGCCAGGTAGAGGCACCTGCGGCAGGGAGCAGGGCTTTTCAGATGACGACCTTGGAGACGCGAGCAACGCCGGACGTTGCAGTTATGCAATTTCCCATTTTCAGTTCTTTTATTTGTGCATGATTTTATTGTTATGGTTCTGCATCATTATCGGTAAAGGTATTTTATTTTGATTGGTTGATTGTGATCGAGTTATATGCCATCTGCATACCTTGGATATTTGTATGGTAGTTAGGGGATGTGCTCTCTTGAAGAAGGTTTCGAAGGATGCAGTAACTGTAGCATGCTTGGGAGAGATTTGGTACGTCTCGCTAGTTCGAAGTGGTTAAGTGATTGAGATGGATTGGTTAAATCCCTATCTATGGCGGGCTTGGGTTCCTCAGTAGATGGGTTATGGAATGGTAGAAAAGATCGGGATCTCTTTTGAGTATTGAGCAGCAAGGGGTAAGCAGGATCGAAGTGGGGGAGAATCCTACGGGTGTGCCCAGAGAGGAGCACACAGACCCAGAATGAGTACGTAACCTCCGAGAAGGAAGAGAAGTAGTTTAGCGTTTCATGGATTGAGGATTTCAGGGTTGGGAGTTTGAGAAACTCCCCATCAGCTAGTGCCTGTGATGGTAATGGTTAGTTATGGTTGAGAATTCAGGTTGTGGATCGCCCGTAGGACTCGGGGGAGTCGGAATGAGGATCTTGAGAGCTAATGGCACATGGGTGCCTTCGTTCTAGCAGTCAGCAATGGATGGTGATGTAAGACTACGGGTAAGTCATAGGATTCCTTAGTACTTTAGTTAGCGGAGTTGGGGCGAGGCCCTTATCTCCTAGTGATCAGATAGGGATCAGGAATGGGTAGTGGACGAGAATGATATGGAGTTTGCCTGTATAGCCCTAGAGAGGTGAGACCTTGGGAGAGGCCGCTCCAGGATATAGTTGGGTGAGGCCCGTATGAGATTAGCAGTGTAGATGAGACCTGGGAGTAGGGTTGCTCAGTAGTATGGTTGGGTGAGACCCGTGGGCGAGGCCCGAGCAAGAGTGATTAGACTAGTGGGAATAGAAGGATAGATGCGGGTGGGACCCGGGGGCGAGGCTCGTGAGTTTTAGCAGCACAGGTGGGACCTGGTAGGGACCTTAGTGTCAAGTTAGGGGATCGAGAATCCCAGGTTTGTAGTGCCTGAATGGCAGAGTAGATTGAGCAGTTATAGGTGGTCGAAGTTCTTTGGAAGTCGTTGGGAGCGACTAGTGGTGGTGTTGGGACTAGCTACCGGTAGGAGCCGGTAATCCAGTCATTGATAGGTTGGTAGGGACCAGGGTGGTCTCAGTTCATCCGGAAGTCAGAAAAGGAACAACAGAATTGTCAGGCAGTGGCAATGCGAGCGTGCAGCGCATGGTGGAATTCAGTTAGTTGATCGTGGGTGCTCTGCACTAAACCATAGTAGAAAGAAATGCCCAATGGATACTGGCGATAATGACCCGTTCTGGTAAGCGGGGGTGATGGAGTTGGTGAAGGATAGGGCCTTCACAGTGATAGAAGGAATAGTTGGTTATGGAGCATTGCCTTGGGGAGGCAAGGAAATCGCACAAGGAAGGAAGTGGAGAACCCCTATGGGTTCAGTGCAGTACTCAGTGAGTACCAAAAGGATTGTCGGTTGAGTAAGTTCTGATTCTAAGTTGTTTAGGGTCAGGTTTGACCCGAGGTTTAACCGCGAGGTTTATGTTACTCAGAATGACTAGGTGGAAGACCAGCGCAGGTAGGCGGATGGTGTTGGGATAAATGGTGGGTATTGGAGGAGGATCGCAGGCGATGGGCCATGGAAAACTTCGAGGACGAAGTTTAATTTAAGTGGGGGAGAGTTGTAACACCCAATGTTTTGAAGGCCAAGAAAGGAAAGAAAACCCTAAGTTTAAGGGTCGACTCGACGAGTCCAAGGAGGGACTCGGCGAGTCCGAGCGGGATCCGAGTCGAGGAGTAAGTGATCGACTCGGCAAGTTGGCCAAGTGGACTCGGCGAGTCTGGTCTGTGCGTGGAAAACCCTAAATTCGGGACTTGGAGCGTATATAAACGTCTTAATCTACTTCCTAGGGCTCCTTACTGCCTCTTAAGCCCTGGATATCAAACCCTAGCCGCCATATCCTCTATTTGAGCCATTTATTGTCTTCAAGAGTGCATTAAGCTTGGAGAAAGAAGAAGAATCTTGAGAGTGCAAGAAGGGGGCTGTAGATCCGGGATTTGGAAGTCATTTCTAAGCTTTTGGAGGTATAAACTAGTTCCTGGACCCTTTTTGCATCTAGATTTATGTGTGGTTGTTGGGGCTCTTTAGCCATAATGATATTATTTTGAGTTAGAAGCCGGATCTGGAGTTGCTACTTCAGATCCAAGTGTGTTATGGACTGGAGAAGCATAAAGTATCAGCCCTTAAGTCGATTTTGAAGCCCCTTGGCCTTAAACCCTAGTTTATGGTACTTTTTGCCTAGATATCCCTCTCTACACGTAAAGTTTGCAACTTTACGTGGGGAGATAGGCTTGGGAAGGGTAGATCTACAGTTTGGAGTCCATGCATGACTCAAAAGTCCTCTGCATGTATGTAGATCTGAATGGACTCGGCGAGTCCTTCGAGTGGACTCGGCGAGTAGCTTGAAGATGAGGAGGAACTCGACGAGTAGGATGAACAGCTCGTCGAGTCGGATGAAGATAGGCATGAACTCGGCGAGTTGGATGAACAACTCGGCGAGTTGGATGAAGATTGCCGTGTGTTCGGCGAGTCTATTTTTAGACTCGGCGAGTCAAGTCGCGTAGTCGCCAAAGCCTTCGAGTTAAGACTCGAGTCAGCGAGTGGAGCAAGGACTCAGTGAGTTGGTCAGGACAGGATTCGGGAATCTGTAGACTCGGCGAGTCAGGGGCTGACTCGGCGAGTCAAGTCGCGATTGGAAGGACTTTGAGCATAAGAACTCGGCGAGTCAGTAAGTGGACTCGGCGAGTAGGGTTGACCTGGAAGGTTGACTTTGACCAGGACTTTGACTTTGATAAGAGTTGACTTAGTTGACCTTTGAAGGTCAGTTAGACTAAGTGTTATGTTGATATTGGTAGCTTGGGGAGCTAGTGGAGCAGCAGTCTGGAGTCAGTGGTCAGGTAGCGGTCATAGGAATTAGCAGCAGCAATTCAGCAGTATCAGGTGAGTTTCCCTTTGTATGAATGGGTCTACGGCCACAATGCCGACCCATGTAGTTATGAGTAGAAGACCTAGGGGTTAGCCCTAGGACCAGTATGCTAGTATGATATTCGGGACGAGGTCCAATGATAGAGGGCGGGTGCCCAAGGAATGGTTTATGTGATAGTTTATACTTGTTGTCTGTGTGATACTTGTATGTGCCTGGTAGGGAGGTGAGTGTGGGCGAGGTCCCGTATCTCAGCAATAGCAGAGTGTGGATGGTGTTCCACATCTCAGTAGCAGAAGAGCAGGGGCGAGGCCCAAGTCAGGAAAGGAGTGAGTGTGGGCTGGGCCCGTATCTCACTACCAGTAGGAGCATGGACGGGGTTTCGTGACTCATCAGTAGCAGGTCAGGGGCGGGGCCCAGAGATAGGCGAGGCCTTAGGACAAGATCCGTTAGTATGTGTTTAGCTTATGTGAGATGTTTATGTGCTATTATATGTTAGTAGGCGAGGCCCTGTGATAGGCGAGGCCTACGTGAAACAGATCTGTATCCGAGCGGGGCTCGAAGCCAGGCGGGGCCTGGAGTGGCGGGGCCGTTGTAGCGGGCGAGGCCCGAGGTAGGGGCGAGGCCCAGGATAGTGGGCGCGGCCCAGTATGTGCAGTATGTGGTTATGCATGGTATGTGGTAGGGTGGGGAACTCATTAAGCTTCGTGCTTACGGTTTTCAATTTTGGTTTCAGGTACTTCCAGTAGCGGATGATAGAGCTCGGGATGATGGCATGGCACACACCATAGCTTAGACAGCCTGGGAATGTTTACTCTGATAACGAATATGTATTTTGGAAACTAATACTTTGTTTATGTTTGAAAACGATGAATTTGCTTAACGTAATGTTTTATTAAATGAAATTTTTAGTCTTGAATTTTGGGACGTTACACAATTCCATTCAAATTCTAGCATATACATGATTCTATCATCATGGATGAAGTTGAGAATAGTAGTCAGATTTGTAGCCAGAAAATACCATCTAGGTCATAGAATCCAATCTCATTTCATCATCAATTGCAATATCCCCAATTTGGGTTTTCTAATGTTCATGGACCTTTTTACCCAGATCATTAAATCCATCAATTTTATGATTGAATTAAGATTAGAACCATGGAAACCAATTAAGAGAGGTTAGAAAACAAGACCCTAATCATCAATTAAAGCAAAAATTAACATTGTTTTTCGACCCCGTTAATACTCATTGAAACCTTCTTATAAGCCTTTGATTACTTCTTTTCTTTGCTTGAACGTTTTCACAACTCCACTTGAATCAAACTCTATAATTTCTTGAGATCAAAATCGTCATTAGAAGACCTCTAGGATGAAGAAATTGGTCTGGAAGAGAAATGAGGAGAGTGTTCATCTAATTTCCCATATTTTCACATTTACTCCTGAATTCATGCATCTTGTCGATTTTTACCATTACTCCAATTATTTTCATATTTTTCTAAAAGATTGAAAAAAAGTCCTCCTCCATCCATTATATAACTTTGGTAGTCATTTTCACTAACTGAGTTAATGCTTTGGTCAACACACTTTGCCATTTTGGCATGTTTGGTCCCTCCTTGCACAAGCGCTTTCAAAATAACTCCAAACTAACTTAGAAGCTTCAGTTAACTTCCAAAATGGCCCATCTACATTCTAATCTTCACAAACATAGTCAAAGTTATCAAGTTGGTCAAATCTTTAGTCAAAACTAAGTCTTACCCGATTGTCACAAATGCCCATTTAACTTTTACGATGGTATAATTTTCACTTCTAACCTTCTAAACTTCATATCAACTAATGATATGGTTATCAGTTAATGATTTAACCATATAAATCATTTTTTGTCTATTACTTTATTAATTTATGAACTGTTGGAATAGTGTCTAAGGCTGCAACTATATTAGGCAAGTATTTGACCTGGTTGTGCATGGTCCTTTTGGGTTGCCTTCACCATAGCAACTTGATAGGATGATTTATTAAGAGAGAGTAAATATTATTAGTATATTATGAGAATAATATAAAGAATAATATATTGCTATTTGATTAATATAAGTCATAGAATTAATTGGAATTAATTTGGTGACTTAAAGAGATTAATTAAATAAGAGGGTATAAACTGTCAATTGTTTGATAGTTAAACTTTAGACTGTAAATCCATATAGATATGGATTGGACGGATTCTAGAAGCTAAGGATAGCTTCAAATCGTCCAAGGGGTTATCTATGGAATGGATTTGGATAGCTTTAAGAGAAGATTATCCAATTAGGGTTTAGGTTGTAACCCTTAAGGAGTCTACAAGTATAAATAGACCCTATGGCATAAGGAAATCGGAACTTCATCTAAAGTATAGAAACCCTGGCCGATTTCCTCCCCTCTCCTCTCTCCCAAATCATCCTCCTTGCTATTTGGTGTTTGTAAGCCATTAGAGGAGTGATAATTGTGACTCTAGAAGCTCCAAGACAACATAATCAACAAGGAATTCAAAGGTATGATTCTAGATCTGTTTCAATATTGTTATTACATCTAAATAGTCATTAGAAGTCTTGGATTCAAAGCATGTTTAATTAGGAAGCCTAGATCCAAGCATTAGGGTTTTGCATGCGCACATAGGAAAGTTCTTATGGCTAAAACCCATCATGATCATGGTCTTAAATTTTAGGATGTTATAGTGGTGGCCATGGTCGATGGCATGGCAGTTTATAGTGGTGATGAGAGTGGAATCGGACCAAAGGAAAGAAATAGGAGAAGAATTGTTTTGGCAACTTACATGACTCAAAGATTGTTACCACTAGCTCCTCCTTTCTCCTTGAGTTGTCTTCTCCTTCACCCCCGCCCCCTCTCGCGGTCATAGTCGATCAAAAAAACATTCTTCCTGTTTTTCCTTTTTGAGCTGCAGTTCACCACAGATACACGCACATCATGTATTTTTTTTTTTTGTTGCTATGGATCGACTCCAGCTACTAGATAATAAGGGAGAGGGCCAATCAGCCCCCTAGTAGATCCAAAATTATGCAATTTACCTATATTTTACAATTTAGCCCCCCTAAGGAAAGCCATAATTCCACTTATTGCCCCCAATACCATTTTTCATGCAAGTTTGATCCAAGTCTTACCCAAAATAAATCTTTTCTTCGAAAACAAAATATAACAAGATTAAATAAATAGCAATTAATAAAATAACTTGATATACTGGGAATCGGGGGCTTACATGATAGTTAGGTATAAACTTCATATTCCTTGTTTGTCCCACAAGAACAGGGAGCCGTATCCTTCAGTTCAGGTATGGATGAAAATCGTTTTTTTTTATCAATTATTGCATCTCTTAATTATGTGATAAAAATAACTAAAACATAATCTTTAGATTATAAAACAAAGAACATATATGGGATTAACCAAAACATAATCATTAGATTATATAACAATGAACATGTATGCATTGGAATCTCAGTATAACCAACGAAGATATAATTAATGTCTCTTTCACCCAATAGTTTCATTTTGGGTTCAACTAATCTCACATCTACTCTACTAAATATATAGAAAGTTATTAACACAACTTCTTTCCATAATCCATCACTCAACCCCAAATATGGTATCATATATATCACTATTTCGTTGAGAATTCTATTTTTCCTTTCTAATATTCCATTTCTTTGAAAATTTATACAAAGACTGTACAAACTTCATATTCTTCTTTTTATTCAAATTTGTTGCCTTAACATATGCAATAGGTTTAGGGTTAGCGAACAGAAAGAAGAAACCTGAATCAACATAAGAAATGGAAACTACCAACCAAAAAGGGAAGCAGTGCTTGTAAACATACAGAGATTTTCATTGGATTCAAAAGAAGGATCGATCGGCACCAATTGTTTCAATAATTTAGGAGCATATGGGAGTGGCGGTATGATATGTACAACGAAAATTGTGGATGAATAGAAAAGGGAGGACAACACGTCGGGAAGCTAGAGGATGGGAGCATGACTCAGAATTCCGGAAGGTGAAGACTATCTGCACAACGGAACATGAATATTTTTGAATCGGTGTGTATATTTATGGTGTCCTTGAACAGGTAGCTACGTGGTGTTAAGTAAACCGGATGAAAGTACTATAGGCTGCAGGAGGAAATTAAGGTTTTTAAATGTAACAATGATTTAAGAAAATACAACAATTATACGCCATTGTACTTTTAACATGTCTCCTCTCAAATACATTTCACGCTTGAGAAGACATCAAACAAATAAATTACTTAATGGGCTATTTTTATTATATTCAATTGATTATTTCATACTAGGCGAATGTCCGCGCATTGCGCAGTGGGATAATTATGTAGTTTAATATGGTTATATAATTTCTTGTGAATAAGACATACATAAAACTTGTATGCGATTAAATAGCATGTATATTTTTTGATTTAAAGATTTTTTATCATAATAAATAATGAAAATTTTTTACTATTAGTTTAAAATTTTAAATGTAATTTTTATGTACACATTAGTATCTAATGTAATTAGTTGATGATTGATTAGATATGAATTCTCATATGTGGTCGTCTATTTATGTTGAAACTTATAAAAATACATATTTAATGACTTTTGTTAATTTTACTATTGAATAGAAAATGGTGTTGTATTTTAAGTAAATATAAAAAATCTCATTCTCGATCTATTTTAAGATAGTGACATATTTTAAGTTAATATAAAAAATCATATTCTAGAACTAATGAAAACAAAAAACGGAGCTAAATTTTTTAACTATAATAAAGTTGATTCCAATTAAAAAGTATTCAATCGAAGATAATATCATTCGATAAACATCATAAGATACTACGTTATATTCAAATCACAGACATCATTTTTGTAAGAGTCATTCAAAATATATGAGACTATAGTGCCTAATACAATAATGTAATAACCAAATGACCCTAACATATTTTAAATGAAATATAATTATAATATATTATCTATGCAACTAAATTTCTGCATAACATGTGAGATTCGTCTACTATATGATATTCTTCTAATATATTATATTATAGTACAAACATTATATTTGGAAAACCACTTTGAGTTATATTGTAGTTTATAACATTAAATTTGTGATGGACTGTATTTGACACACATTTGTGTATTTATATTTATATTATATATTTAAAACAAATCTTATATAAACATCCAACCTAAATATTCATCTTCAAGTTTTCTTTTTTCGTCACGTAAACAAACTTTTGTTATAAAGCCAAAAATGGAATAAAAGACACTTAATTGTATGATCATGATATATTGTATTTTGAGTGGGGCTTCTACAAAACATGCATGAGCATATATTATTAATTTATCTCTTGTTTTGGGTAATTCGAATAAGATAGCTTCAAATCCAACGTATCAAACGGATTACCCATTTACTAAAGTCTAAAACCCAAAAACTCAAACATATTTTAGTACCATACAAATGCATGAGGTTTTAGCAAATTATTATCTCATATGAATTACCATTGATTGTGTGTGATAAATTATTAAGAAAGTGAAAAGGTTTGAGGGTTTCAAATGCATGAGGTTTTAGCAAATTATTGTGGGGGGGTTTCAAATATATGATAATCAAGGAAAAATGCAAGCTTTATAAGTATGTAAAATGTTTGCTCTATCATTTTGTGTACCAATGAATTGGTAACCACGGAAGATTGATATACAAAAAATTGATGATCTAGCAATCTAGGAGAGCGGAGGCTGTAGGGTTGTTTGCGATTCAACTAAATCAGGCTACATTATTATTATTATTAACTCAAATGAAATTATTACAATTCAATGGTGAAGAATATTATAGATAAAAAAATCGATGTAGGTTCAATTAATATCAACCCAGCTTTTCCAACGAACCAATCTCTTCATACAAGCATAGGAATTAATGGGCAAGAACGCCTATATATATCGTCACCTTGCACAACATTTTCTTGCACCAGCAACCATTGAAATCACATAGAAAGGAAAACACAAGTTTCTTTCTCAGTACTCGTACGTATTCTTGAAAAATGGCTAGAATGGTAATGATGGTCTTTTGTGTAGTCGTTACTTGCATGGTGGTGGCGGAAACCTATGCTCAGGCTATTACCTGTGATCAGGTCGTTAGTGACTTATCGCCATGCTATGGCTACTTAACAAATGGCGGTGCTGTGTCATCGGCATGTTGCAGCGGGGTTGACGCACTCAATAGCGCTGCAAATTCAGCTTCTGCTCGTCAGACTGCATGTAATTGCCTGAAGAGTTTTTACTCATCCAACTCCGGCATCAATCTCTCTAACGCTGCCAGCCTTCCCAGCGACTGTGGTGTCAACCTTCCTTATAAGATCAGTCCAAGCACAGACTGTTCCACGTATGTTAAAATATATGTTTATATTTGTATTTTATCAATTTTCGTTTATTTTTGCATTAACACGCATAAACTGTATTGACGTGGTTTGACATATAAATGGTGATTTGTGTAGGGTGGAGTGACGCGAAGATTCTTATGCATGTTTAGAAGACTGGAAGCATATATATCTAAATTATAATAAATATCGAGAGCATTGTATAATTGTTAGACATATATGACTGTATATGTGTCTCTTTTAGTTTGTACCGGCCTTAATTTCACTTCAAATAATGTTCTTGTCCTTGCATTTTAATTTTTTTTTTTAAACGGCAAACTAACTAATCTACTCTTAAAATGAGATGGTCCCTCCATACCGCTAGGTCATTGGCCCTTTGGTCCTTGCATTTTAATTAATAGATGAATATATAATATTCAGAATACACATATAACTTATACCAAATATGAAACTTATCTTAAAATATATATTTAACATACATGGTTAAGATCAATGGTACGGTGGATTAAAAAAAACTGTTTCTATTAAAAAGACTTTAAAGAGAGAAAAATTACAGGAATAGGAAGAGCACTTTGTGAAGGAAGATAAGAAACTTTTATTAATCACTCGATCAAGTGTACATCAGAAATACATACAACATGTATATAGGGGCCAAACATTGCAGACTCCTTCAAGTGAGCCACATACAACACTCTTTCAAGGAAGCCTTTCTGGACAGCCATAACTGTTTCATCTAGAATATGACCTATCCTTAATTACTAAATTAACCCTAATAAATATTATTCTTCAAGTCTAGCTTAATTTCAAACACACCCCCATAATGCCCAACTTTTAACACAACACCACGCTTGAGTTTTGCTTTTCTGTCATATTACTCTTATGTCTAAAATTAGGTACACTATTGTATCACCCACTAAAAACTGACTTCCTGCACTTGACTTTGCTAAGAAACTTAGTCTAACCAAGAGCATTATCTTGAAATTAATCTTAAACTTCATCCTCTACAAAACTTTTGGTGCAATAAAGATGGTAATAAAGATTGTTTTTGTTGGGAAATAGTGCCTCCAGATCTTTAGGGCAAACACCACAGCCCCCAATTCCAAATCATGTGTGGGGTAATTCGCCGCATGAGGCTTCAGATGCGTCGAGGCGTAAGCAGTCACATGAGCTCAATGCATAAGAACAACTTATAATCCCGAAAGAGAAGCGTCGCTAGTAAACTACAAAATATCCATTCCCTTGGGTAGCCCAAGAATTGGGGCCTCACACAACCTCTGCCTTAGAGTCTCGAACGCCAACTGATGATCCAGACCCCGCCGAAAGAGGCACCACAATTTTGGAGAAATCCTGAATAAATCATCGATAATACTCCGCAAGACCCAAGAAACTCAGAATCTCTAATGCATTTTTCGGAACCTCCCAACACATCACCACCTCAATCTTGGTCGGGTCCACCTAGATTCCCTCCTTGTTGGTGATGTGCCCCAAAAACTACACCTCACGCAACCAAAAATCACATTTGGATAAGTTGGCATAAAGTTTCTCCCTCTCAACGTCTTCAACACTTGTCACAAATGTTGCTCATGCTGCTCCCTGGTCTTGGAGTAGCCCAGGATATTATCAATAAAAACAATCACCAACCGATCCAACATCGGCCTGCAGACCCGGTTCATGTGATCCATAAACACCGCTAGGACATTGGTGAGCTCGAAAGGCATTACCACAAACTTATACTGACCATAAGGAGTTCTAAAGGTTATATTATGTACATCCTCATCCATGAATCTCATCGGATGGTATCTTGACTGAAGATCGATCTTGAAAAACCAGAATGTATCCTGAAGCCGATCAAAAAGATCGTCGATCCTCAGAAGTGGATAACGATTCTTCACCGTTAGCTTGTTCAGTTCCCAATAATTGATACACATCCTTTGCCCATATTTCTTTTTCAAAAACAGGATCCGTGCTCCCCACGGAGAATTGCTTGGATGGATAAAACCCTTGTCTAGCAGCTGCTACAACTACATAGACAACTCCTGCATCTTAGGCGGTGCTAGGCGATACGACGCCTTGGTTATTGGATCCAAACTTGGCATCAAATCAATCTGAAAGTCCACCTGCCTCTCGGGAGGCACTACCGACAACTCCTCGGGAAAAAAGTCAGGAAAATCCCGTACAATGGTTACCCTTCTCAACTGTAGCGTGGCCTCAACCCGTGTATCTGAAACATAAGCCATAAACCTTGAACATCCCTATTACAGAAATCTCTTGCTGCTCGCAGCTGAACATAGAGTTGGTCCATGTGTAGTTCTCTCCTCAGAAATAACCTGTTCTCCCCCACTTAGGGTTTGAACTCTCACCAACTGCCACTCACAATCAATCACAACCCCATTGGGCACTAACCAATCTATCCTGATGATCACTTTCAATCCCATTAAGAGAATCGATAGCAAATCAATAGCAAACCTCTCACTGAACATGTTCAGGGCACAACCTCCAAACACCATCGAAGCACTAACGGTACAATCATCTGTGATCTTCACCTACAGAGGGGATCTTAGAATTGTTGAAGCGTCTCGAAACTGTTGGATTAGTGTCTAAGTCGATAACTATAATTTGTATGTACCTGCCCGATTTGGCATGGTCCATTTGGGTTGCATGGCATAGGAACAATTTGGATAGACTTTTGTGAGAAAAGGATATCAATGATTTGTTAATATATTATAAGTTCTAATATATTAATATCAAATCATATTATTTAATTAGTATTTATCAAGAATTAATTTGGAATTAATTTTGTGATAAAAAGAGACTAATTAAATCTATGGGGATTGATTGTGTAAATCATTCATTCTTATATATGCGAGCTTATAATCCATAGTTCTTCATGTTGGGCTAAACCTATGGATACTCCATGGAGGTTTTAACCCATGGAGCATGAAGAATATGGAAAGACATGAGTTACATGGTGTAACCCTAATAGCCACAATATATAAGGACCCAATGGCTCAAGAAATCGGACTAAGGGTTTCACATATGAGGGCTAGCCAATTTGAGCATAAGAACTTCTCACTCAAGTTATTCCAAGTTGTTGGTAGTGTTGTGTGAACCAGTTGAGGTGTCGCACTTGAGGCACTAGGCTCTTAAGATCCATGGAATCAAGCTACAACATCAAAATGTATGTTATTCTACAAGATTCTTGTAGTATAGTTGCTTTATATTATGCTATTAGGATGAAACCTTGGAATATCAATTATTTGCATGTATATTAGAGAAAACATAGATCCAAGGTTTATAGGTTTGCATGTACACCATAGGAGTGTTAGAATGCTCATAACCCATCAGTGGTGTCACACCCCGAAACCAGACGGCGGAAACGTCCGGGGGTGGAGAACTTCATTTGTAGTATCACAACACATGTATCATAGTAATCAAAGCACAAACAACCATTGTATTTAAAAGTATAATATTTACATGTGTTCAATCATTGTATATTGAAACCAAAATAGTTATACAAAAGAAGAAGATAAGACTCCTAATGGCTCCATCTTCTCAAAAAGCTCGGGGAGTACCTGTTATTATTTCCCTGATAATACAAGTAATTTGAAAAGAGAGTATCAACAATAAGTTGAGTGAGTACATAAGTCTTTATGTTTGAATGGGTGTCTTTGTATTTTGAATACAAAAACATTTCTAGAAAATCCCATATTTTCTGTTGTATGTGAAAAGTAGTTTTATTCCCATAAAACCATCCTATTTGTAAACCAATGTATTTGTAAAACTTGTATTTGAGAGTGTGCCTGGCTTCACCAACTGTTATTGAAAACTATAGTATATCATTGTACTTTGCATTTTGTAAACTGGTACTTTGAAGATATACCTACGTTTAGTTGTTTATACACTAACTTGTTGTTAATATCTTTTCAATGAGTTATTATAACCATACTAAGACATGAACGCCTGAAACAAACGCCTGATGAGCGCTTAAACTGTTGATAACAATTGCCACTCATTGGCGTGTATGCCTGACTGTAGCTAGCAGCCTGAGTGCGGGGTTGTCAATCTCGATATAGATCTACACATAACTTGTTTCGATCCCCGGACTTGAGATTCTGGTTATAATGTTAGGGCTTTACCTTGGTTGTCTAAAATGAATTAAACAACCTGAATTGAATGTCTCATAAAAAGCATATAAACGTTACATGTATATTAGTTATGAAAACCCAATCATTCCGAAATAAATGATTGACAATATGTTCTTGACTTAGTATCCCGAACATGTATTTGATAAGTGTAAACCCTTGATTTGTTTTGAATTAAAACCCTTGTTGTATGTAAAACAGTGTATTCATATAAATTATTGCTCTATGTATCATAAATTATACCTATTATAATTTATATGTACTTTATGAATTGGTAAATAACTATTTTTGCATGTAATCCCTTGCTCAACATGTTAGAAAGGGTGATTAAACTGATGAAATACCTTTTATTTTTATATACATATACAATTTTATATATAAGTAAAATTTGAACAACCTTCGGACAAATAACTGGTACTTTAACTCCACATCCAAACAAGGAAAAGGACCTAGAATGAATTATTAGTCCTAAGCCTTTTAAATCTTATTTATATTAAATTATATATACAAATATGTATATTTGGGAAAAATATAAGTTTATAAAAGAGTTCAATATTTAAAGTATTTTTAATGCTTTAAAATCATTTTATCGTGATTTGAAATCATTTATTTATAACACAAAATTGTTGTGTTATACTTGTATTCCCCCCCTTAAAATAGTAGAAATTATGAAAATACGGGGGTATGAACTCACTTGATAGGTGGTAATTCGGACAGAGTTTCGTTTCACGAAAATGAGTTTATTTGTCGAGAAACCGGCTCAAATCGGGCAGAGTTTTGACAGGAGAGAGGATGAATTCTCGAGAATTTTGGGGCTTCACGGCTTACTTCGGGCTCGAGTCTTGATACCGGGGCTTTAGGGGTTTTATATGACCTTAAGGGAGTGGAAAATGTGAAAGAGGGTGAAATTTAGCGTAAAAAAGTGAAATTATTCGGAAACCCTCGCATACTATATATAGTCCGAAGGTTCGGACCCGAAAGCTGCGCGAGGGTGACATGCGTCTGACAGGTGGCAGGCGAAGGAAGTTCTTCGGACCGGAGGCTCGCTGCTGGCTGGCTCGGATTGGACAAACCCTCGGTCCAATCGAAAGACGACACGTGCGAAGGGGGCTGGTCCGAGGCGTGCGAGGGGTGTGCGAGGAGCGTGCGAGGGTGAGGTCCGGTGTGTCTCATGCGAGGTTGTCCGGTTCTTACTGGACCTCGGACTTGGTCGAATCAGGAGGTGACACGCGAGACATCGGTCCACTCAGCAGCCGACACATGGAGGCCTCGCATGCGAGGGTGACGTGGCAGTTACTGTTCATGCGAATATTCTCAATTTTTGGTATTTTTCTTTATTTTTTTTTGCCAAAACTTGTAAAATTCATAACTTTTGCATACGAACTCCGTTTTTGACGTTCTTTATATGCATGCGTAGGTAAAATTATACTCTACGACCTTCATTTAGACTTCGTTGGCTAATTTTGACTTTATTTTTAATATTATTATTTTAAACAGACCGGGATGTGAATCCGTTATAAATTCATAACTTCTTCATACGACGTCCGTTTTTGTCTGTCTTTTTACCGTCGTACTACTAATGATGAGATCTTCAACTCTCGTTTAGGTTGTGTCGGCTAAAAACCACTCGATCTTTATTTCGAGTTTTTAGTTGTACACTGTTATATTGAAATTTAGAAAAATCATAACTTCCTCATACGAAGTCAGATTTTGGCATTCTTTTTATGAAAGTTCTCGGTTTAACATAAACTATAACCTTCTTTGAGATTTTTAAGGCTAGAAAGCCTTTTATCAAAAATTCAGTTTTTACACTGAACAGTGTTTTGCCGGTTTTGTCGCGGATTTTCGATTGGTCATAACTTCTTCGTTATAACTCGGATTTTAGTGTTCTTTATATTTTTGGAAACCTTGTTACAATCTCTATCACTTTGTTCAACCCAATTAAGATTATTTAATAATTTATTTTTGAGGGTCAATTATGTAAATATACATAGTATGCCAAAATTTCTCTTTATTTAATTAAAAAGAAGTACAATTTGACCTACACTATTACATAAGTTTGAAATAACGGTTTGTTACAAGTGGTATCAGAGCCTAGGCTTGTTTTCTTTTATACTTGATACAAATTGCTGAAATTGAAGTTTGTATGCTGTCTGGAAAGCTGACTCGTCGAGTCCATTAAGAGACAAGACAAGTCCATCCTTAAATTCATCCAACTCGTCGAGTTGGTTCCTTCACTCGATGATTTGGACCCCCTAACAACATATCTTCGAGTTTTAAGGTTGGAATTGGTCTAGAATCATTACCTTAAACTGTTTTGGACTTATAAAACATGTTTTTGATTTGGTAATGACTATGATAAACCAATTTCAAGGTTGTTATCAAAAATTCAAGTTTTATGTGTGTTTATGTAATTCTTGAAATTATTGATATGATTGTTCATACTCTTATGAGTTTTGGTAGATCATAGGAATTATTTGCAAAAATTGTTTGTTAGTTAATTCTTGATCTAAATGTATTTTAACGGAGTCCATAATTTGTGCTCAAGTTATGGATTACCAAAAGTAATTTCTTTTAAATATGCGACAGTGGAGATGGTTGGATGTGGTAAAATATTATGATTGCGAGATTTTGTACCAACTCGTGAAGGCCAATGTGGTGGCCGATGCTTTGAATCGAAAGGCAGTATGCTCATCGATCTGAGACATTTGTTTGAGGTTGACTGTCACCTCGCCTCGGATGGATTTAATCAAGGAGGCTCAGGTGGAGGGATTGAAAAAGGAAAACTGGAAGATCGAGCGGATTAGAGGGCAGATTCCTCTATTTGTTAGAGACATTCGGGGGTTTTTGACGCCTTGCGGAAGAGTTTGGATTCTGCCGTCAGGTGGGGTGAGACAGACGATTTTAGAAGAGTCACACAAATCCATGTTTTCTATCCATCCGAGGGCAAAAAAGATGTACCGAGATTTGAGATTGAGTTATTGGTGGCCCTCTATGAAAAGGGAAGTTGCTTGGTTTGTCGAGCAGTGCTTGACTTGTAGAAAAGCCAAGGTCGAGCATCGGAGACCTCACGACAAGGTGCAGCCGTTACCCATCCTATGTGGAAGTGGGAGAAGATCACCATGGATTTCATCAGAAAGTTGCCTAGAGCGGTGCGGGGTGTTGATTCTATTTGGGTCGCTGTGGACAGGTTGACCAAGAGTGTGTATTTTTCATTATTGCTCAGAGTATATCCACAGAGAAGCTAGCTAATATTTATGTTCGAGAGGTGGTAGTTAGGCATGTGGTGCCCGTATCGGTGTTTTCAGACTAAGATATTCGTTCTACCTCTAGATTTTGGTGGAAGTTCCATGAGGTGTTGGGAACTCAACTACATTTCAGTACATCATACCACCCGCAGACCGATGGCCAGAATAAGAGAACGATTCAAACACTCGAGGATATGCTTCGGGCGTGTACTTTAGATTTTGGAAGTAGTTGGATACATACCTTCCTTTGGCCAAGTTTTCCTACAACAACAGTTACCATGCTAGTATTAACCGACCTGCTTTTAAGTTGTTGTATAGAAGGAGGTGTAGGACCCAAGTTTGTTGGGGTGAGGTTGGTCATCGGGTCATGGGAAGCATCGAGGTGGTGGTTAAGACCACCAAGTTGATTCAGCAGGTGCACGACAAGTTTTGAGTCGCGCAGAGTCGTCAATAGGGTTATGATGACTGACGCTGTACAAACCTTGAGTTTCAGGTGATAATTTTTATTGTTGAAGGTGTCAACATGGAAATGTGTCATCCGATTTCAGAATGGGCAAGCTGGGTCCCCGGTTCATTGGGCCTTTCAGGATTAGTGCCCATGTAGGCAGGGTTGCTTACCGGCTGGATCGTCCAAATGAGCTCAGTCAGGTGTATAACACTTTCCACTTGTCTCGGTTGTCGAACTGTTTAGCCGATGATTCAGCTGTGATTTCTTTGCATGATATTCAGGTGGACGAGCACCTGAATTATGTGGAGAAGCTGATTGTGATTCTCGACAAGAAGACTACGTCTCTACGTAATAAGGTGGTGAATCTTATTAAGGTGCGATGACAACAATGAAAGGGCTCTGAGTGGACATGGGAGCCATAAAACAAGATGAGGGAGCACTACCCAGAGTTATTCGAGGCAACCGACTTCGAGGACAAAGTCTAGTTCAAGTGGGGGAGAGTTGTAACATATAATATTTATTAAGTTTTCTTTTGAAACTTTGAAGTTTTATTTGGTTTCACATTAAGCCCCCGAATTTAAAATCTTGAAATCTTGGTCTTGATCATGTACACGAGGCATACATCTTTATACGGTTAGCGTAGTGCCTGCCGTGTGAGTATGCTGCGCGTACTCCAACATAATGAGCACATGTGGCTCAGGCTAAAACCCTAAGAATTAGTGTTTGAGCTCTATTTAAACCGCATTATGGCCCAAGACCCTCCCCTACATCAGCCTCCATTCCCTTTCTAAACCCTATTAACAAACCTTAGTATATTTTGACCTTCTTGGAGCCTTTTGAGTGATAGTTTGTGCTTGCAGTTGTGAAGAAGGTTACTCAAGAAGGAAGCTTTTCCCTCAATAGTTTGGATCTAGTTTATCCTCTTCATTTTTCACCACTAGAAGGTATAAATCTTCAAACTTTGGTCGTGTTTCTTTAAGTTTCATTTTGAGTCTAGTTTCCTGCTTTGATCCCCTAAAATTTAGATCTTGGTGAGTTACTCCTAAGCCTCCAAGTTGTATTTTCAGACATTTCTAGTAATTTTATATCATAAAGGTGCAAGCTTGGACGTTGTTGTGTCCCCATTCATGTTCTAGAGTGTAGGTTTGGGTGTGATATGTTAGGTTTTAGAGTTTGGGCTCTTTGTATCCACCCAAAGGCATAAAGATTGCAAATTTATGGCCTTAATGGTCTTAAGGGGTCCAGATTAAATTTTAGGCATTTTTTCTTAAGTGGTTAAGTCACTTTTTCATGGCTTGCATGGGGGGCGCGTACGCTATGCGTACTTCCTGTACGCCGCTCGTATTTCTTGTACGTCGCGCGTACTGCCTCCATTAGTCGTGATGTCCGCTTCAACCTTGTACGCCGCACGTACCAGTATGTACACCGAGCATACAGCTCATATTAGTTTACGTTTTGGGCCAAACGACGGGCTTGTTTAATGGATTTGGGTCTTGGACATTTTCTCCTGGGCCACTCCAGCTGTTGGACACGTTATGGGCCATAATTGATCCTTGTTTTGGGCCTAGGATTTTATTGGGCCTTAGGTCTGGTTTGGCCCATCTCACTTTGGACATTAGCCTTATGTTCTAAGTGTTAGTCCAGATTTTGATCCAATTGTCTTGGGACATTATTGATTAGTTATCTCGGGAATTTATCCAGCCTAGTAACCGAGTTTTGTTTTGGATATTAGCAGTTGAGGTGAGTCTTCTCACCATATTTATGGGTCGAAGGAACTGACACCGGCCTATTTCTAATTACGAAGAATGTTGTTGAATTTTTATATAATTGTATGGAAGACCATGGGTAGCCCATGGCACTTCAATGTAAAACCAGGATGTGGACTTCAGCTTCGCAAGGAAAGACCATGGAAGTAGACCATGACACTCATATGTAAGACTATGATATGGCCCTCTACATTTAGAGTAAAGACCATGGGGGTAACCCATGACACCTACATTTTTACTCTTAGTATGTGATATGATTGGGAAACTCGCTAAGCTTATGCTTACATTTTATATTTGTGGTTTCAAGTACTTCCAGTACTATGGGGAAGGGCCCGACTTGATGGTGCAACGTTCATTCCTCACCAGTTTTCCACAATTTGACATTTTACTCTGATTTTTCGCATTATTATTAATGAATAGTTTTGGAACAATGTGACAATTGTAACTTTGGTGCTTATTTAAAAATAAAAATCTTGATCCTGATTTTTGGGTTGTTACACTATGACATCCTCTAATTTTGAAAACTAATTAAAACTTCTCTTTACGCTTTAAAAATCATTTATTTATATTTGCGGAAAATCCCAACATAAAATATCATTTTGATTACAAATGTTTGTTTCTAGAATGTTAAAACCCTAAGGATATCATAATCAATAAAAATACATAAGTTACAGTGTAAAAACCTAATGGTCCTAGATACTATTGCAGACTGTCTCTTAAACATTCAACATCCTAATCAACTTTCATTGGCTTAAGTCTTGATACATGTGATGCATATGAACTGGGAGGTTTAGGTTGGGGAAACCTAGGGAGATACATAGGGATTTGAATCTCATGATGTTGAGATGATAATATTCCATAATTATCAGACCTACAAACCAACCGTTACCATATAAATAAACACTCCTTCATATTCATTCCTACAGATCCTTACAGATACTAGACAATCCATATCCATCGATCCTCACATATCATAACCTATCCATTTCTATTGATCCTCACACATCCTGAATAGTGATTATTAGAGAGAAGTTTATCTCGCCTGATGAATCATTGACAACATAGCTATGGCTTCTTTGTCGTTGTAAGTTGTAAAGGCTTATAGGCTGTCAGAGTATTTAATAAATATGATTTTCCAGTTCATCTACTTCTATGAGTAATGAGCTACCAATGGCAATGTAATTCACAAGACCGTCTAGAACGATCTAGTGTTTTCGCCTACTCTGTGGGGTGACCAGACATACCGCTAACAGTTGTCTGATCGGGACCCACCATTTCTGGTCATCCCATACGGAGCTACCGTACATCAACACCTGATTGTGTCATGGAATAGAACTTATTCTTTATTCCTAGGTTATATACATTCTCCTAACTACCTAATATCAAACTTAATTGAGCTAGGTATCCTCCATAAGTCTAAGTTTATTCCTAGACTATATCACAATGCCTATAACCAACTTTTAATACTAAATTTATTCTTAGGTGACAATGACCTATCTGTAGTATATTTATATTCCCAACAGAACATTAGGTATTATTAGTTCTTTATCTTCTCAACAAAGCTACCTTTAATACTATTATATGATGTTATATATTTAATCCTAAAATCAAATAAAACCATATTTGGTTTGCAAATAGTACTATATATATATATATATATATATATATATATATATATATATATATATATATATATATATATATATATATATATATATATATATGATGGAGGTCGTATGTGAATTATGTGCTTATGTGCCTGGATTATATGTTAGTATGTATATATATATATATATATATATATATATATATATATATATATATATATATATATATATATATATATATATATATATATATATAATCCAGACAATAAGCACATAATTCACATATGACCTCCATCATATATTTAATATTTTAATTAATACTTGTATTAAATCATGTTCATGAAAGGGACTATGCACTCACTAGATAAAATAGGAGACTGGTTATTTGGGTCGAGCTTCGTCTAACACCTCAAATACTCCTTGACGTGACCTAAGTATAATTACTACAAAGTTTTAGTCTAATGATCCTGGAGAATAAGAATAGACTACATCCTCACTAATTCCAATGTCTACATCAAGATCTATCAAGTAAGGATCAGTCAGGCAGGACAGTTGGGTGGTAGGATCATTTCAGCATAATAGCTTTTCTTAAACCCAACCACCAAGCAAACATGACCATTCTAGACACCTCTTCTGTAAGCAGATCGATCGGTATAACGACATGAAATTACTGATAAATCTTATTGATAGTTTCATAATAATGACTTATTACTGACACAGAAAAGACTATAGTGTAGCTTAACTTATAGAGGTTCTTCCTGAGAAAGTTAGGAAATTGAACTGGTATAGCTTCTACTCGCTCGCTACTACTTCTTTAAGGATCGTAGGGTTTCGCCGAAGGCTAAAACTAAGGGAAATGGGATAAAATCGGGAGAATTGAGAGAGAGAGAGAGAGAGAGAGAGAGACGAGTATGGGAAGCAACGAAGCAAATGAGTAGCCAAACTTTATTTATAGTACAACTGCGTGTCGCACAAACCTAAGACATCGCACCTCCCATTTTTCTGCCACGTCTTGGAAATATGGTGGTACACGCCCCACCTTCTAGAAGGTGCGCACCGTGCAACCCACCTGCGCATGGCGCTTTTTGAAAACCTTATGAAAATCGTATCTTCTTCATATGAGCTACGTTTTCGAGATTCTTTATATCCCTGGAAAGCTCTCGACATGATCTACAACTTTTGTTTAGACTACGTCGACAAAATTTGACTTTATTTTTGAAGCTATTTTTTTAATTGGCTTAGACTGTTAAAGTCCGTTAAAAATTCATAACTCCCTCATATAATATCCGTTATCGACTGTCTTTATATCAACGGAACCATATGGACGAGATCTTCAACCCTCATTTAGATTGTTTTTCCTAACAATCAACTGATTTCTTCTTCGGTTTCTGAGCCGTATACGGCTACACTGAAATTTCTAAAAATCATAACTTCCTCTTACGAAGTCAGATTGGGGCATTCTCTATATATACGCTCTCAGTGTAACGACTACTATAACTTTCGTTTAGATTATTTAACATAAATAATATTTTTTTGATAATATCTAGTTATCATTGCAACTAATAATTATCTCATTTATTCTTTAATCATCTAACCCGATCTTATGGGTGTTACATTTGGTCCCTCCATACACAAGCTCTTTCAAAATAACTCCAAACTAACTTAGAAGCTTCAAATAACTTCCAAAATGGTCCCTCTCCATCCTAATCTTCACAAACTTAGTCCAAGTTATCAAGTTGGTCAAATCTTTAGTCAACCCTAAGTCTTACCCAATTCTCACAAATGCCCCCTTAAGTTTTAAGATGGTATAATTTTCACTTCTAACCTTCTAAACTTTATATCAACTAATGAAATAATTATCCCTTGATGATTTCACTATATAAATCAATTTTCTTTTATTATTTTATTAATTTCATAACATTGTCTTAAATTTTAGATTGCTACGGTGGTGACCGTGGTCGATGGCTTGGCAGTTTATGGTTGTGATGATAGTGGAATCAAACCAAGGGAAAAAAATATGAGAAGAATTGTTTAAGCAACTTACGTGACTCAAAGATTGTCACCACTAGTTCCTCCTTTCTCCTTGAATCGTCTTCTCCTTCTCCCCCCCCCCCCCCCCCCCCCCCCCCCCCCTTATAGTCGGCCAAAAAAACATTCCTCCTGCTCTTCCTTTTTGAGCTACACTTCACCACACGTATACACACATCACATATTTTTTTTTGTTGCCAAGGATCGGATCGAGGTACTAGATAATAAGGGAGAGAGACCATCAGCCCTCTAGTAGATCCAAAATTATGGAATTTTCCCATATTTTATGATTTAACCCCCTAAGGAAAGACATAATGGCAATTATTGCCCCAAAAGCCATTTTTCTTGCAAGTTTCATCTAATTCTTACCCAAAATAAATCTTTTCGTCAAAAACAAAATACAATGACTAAATAAATAGATATTAATTAAACAAAGTCATATACCGAGAATCAGGGTGTTACATCAGAGTTACGTATAACTTCATATTCCTTGTTTGTCCCACTAGAATTGGGAGCCATATCCTTCGGTTCATGTATGGATGAAAACTGTTTTTTATCAAATAATACATATGTTACCTCTGTGATAGAATTAACTAAAATATAATCGTTAGATTATAAAACAAAGAACAAATATGTCTTGGAAACTTAGTATAACCAATGACGATACAATTAATGTCTTTCACCCAATATTTTCATTTTGGGTTCAGTTAGTCTCACAACTACTAGATAGCTTCAAACTTTAGGATATCCAAAGTTTTATTTTTTATAACCAAAGTTCAGATGAAATTATTTTCTTTTTCCTTTTTTTTTTTTTGAAACACTAAGAAATATATAAAAAGTTGTTAACACAGCTTCTTCCCGTAATCCATCAGTCAACCCCGAATATGACATCATAGATTTCATCATTTCGTTGAGAATTCTATTTTTCCTTTCTAATATTCCATTTTTTCCAAATTTATATGAAGACTGCACATACTTCATAATCTTCTTTTTTATTGAAATTAATTGCCTTAACAACATCTGCAATAGGTTTAGGGATAGCGAACAAGAAGAAGAGACTTGAATAAACATAAGAAATGGAAACTACCAACGAACAAGGGAAGCAATGATTGGAACCATAGAGAGGTTTTAATTGGAATCAAAAGAAGGATTGATCGGCACCAATTGTTTCAATAATTTAGGAACATATGGGAGTGGGGGTATGATATGTACAACGAAAACCGCGGATGAATAGAGAAGGCAGGACAACATGTCGGGAAGCTAGAGGAGGGGAGCATGACTCAGAATTCCGGAAGGTGAAGCCTATCTGCACAACAGAACATGAATATTTTTGAAACGATGTTGATATTTAAGGTGTCCTTTAAGAGGTAGCTACGTGGCGTTAAGTAAACCAGACAAAATTACTATATAGGCGGTAGGTGGAAATTAGGGTTTTTAAATATAACAATCATTTAAGAAAATACAACAATTAGACGCCATGGTACTTTTAGCACATCTCCTCTCAAATACATTTCACTCTTCCTTTTTTTGGTATATATATTATAACGTGTTAAATCTCACATCGTTGCTTGGTATATATCGACAAATCTTTTACACGTATATTTAATGAGAAGACATCAAACAAATAAATTACTTAGTGGGCTATTTTTATTTTATTCAATTGATTATTTCATATGTTTGCACAATCATTTATATACCAATGAATTGGTAATGACGGAACAATATTGATATGCAAAAAATTGAAGATCTAGCTAGCTATAGGAGGGCGGAGGCTGTAGGGTTGTTTGCGATTCAACTAAATCAGGCTACGTTATTATTATTATTAACTAAAATGCAATTATTACGATTAAATGGTGAACATTATAGATAAAAAAGCGACGTTGGTTCAATTAATATCAACCCACCTTTTCCAACACGAACCAATCTCTTCATACAAGCATAGGAATGGGCAAGAACGCCTATATATATCGTCACCTTGCACAGCATTTTGGTGCACCAGCAACCATTGCAATCACATAGAAAGGAAACACAAGTTTCTTACTCAGTACTCGTATTCTTGAAAAATGGCTAGAATGGTAATGATGGTCTTTTGTGTAGTCGTTACTTGCATGGTGGTGGCGGAAACCTATGCTCAGGCTATTACCTGTGATCAGGTGGTTAGTGACTTATCGCCATGCTATGGCTACTTAACAAATGGCGGTGCTGTGTCATCGGCATGTTGCAGTGGGGTTGACGCACTCAATAGCGCTGCAAATTCAGCCTCTGCTCGTCAGACTGCATGTAACTGCTTGAAGAGTTTTTACTCATCCAACTCCGGCATCAATCTCTCTAACGCTGCAAGCCTTCCCAGCGACTGTGGTGTCAACCTTCCTTATAAGATCAGTCCAAGCACCGACTGTTCCACGTATGTTAATTAAATATATGATTATATTTGTATTGTATCAATTTTCGTTTATTTTTGCATGAACACGCATAAAACTGTATTGACATGGTTTGACATATATTTCTGTAGGGTGGAGTGACGCGGAGATTCTTATGCATGTTTGGAAGACTGGAAGCATATTATATATATATATATATATATATATATCTAAATTACAATAAATATCGAGAGCATTGAATAACTGGTAGGCATATATAACTGTATGTGTCTCTTTAGTTTGTACCGGCCTTAATTTCACTTCAAATAAAGTTCTTGTTATTGCATTTTAATTAATAGATGAATATATAATACTGTTAAGAATACGCAATATAACTTATACCAAATATTAAACTTATCTTGACATATATTTTACATACATGGTTAAGATCAACGGTACGGTGGATTAAAAAAATTGTTTCTATTCAATAGGGCCGGTTTTGAGGATTTAAAAAAGTGCCTAGGACGGGTCGGAAAAAAAGGCCCTTCAGCCTTAACGTGTAAAGAATTATATTACATAAACTATTTTTTTAAACTACGATAAGCTTTATAGCAATAAACAAAGCCAAATCAAAGTATTTTAATGAGTAATTACAAATCGTAACAGCTAACCGACGGCCCGTAAGCTCTCTTAGCATTCTTGATAGCAAATTGGTGATCAACTCTCCGTAGTCTATACTATCTACAATTTCATTCTCGATAGATATCATCGCCATATCCTTTGCTTGTAACTTTTTACTCACAATATTCGCCTGGTTTAATACTTGATACCATATAACAGTTGATAAAAAAAATTCAAATTCACCAAGTTGTTTTTCTGTTAGTGAAGTTGTTTCACTTGCAATTGCAGCATCATTATCTTTTTCTCCAACTTTAAGCAAAGCTTCTCATACATCAACAAGTTGCAGTTTAATGGCGTTTACGCTCTCAAAATGACTTTCCCAACGAGTTTGAGACAATGACTTAAGACTCGAAGCTTGAACCTTATCTTTTAAAAAATTTCACCTCTTAGTAGAATTTGCAAAGATAGTGTAAATGCGTTGAATAAGTCCAAAAAAGTTCTTTCCTTTAACACACTTGTTAGCCATATCACAATAATGTGAGATTAAGAGAATGACAACCACAAGGAGTGTAAAATGCTCTAGGATTTAGATCTAAAAATCTCTTTTGTAATCCTTGGTGTTTTCCTTTCATGTTTTCTCCATTATCATAACCTTAACCACGCATATCATCAATTTCAAGACCAAGAGAGTTAACTCATCAACTATAATATCAAATAGTCATTTTCCGGTGGTATCATCAACATTCAAAAAACCAAAGAATGACTCATCGACGATAACAGAATTATATGACAACTTTAAATACCTCACTATTATAATTGAAAAAAAAATATTGTTATAATTAGAATATATATATATATATATATATATATATATATATATATATATATATATATATATATATATATATATTATATCTCTTCATCTGCTCCACTTTTTATTGATTTCAGCATCTACTTTCAAAACATTCATAGAGTCAATGATGTTTCTGATTGCGAAACTGATTATGATGATACCGATTCTGATTATGATACCGAAGAAGAAACTGAAGGATATGAGGAAGATTCTGATTAGAATATTTTTATGGAAATACGTGTTTGTAATATGAACTTTATTTGGATTCCTAGTTTAAATAGAAATGTTTATTCCTATGTAAATGTTTATTTCTATGTAATGTGTATTTATAATAAAAATTGTATCTGTATATCTTATAATTTTTCAAGAAATGTTGTTAATATGCCTTTTGTTTGTGTATACCATGGCTGTTGTTATGGGTCGTGGATATGGGGGTGATGGACCTAAGGACTCACCTTTCCCAAGTGGCAGAGGTGTTGGTCATCATGAACAGGACCGTAAGTCTTATTATGAATTTTTATTTACTATTTTTATTCAGTTATTATAAATTAAATACCGTTTCTAATCATTTTTAATTATATTTGTAGTTGAGCAACGTGCATGTACGAAAGTCCGAGGCAATGCCAAAAATGTAGAGCTTGAAAGAGCAATATTACAAAATAAGGGCAAACCGATTACCATGGAGTATGATATGGATATAACATATGATCTCATGGGAGAGCTGAAAGACATGCTTTCACGAGAAATTGGAAAAACATTGTGGCATATGGTCCCTTTTGATAAATGGATATGGAAAAAAGTTTCCCTTACAATAAGGGACACCGTAATACAATATTTAGGGGTAATTATTTATTTCAAAATATTTTATATGGTTAATTACGACTGGTTTTTACTTGGTTAACTTTTTTTTATGTAGACAAAGTTTGATTTGGATCAGATTTACCAGGATGTACAAGTTAATATGTTGACAGAGAGTTTTCAAGCAACTTTGTTAAAAGGTTTTCGAGAACGGAAAACTGAGGAAAAAGAATATTTTTTGATAGACGGAGGGTATGATGATATCCTGAGAGCATTAGCCAACCCTCCAAAGGGTATGGATGCAGATAACTGGAAGAAAGTTGTTAAGTATTTCTAAATGGACGAACACATAATTGCTTCAGACAAGAACAAAAAAAATCCGTCAAATGCATACGAACGTGAATCGTGGGGGGTCGAGCTCGTATAACAGTACTTGCTATAAGAAGGTAACGTACGATACATGTAATTATTTATCTAAAATAAAATGCAATTTTTAATGTTAAACAGAACTTTAGAGAGTGAAAACGTTTCGCAAGGCTCATACTGATAGGGATGGTGTATTTGTTACTACCAAGGCGGAATAACAATATGTAAGTATTTAATTATAATTTTATCATATAATTAAGTGTTTATTTATACTTAATTGTTACTCACTTTTGGGAATTACAGAATCGGTTAGTCGAAGAGCTCTTAGAACAAACCCAAGGTGAAAGTGAGTTAACACCCGTTCAAGAAAGAGCTGCTTTTGAGAAAGTATTAGGACAGCGACGTGGACATATCAGAGGCATCGGCCGTAAACCTTCTGCTCTCCCGCCGATTTCACAGCCATCGCAACCATCACCACAACCATCACAGGCAAAACAATCTACTTTGTTTTTTTGTGGTAATTATTTGCTAAAACCATTGGTAATTGGGGTTTTTGTCCCAAGTGCAAGAAATAGCAATGTACTTTGGTTTTCTGTCTTAGTTTAACATAGAAATCTACTTTAGCATCATAAAATGCATGTTGATTTGATAATTTTGGTTTGTGGTGTTTATTTGCTAAAAGCATTGGTAATTGGGTTTTCGTCCCAAGTGCAAGAAATAGCAATGTACTTTTGTTTTTTTTTTGTTTGTTTAAAAATAGTAATCTACTTTGGCATCACAAAATGCATGTTGATTTGTTAATTTTGGTTTTGTGGTGATTATTTGCTAAAAACTTTGGTAATTGGGTTTTTGTCCCAAGTGCAAGAAATAGTAATATACTCTAGTTTTTTATCTTAATTTAAAAATAGCAATGTACTTTGATAGTTTTTGTTTATGTTTGATAATTTAACTTATAAGTTTATATATGTTGTTATTTATTGCGTAATTGGAAAATCTTCATCTTAATACTTAACGACCCGACATGTAGAGATGAGCTTTATTTGTTTTTTCAATCATAGAATAATTGAGGAAACGATGGGAACGAAGATGATGGTATTTAGAGAGGAGTTTTATTTGCATATCACACTTGTTGTCACGCTTTGCTACTTGTTAGATTGTAAAACTTTTGGTTGTTTTCTGTAATTACCGGTGACACTATTACTTTTGATATTTAATCGGATGTTTGTTTTGTAATTACCGGCGACACTATTATTTTTTATATTTAATCGAATGTTATTATTTAATTACCGGCGACACTATTACTGGCAACCAAAACCGTTAATTAAAAAAATAAAAAATGACAATTGTTATTACCGGCGACTTCATCATTACCGGTGACCGCATTCTTTAGCGGTGACACGCTTATTAGCAGGGATAATTCTCTTTAGCGGCGACAAGTTGATCAACAGAGACGAAGCAGTAGCCGACGTCTTACCAGCGACGGCTCACCGCTATATCATTACCAGCGACAATGAGACCCTTTAGCAAAGATTTTTGTCACAGCTATATCATTACCAACGATTTTTGCCTTTTTCCTTGTAGTATCAAATACATTTCACTCTTCCTTTTCGGTATATATTATAACGTGTTAAATCTCACGTCGTTGCTTGCTTCTCTCTCTTTTATATATATATATATATATATATATATATATATATATATATATATATATATATATATATATATATATATATATATATATATATATATATATATATATATATATATATATTACACGTATATTTCTTGAGAAGACATATCAAACAAATGAATCACTTAGTGGGTTATTTTTATTATATTCAATTGATTATTTTATATATTTGCACAATCACTTATGTACCAATGAATTGGTAATGATGGAAGAATATTGATATGTATTGGGATCGGCTAAACAGACATTACATTTTACCATACAGACACTATAATTTGATTTTGAAATATTTTTATTCGTTGAAATTGTATTGTTTTTCAAAAAAACTGATTATAAGTAGTTAACTATTGGTTTACTTTTTAAAAAGTAATCAATAGGGTGTCCAAGGGGTGTCTTATTAGCAACACCCGCAAAAAAATTGAAGATCTAACTGTCTAGGAGGGCGGAGGCTGTAGGGTTGTTTGCGATTCAACGAAATCAGGATATATTATTATTATTATTATTATTATTATTATTATTATTATTAACTCAAATGCAATTATTACAATTAAATGGTGAAGATTATAGAAAAAAAAAAACAATGTAGGTTCAATTAATATCAACCCAGCTTTTCCAACATGAACCAATCTCTTCAAACAAGCATAAGAATGGGCAAGAACGCCTATATATATCGTCACCTTGCACAACATATTTGTGCAGCAGCAACCATTGCAATCACATAGAAAGGAAAACACAAGTTTCCTACTCAGTACTTGTATTCTTTAAAAATGGGTAGAATCATAATGATGGTCTTATGTGTAGTCGTTACTTGCATGGTGGTGGCGGAACTTAGCTATGCTCAGGCTATTACCTGTGGTGGCGGAAGTTCCATGAGGAGTTGGGAACTCAACTGCATTTCAGTACAGCATACCACCCACAGACTGATGGCCAGAGTAAGAGAACGATTCAGACACTCAAGGATATGCTTCGGGAGTGTATGTTAGATTTTAGAAGGATTTGGATACATACCTTCCTTTGGCAAAGTTTTTTTTACAACAACAGTTACCATGCTAGTATCAACCGACCTCCTTTTGAGTTGTTGTATAGAAGGAAGTGTAGGACCCCCGTTTGTTGGGGTGAGGTTGGTCATCGGGTCATGGGAAGCATCGAGGTGGAGGTTAATACCACCAAGTTGATTCAGCATGTGCACGACAAGTTGTGAGTTGTGCAGAGTCTTCAAAAGAGTTATGATGACTGACATTATACAGACCTTGAGTTTCAGGTGAGACTTTTTTTTTGTTGAAGGTGTCAACTTGGAAATGTGTCATCCGATTTCAGGATCGGCAAGCTGGCTCCCCGGTTTATTGGCCCTTTTAGGATTAGTGTCCATGTAAGTTGGGTTTCTTACAAGCTGGATCTTCCTGATGACCTCAGTTAGATCTATAACACTTTCCACTTGTCTCGGTTGTGGAACTGTTTAGCCGATAATTCAGTAGCAATTTATTTGCATGATATTTAGGTAGACGAGCACCTGAATTATGTGGAGAAGCTGATTGTGATTCTCGACAAGAAGACTACTTATCTATGTAATAAGGTGGTGAATCTTATTAAGGTGCGATGGCAACAATGAAAGGGCTCTTAGTGGATGTGGGAGCCGGAAAACAAGATGAAGGAGCACTACCCAGAGTTATTCGAGGCAACCGACTTCGAGGACAAAGTCTAGTTCAAGTGGGGGAGAGTTGTAACATATAAGATTTATCAAGTTTGCTATTGAAACTTTGAAGTTTTATTTAGTTTCACATTAGGCCCCCGAAGTTAAAATCTTGAAATCTTGGTCATGATCGTGTACACGAGGCATACATCTTTATACGCTTAGCGTAGTGCCTGCCGTGTGAGTATGCTACACGTACTCCAACATAATGAGCATATGTGGCTCAGGCCAAAACCCTAAGAATTAGTGTTTGAGCTCAATTTAAACCGCGTTATGGCCCAAGACCCTCCCTTACCTCAGTCTACATTCCCTTTCTGAACCCTCTTAGCAAACCTTAGTATATTTTGACCTTCTTGGAGCCTTTTGAGTGATCGTGTGTGCTTTAAATTATGAAGAAGGTTGCTCAAGAAGGAAGCTTTTCCCTCAACAGTTTGGATCTGGTTTATCCTCTTCATTTTTGCACCACTGGAAGGTATAAATCTCCAAACTTTAGTCATGTTTCTTTAAGTTCCATTTTAAGTCTAGTTTCCTGCTTTGAAGCCCTAAAGTTTAGATCTTGGTGAGTTACTACTAATCCTCCAAGTTGTATTTTCAGACATTACTAGTCATTTTATATCATAAAGGTGCAAGCTTGGACCTTGTTTGTGTCCCCATTCATGTGCTAGAGTGTAGGTTTGGGTGTGATATGTTAGGTTTTAGAGTTTGGGCTCTTTATATCTACCCAGAGGCATAAAGATTGCAAATTTATGGCCTTAATGGTCTAAAGGGGTCAAGATCTAAATTTTAGGCATTTGGTCTTAAGTGATTAAGTCACTTTTTCAAGGCTTGCATGGGGGGCGTGTACGCTGTGTGTACTTCATGTACGCCGCTCGTACTTCCTGTACGTAGCGCGTACTGCCTCCATTAGTCGCGATTTCTGCTTCAACCTTGTATGTCGCACGTACCCGTATGTACACCAATCATACGGCTCAGATTAGTTAGGCTTACGTTTTGGGCCAAACGACGGGCTTGTTTAATGGATTTGGGTCTTGGACATTTTTCTCCTGGGCCACTCCAGCTGTTGGACAAGTTCTGGGCCTTAATTGATCCTTGGAGTGGGCCTAGGATTTTATTGGGCCCGAGGTCTGGTTTGGCCTATCTCACTTTGGAAATTAGCCTTATGTTGTAAGTGTTAGTCCAGATTTTGATCCGATTGTGTTGGGACTTAATTGCTTAGTTATCTCGGGAATTTATCCAACCTAGTAACCGAGTTTTGTTTTGGATATTTGCAGTTGAGGTGAGTCTTCTCACCATATTTATGGGTCGAAGGCACCGACACCGGCCTATTTCTAATTACGAAGAATGTTGTTGAATTTTGTGATAATTGTATGGAAGACCATGGGGGGTAACCCATGGCACTTGAGTGTAAAACCAGGATTTAACCCTCGGCTTCGCAAGGAAAGACCATGAAAGTAGTCCATGGCACTCATATGTAAAACTATGATCTGGCCCTCGACATTCTGAGTAAAGACGATGGGCGTAACCCATGACACCTACATGTTTACTATCAGTATGTGATATGATTGGGAAACTCAGTAAGCTTATACTTACAGTTTATATTTGTAGTTTCAGGGACTCCCAGTACAATGGGGTAGGGCCCGGCTTAATGGTGTAACATTTATTCGTCACTAGTTTTCTGCAATTTGACATTTTACTCTGATGTTTGACATTATTATTAATGAATAGTATTGGAACAATGTGACAATTGTAACTTTGGTGTTTATTTAAAAATGAAAATTTCGATTCTAATGTTTGGGTTGTTACAGTATGACATCCTCTAATTTTCAAAACCAATTAAAACTTCTCTATACGCTTTAAAAATCATTCATTTATAATTGCGGAAAATCCCATTATAAAATATTATTTTGATTACAAATGTTTGTTTCTAGAATGTTAAAACCCTAAGGATGTCATAATCAATAAAAATACATAAGTTACAGTGTAAAGACCTAATGGTCCCGGATACTATTGCAGACTGTCTCTTAAAAATTCAACATCCTAATCAACTTTGATTGGCTTAAGTCTTGATACCTGTGATGCATATGAACTGGGAGGTTTAGGTTAGGGAAACCTGGGGAGATACATAAGGATTTGAATCCCATGATGTTGAGATGATAGTATTCCATAATTATCAGAACTACAAACCAACCGTTACCATAAAATAAACACTCCTACATATTCATTCCTACAGATGCTTATAGATCCTAGACTATCTATATCTATCGATCCTCACATATCCTAGACTATCCATTCTATCGATCCTTACAGATCCTGAATAGTGATTATTAGAGAGAAGTTTATCTTGCCTGATGAATCGTTGACTACACAGCTAGGGCTTCCTTGCCATTGTAAGTCGTAAAGGCTTATAGGTTGTCAGAGTATTTAAAAAATATGGTTTTCCAATTCATCTACGTGTATGAGTAATGAGCTAACAATAGCAATGTAATTCACAAGACCGTTTAGAATGATCTAGTGTTTTCGCCTACTATATGGGGTGACCAAACATACCGCTAACAGTTGCCTGATCGGGACCCACCATTTCTATTTTCTGGTCATCCCGTATGGAGCTACCGTACATCAACACCTGATGGTGTCATGGAATAGATCTTATTCTATGTTCCTAGGTTACGTACATTCTCCTAACTACCTAATATCAAACTTAATTGAGCTAGGTATCCTCCATAAGTCTATGTTTATCCCTAGACTAGATCACAATGCCTATAACCAACTTTTAATACCAAATTTATTCTTAGGTGACAATGACCTATCTCTAGTATATTTATATTCCCTACAAAACATTAGGTGTTATTATTTAATCCTAAAATCAAATAGAATCGTATTTGGTTTGCACATAGTACTATATATATATATATATATATATATATATATATATATATATATATATATATATATATATATATATATATATATATATATATATAAAATCCAGGCAATAAGCACATATTTCACATACGACCTCCATCATATATTTAATATTTTAATTAATACTTGTATTAAATCATGTTCATAAAAGGGACTATGCACTCACTTGATAAAATGGGAGACTGGTTATTTGGGCCGACCTTCGTCTAACACCTTAGAAACTCCTTGACGTGAACTAAGTATAATTACTACAGAGTTTTAGTCTAATGATCCTGGAGAATAAGAATAGTCTACATCCTCGCTAATCCCAATGTCTACATCAAGATCTATCAAGTAAGGATCAGTTAGGCAGGACAGTTGGGTGGTAGGATCATTTCAACATAATACCATTTCTAAGATCCAACAAGCAAGCGAACATAACCATTCTAGACACCTATTCCGTAAGTAGATCAATCAGTATAACGACATGGAATTACTAATAAATGTTATTGATAGGTTCATAATAACGAATTATTACTGTAAAATATAAGTAACACAAAAAAGACTAAAGTGTAGCTTAACTTATAGAGGTTCTTGCTGAGAAAGTTAGGAAATTTAACTCGTAGAGCTTCTACTCGCTAGCTACTACTTTTTTAGGGATTGCAGGGCTTCACCGAAGGCTAAAACTAAGGGAAATGGGCTAAAATCTGGAGAATTGAGAGAGAGAGAGAGAGAGAGAGAGAAAGGGGACGAGGATGGGAAGTGAGGATGCAAATGAGTAGCAAAAGTCTATTTATAGTACAACTGCGCGCCACACAAACCTGAGACATCGCACCTCCCATTTTTTGGCTACGTCTCGGAAATATAGTGGTACACACCCCACCTTCTAAAAGGTGTGCACCGTGCAACCCACCTGCACGTGGCGATTCTCGGAAAACTTATGAAAATCGCATCTTCTTCATATGAGCTACGTTTTCGACATTCTTTATATCCCTAGAAATCTCTCGACACGATCTACAACTTTTGATTAGACTACGTCGACAAAATTTGACTTTATTTTTAACGCTATTTTTTTTACTGACTTAGACTGCTAAAGTTCGTTAAAAATTCATAACTCCCTCATATAATATGCATTCTCGACTGTCTTTATATCATCGGAACCATATGGACAAGATCTTCAACCTTCGTGTAGATTGATTTTCCTAACAATCAACCGATTTCTACTTCGGTGTCTGAGCTGTATACGGCTACGCTGAAATTTCTAAAAATCCTAACTTCCTTTTACGAAGTCAGATTGGGGCATTCTCTATATATACGCTCTCAGTGTAACGACTACTACGTCTTTTGTTTAGATTATTTACCATAAATAATAGTTTTTTGATAATATATAGTTATCAATGCAACTCATAATTATCTCATTTATTCTTTAATCATCTCACACTATCTTATAGGTGTTACATTTGGTCCCTCCATGCACAAGCTCTTTCAAAATAAATCCAAACTAACTTAGAAGCTTCAAATAACTTCCACAATGGTCCCTCTCCATCCTAATCTTTAGAAAAGTAGTCAAAATAATCAAGTTGGTCAAAACTATAGTCAACCCTAAGTCTTACCTAATTGTCACAAATGCCCCCTTAAGTTTTAAGATGGTATAATTTTCACTTCTAACCTTCTAAACTTTATATCAACTAATGAAATAATTATCCCTTGATGATTTCACTATGTAAATCAATTCTCTTTTATTATTTTATTAATTTCATAGCATTGTCTTAAATTTTAGTATACTACAGTGGTGGTCATGGTCGATGGCTGGGCAGTTTATGGTTGTGATGATAGTGTAATCAAACCAGGGGAAAAAAAGGAGAAGAATTGTTTAAGCAACTTACTGTTGAATTAGTGTCTAAGTCCATAACTATTTTGGTATGTACTTGACCCGATTATGAGCATGGACCTTTTGGGTTGCCTTCACCATAGAACTATGTAGGATGAATTAAGGAGAGAAAAGTTTAATTTTGATTTATTAATTTATTATGAGAATAATATATTAAAGGAGAAATCATATTGTTTAATTAATATTAGTCAAGAATTAATAAAGAATTAATTTTATGGCTAAAAGAGATTAATTAAACTTAGGGGACTGGAATTGTAATTATAAGATAATTGCAATTGGGCTATGGATCACCTTGGAATAATAGGTTGGACAGATTCTATGGGGAAGCTCATTAGAAATCGTCCAAGGCATGTTCCAGAAGGGGTCCATGGGCTGTTTAGGGCTTAAGCAGTCAAATTAGGGTTTCCTTGTTTGATAACCCTAATAGTCTAAGTATATAAGGAACCCTTGGGCACCAAAAACATGGTGATCACTGGGATTAGGGTTTCCAGCCGTTTTTTTGGTGCCTCCCTGTGACAACCCTTAATTTTCTCTCATGTTTAGTAAAACACTTCATTAAAAGTCAAACTTATTTTTGCCATCTTTTAGCACAATTAGGAGTCTGTTTGAGCATTCCAACCCTTGTACACTTAAGGAATAAGTGTTGGAAAGTAACTGCTAAAGCCTCAGCACTGAAATTTATGCCCTAAACTCCATAAATGGAGTTTACGGCCATAAAATCAAGAGGGCCGTGAACTCCCACACACACTCACACACACACACGCACACACACACACACACACATATATATATATATATATATATATATATATATATATATATGAGTTTTGATCCTTTCTAGCCATTTTCTCACTTCTCAAACCCAAGAACTTCAGTTTTCTCTCAAGTATCATCGGGATCTTCGTCCCCGATCTTCAAAACTCGTAAGCTTCTTGCCCTAATTAGTTGATATCTTACATGATCTAGTGATCTTACATGATTTCATCCGTGAAATCATTCCATTTTGTAGATCTTCAAGTTTCACCAAGAACACCAAGAACACACACTAGTGTTCTTGGCCAAAGTCGACCATTCAAGCTCCTAGATCGTAAGTACTCTTGTTCTAACTCGTTGTACACTAGGTTTAACATGTTTAGAGCTTAGAATCATCAAGAATAGAGGGTTGAATGAGATTTTACGGCCAAGGATCTCCCAAGGCCGTAAACTCCCTATAAGGGTGGAATGATGCCCTTTCCTCTTTCCAATTGACAAGAACTTAGCCTAGAACCAACCACCATTGAACTAGGGACTTCAAGCAATGAAATGATACTTCCCACCATGAGTTTACGGCCGTAAACTCATGGGGAAGTGGTCCCCAGGCCGTAAACACAATATAAGGTCATTCTTGGACCTTAAACTCACCTAGTCTCTTGTTTAAGCCTTAGAACACTTAACCACTTAAGAAATCTTACCTTTAAGCCACAAATGGTGACCCATTAGAGAGTTTACAGCCAGGAGTAAACTCCTTTGGGCCGTAAACTCCAATAAGTATGGTCCATGGACCATAAACTCAAATACGATGCCTTGCAATCCTTTGTTGCAACCCAATGGCCTCCTAACACTTTGACCAAAGTGTTTTCCTCACATTAGGATGTTTATACTTGTCTAATTAGTGTTATAATAACTAATTGTATATATACATATGTCTTTATATGTTATTAGGATCATTGTGTGTGTTTAAGTTGTCACACCCCAAAACCGGAACGACGCAAACGTTCTGGGGTGGATGACGTCATGTCAAGTATCACAACACATGCATTATAGTAATCAAAGTACAACAAAACATTGCATTAATAGTAATAGTTTTACATGGTTTACATTACAATACATCAAAGTAATACAAGTAATAATATAAGAGCAGCTTGGCATAAAACCGTCTTCAATAGAAGATCCTGGAATGTACCTGTCTAATGCTGACCTGAGAATACAAGTTATTTGAAAAGCGAGTATCAGCATTTTTGCAAATGCTGGTGAGTTCATAAGTATTTAGTGTCATTTTATTCAAATAACTTTAATAAAAGTGGTAGCTTTAGTGTATCCATTAAATTAGTGTCTTTTCCAGAAAATCCTATATTTTCTTTATAAAAGCAATCTTCTACCAAGACTGGACGGAGTTTTGTGGTAAAAAGTAATTTTCCCTTAATCACTATCATTATCAAAATACAGAATTTGATTATTAAAGAAAGCAAGAGAAATCAGGGAAATAACATATGCCTCAACAGTGAAGACTGCTGACTAAGGCAAAGGCATCATAGACTTCAGGAGAGTATCGAACAAACGACATGCCTGGCTTAGTCTAACAAAGAAAGACACAGACCCCAGACGGTACCAAATGAAAGGTACGGCTAGCAAGGTCTAAAAACAGAGGATACAGACCCTAGACAGTATCAAATGAAAGATAGAGCTAGCAAGGTCTAAAAACAGTGTGACTCTGAGAGTGGGTTTCCAGCATACAATGTAAATTGCTGGTGAAATACCGTTACCTTAAGGCCATGAATTATAAGGTAACCTGGGATACTCGTAACCATACTAACCGACACTAGAGTACCTGACACCCTGCAAGCGTCTATAAAATATGACATTTGTCACCCCTTGGCTTGGTAGGCCGTGGACTATAGCTAGCAGTCAGGGTGCAGGGGTGTCAATCCCATATAGATCTATACACACAATGTCCGCTCTCCCTACAGGAGACTCTGGTTACCAACTAGACGACGGAGAAGGCCGTGTCCCGAAGATGCATCCCAAATAGTGAGTAGTGTGTTTCCAATATAAGTGTTGAACTAGAGGTAGAGACTCATAACTGAACTGACTAGAGTAAACCTATATGTCTATACTCGTATACATAATATATAACTAATGAGTCAAACGACCTTCGGACGGCCATCCGATCCCACCAGACCACATCTCAACGAAGAAAAGGAAATAGTGCGGACGAGCCTTCCTAAGTCTTTCAATCATTATTTATATGCATCTATACAAGCACAGGCATACGTCCAACTACGTGTGAGTGTTTAACAAGCAGGAGTGGTTCTTCAAGTAGAGGCGTCAATAAGTGAAGTAGAAGCAACTAACGAGTGAAGTAGGAGCGTCTAACAAGTATAAGCGTATCACGAGGTAGAAACGACAACAAGTGAAGTAGGAGCGTATCGAGTATAAGTGAAGTAGAAGCGATATCAAGTATAAGTGATGTAGAAACGTATCACTAAGTAAGAGTGTAAACAAGTATAAGCGTTTAACTAAGTAGAAGTATAAAAACATAGACGTAAACTTTGGAAAACCTTTATATATTAAGAAAATCACGACTTGGTATTCCTTTGTAAAATAAGTTTGAAAATCTTTAAAAATCCTTTGAAAACCTTTCATAAACAAGTTTAAAAAGAAACTTTGATTAAACATCATATGTAAAAGCTAAACAAATAACTATGTTTTTAGAAAACCATTTACAGTGTCATTCTCGGTAAAACAGTTAACAGTGTGGTAAATCCTTGTGCATGCGGATTATCAATCACATGTGATTGATATGATAACTGGCATGTTTAACTTGTATTCCCCCCCCCCCCAGTTAAAACATGTAAAAACATTTAAAAATGTTCATTCAGGGGTATGAACTCACCTGGTGTAAGTGGATCCGACGAAGGTGCCGGTTGGTTGCTCGGTGTCAAGTAAGGACTTGGACACACTTAGTGACCTATTAACATATGATAACATATGTTTACATATAATTAGTACATATAATACCAATTAAACAAGTATACACATCCTAAAGTGCAGAAACACTTTGATTAAGTGTTTGAGGTGTCCCGGGTAACATCTAAGGGCATGAATGGCTTAGGAATTGAGTTTACTCTTCAAGAGTAAACTCTATATATAGAGTTCACGGCCCTAGGACAACTCCCCATGAGTTTACGACCGTAAACTCATGGTGAGGGTGTTCTAGGATGCTTAAAGGCCTTATATCAATTGTGGAATTTTGCTAGGTCCAAATATAAAAGGTATGAATGGATTTAAGGCACTTAAATGGACCAAATCGGAGTTTACGGCCCTAACCAAGGGAGTTTACGGCCGTAAGCTCCTATTGACACATTCCTTGGGTGTTTTAAGGGCTTAAGTGATAGAGAATAAATCCTATGTATTTTTCAAAGTCAAATGAAGGAGTTTGGGCACCATTTGGGCACTAAATGGGAGTTTACGGCCCATGAACCACCTCTATGGGAGTTCACGGCTGTCAACTCCTACTCCCTTGGTTTTAATTGAGTTTAAGGTCCCTAACTTGTTGGTGGTTCATTCTAGAATTTATTCTAAGGCCATTGGTGTGTTTAAGTGGCTTTTAAACACTCAAATATGAGTTTACTCCCCATGAAGAGGAGTTTACGGCCCAAGCATGTTCTTGGGCATTAAACTCATGTTTACTCTTCAAAAACTCATTTCAAGGTGTTCTAAGTCCGAATATGTAAGCCTAAAAGTCATATCTAAGCCTTAGGGGCAATTTGGAGGGGTTTTGGGGCTTAAAAACCCCATTAAATGGTGTTCACGGTCCAAGAGTGTTCTTCGGCCGTAAACACATCATTTTGTCCCAATTTTATGATTTAAACACGAATTTGCATGCTAGATAGGCTATACAACAAGTTAGGATAGTTTACCTACTCGTTTGGGGTTCGAAACGGGCAATTTTTGGCTCGGGAAAAAACTTTTAGAGAGAGAGAGAGTTTAGAGAGAGAGTGGAAAGGGTGGAATGAAGTCCATTCCCCCTTATATATGGGTTGGAGTTGAAGCTCAGTGGGAATCTACCCGATACTGCCGTTATACGGGGCTTTTGGTCGCACCCGATTTAGTGGTCGTAATAAAATTTAACTTTTTCCAAATTACTATGGAAATGTAATTTAAGTGCTTTTATTTACTTTATTACGACTATAACGACATGAAAATATAAATAAATAAAGCATTTATTTATTTAGCAACCTCTAATTATCGGAACTTTTATAAAATGGAATATTCCGTTAACGGTAACGGGGTAATATAACGGAATAAACTTTGGGTTGTCACATAAGTCTTCACTTGACACCAAGCACTTGTCCGACACTTCCATATGATCCACTCACTTCAGGTGAGTTCATACCCCTTAATTAACTTTTAAATGTTTCCAAATGTTTATAAATGCTTTTATGGAGGGATACAAGTTGAATCATGCTAGTTAGTATATCAATCATGTGTGATTAATAACTAGCATACAAATGGATTTACTACACTTTTAGTTGTTTTACCAAACAGATTACTTCAAATAGCTTTCTCAAACGTTTTTACATGTTAAAACTCTTTATCAAACTGTCTTACATACTGTATGTTTCCTTTCAAACTCCGTTACAATTGCGTTCAAACAAAGGTTTTCCTATACTTAAAACTGTCCTTATCAAACAAATTGCTTTCAAATCGTTTTACAAACTGACATCAAGTCATCATTTCTTAGTTATTAAAATTTTCAAAGGTTTTACAAAACTTCTTTTATACTTTTATATTTTCAAATGCATGCCTATATATGTATAGTTATATAAGAAATGTTTAAAGGACTTAGGACGGCTATATCGCTTTATTTCCTTTTCCTCGTTGGGATGTAGCCTTAGGGCATCGATTATCCGTCCGAATGTCGTCAAAATATTAGTTATATATCATGTATACATACATAGGCATAAAAGTTCCATCATTTAGTTCCATACATTTTGGTAGCAAAGGCATACTTCGGTTATACACGTACATTACTAGTAACTATAATAGGTATTGTTAAGAGATAATACTTAGTATTCCAAGTACAAGGAATCACACAAGAGTCAGTTCATTCATGAGTCTATACTAATACAATACATACTATATGAAGAGATACAATTACAAAAGTACAATTACAGACATACTAATACATTACATACTATATAAAGAGATACTATTACATACTATTACATATATACAATACACGATAACATAAGAAAACACACAATAAAGGGAAACAGGGAGGAAGATACAATACACGACAACGTTCTATAGCATGGAACAATTACAAGATCTAACTATACCAATGAATCACAAACGCATTGTTCTGAACAAAAGGTGATAGTTATATTGGGTATACATGATCATAATAATGTGGATGTTCACAACTTGCAATCATTGCAGGGGTCGCGTTTGGTTCTTAGAATCTCTTGACAGGGGAGCATTTAGTATGGGATCTAGCCATCACATTATACCTTAATATTCAATTAAAGAAATTAGTACAATAGTAGTCACTAATTACAAATACTACAGTACTTACACTTTACATACCACCAATACAAAAGGATATAATTCCAGTTAATATATTATTATTACCTTTACTTTGTGTCATATTCACATAATCGATGAGGTAGATTACATTTGAATAATAATAGTTGTACAAGGAAAAACCTTCACTTAAGTAGAGGTTCAAACTTTCAAAACAGTCAGGTCTTGGTAGAAGGCTACTTTCAAAACAGTTGGGTCTTAGTAGAAGACTACTTTTTATACTAGTAGGAAATATGGGATTTTCTAGGGTTTTCAAACGTTTACAATTACTTACAAACATTTTCGTACTTATACAAACTTTTCTTCAAACATTTACAAGTCTTTCCTTACATTTTTTACAAATCAAAGACACATAAATACTTATGAATTGAATTCACCAGCTTTATTGTTGATACTCGCTTTCAAAATAACTTGTATTCTCAGGTCACAAATAGACAGGTACGACGACCAGGTTTTGTGAAGACGGAGCAGTCAAGACTCCTCCTTTATTTTGAGTATTCATTATGTTGTTTTATACTATGAAAGAACACACTTGTAATTAAAATTATACTATTAATGCAATGGATGATGTTGTTGCTTGGTTACTACTTTGCATTGTTGTGATACTCTGCATGACATCCTCCGCCCCAGAATGACAAGAACAAAAGTATTACGATTGTTGGATATCACAAGTAAGCTCGGGGATGTATGGCCACTCCTGGGAATGGCATAGCCTGATCAACTATGCTGGTCTGAGAAGTGATTAGCATATGCCCAAGAATGGTTGTGATGTGGCAACAAGTCTAAAAACTTACCAACACTACCACAACGAGAACATTAGATCATAACATAAGTCTAAAAAACTATAGGAGTATTTTATGTTACTATAACTACTTACTTGATAACTAAAAAGATCTTCATTACTAGGTCAATGGTTGCTAAATTGATACGCTAAGGTTATATGTAACTAAGATGTCATAGACTTAGAATCTGTGAAATTTTTCTTTACCCCTATTCCTTGTGAATTTGGAGTTAAGGTCACTTATTCAAAGGCAAATCATGTTTTGATTACATATAACTAGTATGCACTTTACAAATAGTGATGTAACTAACAAAGATTATTTAATAATTATCTAGTTAGTTCGCCTAATAATTATTTCCTTACCCCAATTCTCGCGTAGATAACATGGTTGGACTCCATCCCCACGGCGACCCGTACCTTCCGAACGAAGGCAATGTTGTATGGTTTGGAGAAGAACCAGAGGATGATCATCCAATCCCTTTGAATGATCACCGTGCTGAAGACCTTTCGGATGACGCTAACTCTGAACCCGAAGTTGAGAACCTACCTGTTGGATTAATGTCTAAGTCTATAACTATAATTGGTAAGACTTGACCCGACCCGGCATGGTCCATTTGGGTTGCATGGCATCATGCATTTGGATAGACTAAATGAGAGAAATAAGACACTTATGGTGATTAATATATTATAAGTTCTAGTATATTAATAATAAGAATAATAGTATTTAATTATTATTGATCAAGAATTAATCTACGATTCATTAGGTGATCAAAAGAAGACTAATTAAATATATGGGTTGATTGTGTAAATCATCCATACTTATATAGTGGGCTAATGCTTCATGGATTATCTAGTTGGGCTAAAACCCATATGATGCTCCTTGGATGCTCCATGGAGGTTACATAACACATGGGTAATGGAAATGAAAGGTCATGACAATTAGGGTTTACATGGTGTAACCCTAATTGTAACACACTATATAAGCATCATATTATTCACCAAAATTGGCCACTAGTGAGTGTAAAAGAAGGGCTAGCCGATTTCATGAAGTGTAGATTTCTCATAAGTTATTCCTAGTGTATTTGGTGTTGCGTGAACCATTTGAGGTGTCACACTTGGGGCACTAGGCACTCAAGCTTCATGAAGACTTTCTGCATCGAAGAGGTATGTATTCTATCTTGCTATAGTGATTGTATTGTATTCCAGATTAGGATAATACCTTGGATGTTCATATTTGCATGTATAATAGAGAAAACATAGATCCAAGGTATTTAGGGTTGCATGTACACTTAGGAGTGTTAGAATGCTCAAAACCCAACAGTGGTATCAGAGCCTAGGCTTGTTTTCTTGTTATACTTGCAAAAGTAGCTGAAAAAATCGAGTTTTGATGCTGTCTGCCCGGCAGACTCGCCGAGTCCAAGGCAAAATGCATCCAACTCGCGGAGTTGGTTCGTGCACTCGATGAGTCGAACCCCCAGACAGCATAAATTCGACTTTTTTGGCTGGAATTGGATTAGGAACATTACCCTAAGATGTTTTTGGACTTATAAACTTGTTTTTGATGTGGTAATGTTCATACTAATCCAATTTCAAAGATAATTGTCAATAGATTCATGTTTTGTATTAGTTTAAGGTTTAGACTAATTACATGAAAAAGTTTGATTTGAATTATCTTGTTCTTATGAGTTGCTTAGATTAATAGAAACGTTGAGTGAAATAGTTGTTTTTCAATCCAAATTAATCTAAGAGTTGATTCTAAAATGTGTTTTTGTAACTTGTCCTCAAGTTATATGAAAAGTCACATTTAAGTTTCATAAAACTCATAAAAGTTGCCAAAGGTTACAAAATGAAGAGTCTAGTTCTAATTAAATGGTTTTATGACTCCATAACTTGTCCTCAAGTTATGGAGGACCAAGAGTCTCTTCATTAAATAATAATAAAAAAGTGTAACCTTAATTAATTCCATAAGTTATAAAATAAAGATAAGTTAATTCTTTTATTAGTTTAAAGTCTTCCATAACTTGTCCTCAAGTTATGGAACTTGAAGAGTTTTTGGATTAAAACTACTTTAAACACATAAGTTATGGAATTAATTAGTTTTGAATAGTTTCAAAACTTGCCCTCAAGTTTTGGAATTTGGAAAGTTTTCTCTTATGAATACTTTAATTTCAAGTTAGCCCTTAAAATTTCAAAAGTTAAAATTCAACCCTTATACTTTATAATATTATAAGTTAATAATATTTATATATATGTATAAGAGTAAAGCCAGTCTTACCGTTAGTAGGCCTCATTCACGAAGCCGGTCTATAAGGGGGGTATAAGGTTACTACCTATAAAATGGCAGTTTAATGGGTGTCCACTCTCACCCACCGCTTCCTTGACTGGTGGAGGGTCGTTAGCCGAACGGGTAGGACAAGGACTATAATTCTCTCTTCATTAAAAGTATTAATGATAAATACTAAGTAACTAAACCTTTTATAAATACCCAATCTTAGTTACTTAGGAAAATGTGAATAAGGTGCTAATCCATGAAATTACACTTTACACTTTGTTTAAGTCGATTAGTGGAGCGTGTGTGGTTAACCGGCACACTAACTCGTACTTAGCAAGGTAGGCAAATGGTAACTTAATGGTTATCATAGTATCGATGGAGTGTGTGTGGTTAACCGGCACATCGATTAAGGGGTAAACACTTAAGGGTACCAAGTAATTTGCATGGTTACTTCACACCTTGTTTTGTGATCCTTGGCATCCCAGTCACAAAAACTAAAGGGCACACTCGAGATAGAAACATGCCATTGAACAGTTCAATGAATCTCAAAGATCTAGGAGTTTCAAATCCAATTAACACCTAATAATACATTTCGTTTATCTTGGAGGAAATTGGTGAATCGTCATTCACCTACCTTCAAATATTTTATAACTTGGATTACGGCATCCCTCTTCTAAGTTATAAAATAGTTTGTTGGGTCCTAGCCTTAATATTTCATATTGGGTGTCATATTAAGGACTTTAGATCAACTATCTTGAATATCTCCCAAAAGATGTCTGGTTTAGACAGCTATGATCTTCCCAAATCTCTTGAAACAAGCTTTCCTAAATGAAGATGATGTCCCATGGAAATCATACTTCTTTCACCTCCTCCAATTATTCTCCCTAACCCACAAGTTCAAGGTCACTCAAGCTCTATTGGGAAGGCAAGGTCTAGGTGTGATCACATCTTGGAGATGTAGTGACATATTGACAAGCTGTGAGAGTTGGGTGTCAAAGTCTTGAGAAAGTTAGTGGCTCAATCACTTTCTAAGTCACATAGTGAGTTTCTTTGGAGCTCGTGTGAAACAGACTATGAAAAGACCCTTAATGATCTTATCTATTTGCTAAAATCATCTTCCTAAAACTTTATGGACATTGACAATGGTGACACTGGAAATCCATAAAAAGCATTCTCTTCCCAATGGAAAGGGATCGGCCATAGTCAACTCGGTTGACCAAATGGTAAAGAGAAAGGATAAGTCTGTGATAGTCTCATGTTCCATTACCAAAGCGTCCATATGTTAAATTGCCAAAGGAAGGGGCATTGGTTGCGAAGCTGCCAATTTTATCTAAGGATGTTAAAGTCAATAAGTTTGACTCTACTTCAGGTAAAGTCCACTATCTAACTCTGCTAAGTTTCTATTCTGAGATTCTTGATACATGATGTGACTGGGTTACATATTGATGTTTTAAGAATCAAAGGAAAAAAGTGATGAAACTTAAAGAAAGATTACGCTGAATCTGATCGGGTAGATGGATTTCTATCGCATAGGTTGAAGATCGGATTCTTGAGCTACTTCTTAGGGGTTATGATATATTGCTTAGGAATAGATAACAACAAAGTTTTCATGTGCTTTTGCATTGTAAGGATAGTTTTTCCGCAAAGTTTTTAAAATATATTTTAAAATATCCTTACAATGGCATTTGAGGAAAAACTGTTGCTTATATGATTCCATTAATAGCAAGAGTGGAAATATGAAATTGATTCTTTCATTTGTGGTAATGTCTAAATTTACCAAATAAGGAAAGATTCTCATCACCCAAGTTTCAATTAGACCGGGACTTGGAATCATGCAAGGTGTATAGCATGATGAATGAGAACTTTCAAGTATTGGAAAATTAAGACTAATTACTTATTCACATGGATGTGTGAGTCAAGTAATGGACTAAGGGATCGAGTACATAGTCTTGTGCACTGATTAAGTCCACCACAAAAGATTGATAAGACTATTTGTCATGATTTACTTAAGTTTAGTAAATATGGTTATACTTACAAGCTTAAGTGTAATTCTGAGACATTGGAAAATGTTCCAATGTATGGCAGAGCGAATAAGAAGAATCAATATAGGCAGAAGGATAAAAGTTTCTCAAATCTAAAAAGATGGGAGAGTACTTTAGTATCAGTTTTTATGATCATCTTACTGATTTAGAGACCTTATCACAATTCATCCTCTAAGTGCCTTCTTATAGCTAAGAACAGGAGCTATGAATTGTTGAAGTGGTTAAATCAAGAAGATGAGTCATACTTCGTTCCAATACAAGTCTTAGAGTCATACTCCAAGATTGTAATTTGAGTGACATGTCTTAAAGAAGGTTTAAAACACTTGTCAAATGTAAGAGTAAAAGTTTTCTACTCTTGTATATTTGAAATTGGTAAGTTGTGTTGTTTTGGATAAAACAAATACCAACTAAGGCCAATTGTGTGAAGTGTTTGTCTTAATTAAAATCTGCACTATCTCTTGGATGTTTGACAAGGGAGTCTTATAGGTCAAGAGGATAGTGGGAGTCTTAAAGGTACTTGAAAGTCTCAAGAACTAATCAAGAATAAAACCTGGAGTTCTTCACTAGCACACGACTTGAGGTTTATAACCTATCGTGTTGACATATTCTGTGCCCATTCCAATTAAAGTTGGCTTTGCATATGAGTTCTGGGAGTTCTCAACTGGTTGCACCACAAATTGGAAGCAATGGCAGGCCCTTGAGCTGCCAGGTGGCAAGAAATTAAGATTGAGTTCAGTGCATATGAGTTTGGATTTGTCATTATCCTTGTCTTGTGACTATGGTTTTGACAATTCACATGGATTAGAACACATACACCATTAAATCTAAGTGTCATAAGGTTTCTCTCCGATTCATGAAAATGATGGTGAGGAAACAATTTCACTAAGTAGATTTTAGTTAGATAGCAATTGTGATATTTGCATTCTCAAAGTCGTTAGTGGAGCGTGTGTGGTTTACCGGCACACTAACTTGGACTTGTGAGAAGTGGAAAAGGTCAAAAAATCAAGACTATAATTACGGCATCCCTTTTCATAGTTCTTGAAATTGTTTAGACACACCTATGAGCTATCTAAGAGAAGGTGTATGATTATGATAAAGTTTTATCAAAACAATCTAGTATCAGAAATTTGAACTTTGGTAAGAAAGACAGCTAATTTCTGAGTACATGTCAAAGCTAGTGGGAGCATAAGTGTCATGCTAATAATCATCATGCTAGTGAGAGCATGATAATTATGATAAAGGTTGCAAGTTAGCAATGTTAATTATAGAAAACAAAAGGTTTCAATTGGGAAAAAGTTCTTTTGCTATAATTAAGGGAGAGGAAATTATACTTCATCTCAAATCTAAAAACTTAGATTGAGGTTTTAATCGTATTTAGTCAAGGATATATATATGAATTTCATGTTGGAATGGCTCAACATAAGGAAATTCTATATATCGGTCCATTATTTGCGTTCTAAAATTTGATTATGATTACGACATCCCTTTTCATAATCTGAATTATGAGAACTTGGCAAATTGAAATGGAAATAGTATAACAAAAGACTGGTTTAGTCTTTATGTGAGACATCATGAATCGTGTCCCATATGCTTTGGATATAGGATCGATTACATGTGTTGTATATTCATCCTTTCTAAAAAATTTCAAATGCCTGGGGCATTAAGAAGGGAAATGGTCTAGAATTGGATGTGACTAAAATGATTAAACAATTGTCGAGGACAATCTAAGGTTTACCAAAGATTGGTTGCTCAAGGACAGTTGGAAGTATAGTGATAATTCTGGAAGGACCATATTGACATAATTTGTAAGGAGGCAACTCTTGTTCAGAAGTGATAGTCAAAATGGAATCTGGAAATGTTTCAAAGTTAGAAATTATTTAATCTGTGTAAGATTAGGAAACTTAATGCAAGAAGGATGTTCCCAAGGAGCTGATCTCCTTTGGAATGCTCTTTAATGATTGTTGTCAAGTCTTTCGAACTTTGTGCATAATCATTACAAGAAGATCAATGCATATAAGTTTAGAATGTAACAGATTTTAGTAAATGGCATGAATTTGGAATTCTTGCATTTGCAGTAAGGATTTGGGACTGTGAAAGAGGATCATTAGAGTTATGTTCAATTGATCTAATTCAAAAAGTGAAGATCATAGACAAACATAGTATGCATACTTGGTGTATGGCATGACTAGTGTTTAGAAAACATAGTTTACATGCTTGGAGCATGGGACAACTATTGTTTTAAATTCAAGAATAAAGTTGATAGGTGAAACAGTATACAATGAATAATGTGTAATCATATGGTGATAAATAAAAGGTGTTTTATTTATGTTCATAGGTTTGATACCATATTGGATTCAATTATTCTTGTGTTTCATTTTGCATGGTTTGACTTCCGGAATAAACTAGGTTATTCTTCTGGAATGACTAAGTTATTCAAACCATCCACATTCAGTCATATGTTGGAAGTAGATATGAATTAAGACTGTCATGGGTTGGCTTGTAGATGTCTAAGGTGTTGGACAAAGGGCTACAACACTCATGAGTGCTCATAAGTTCTGAGTATTGGATTCAACCCGCGCTCATTGGAATCACTTCATGGATTTTATCACGAGTGATCATGAGACGATAATATCTTATATTCTTCAAACCTACAGATATGAGTTGTTACTATAAGTTGGTTGTACATTGATTGCACGAAAACGCATTCGGTAACTCGGTGTTATAAAACGTGCCTTTGTGTATGATTAAACAAGTAGTAGAACAAGCCATATGAGTCGAAGTTTATCCAATCCTTTTTCCTTCAGGATAAAAGCGATATCTGTGGGCCCCTTGATGATTTGATGAAGACAAATGGAAGTGCTCGGCCGGGCCAGGACTGATTTGATTTGTTCAATTAGTCAGTCGTCATAAATCGGAAATCGGGAAACAAAAACTGGATAGAGAGAATGATTGTAATCCATGTCTCAGTCCATATGATATCTAGAATGAAGGAATATATGATCCCTTATCTAATGGACAAGTCATTGACAAAGGTCAGAGTTCATCGACAAGGTCAGAGTTCGACAGAAGCTTTTGAGAGCTACGATTGCCAGTCGGTTCCTGAAGTCATATGCAATAATAGTTTTAGACTTATCCAAGTGGGAGACTGTTGGATTAATTTCTAAGTCCATAACTATAATTGATAACACTTGACCCGACCCGGCATGGTCCATTTGGGTTGCATGGCATCATGCATTTGGATAGACTAAATGAGAGAAATAAGACACTTATGGTTAATAATATATTATAAGTTCTAGTATCTTAATAATAAGAATAATAGTATTTAATTAGTATTGATCAAGAATTAATCTAGGATTAATTAGGTGATCAAAAGAAGACTAATTAAATATATAGGTTGATTGTGTAAATCATCCATACTTATATAGTGAGCTAATGCTCCATGGATTATCTAGTTGGGCTAAAACCCATATGATGCTCCTTGGATGCTCCATGGAGGTTACATAACCCATGGGTCATGGAAATGAAAGGTCATGACAATTAGGGTTTACATGCTGTAACCCTAATTGTAACACACTATATAAGCATCATATTATTCACCAAAATCGGCCACTAGTGAGTGTAAAAGAAGGGCTAGCCGATTTCATGAAGTGTAGATTTCTCTCAAGTTATTCCTAGTGTATTTGGTGTTGTGTGAACCATTTGAGGTGTCACAGTTGGGGCACTAGGCACTCAAGCTTCATGAAGACTTTCTACATCAAAGAGGTATGTATTCTATTTTGCTATAGTGATTGTTTTGTATGCTAGATTAGGATAATACCTTGGATGTTCATATTTGCATGTATAATAGAGAAAACATAGATCCAAGGTATTTAGGGTTGCATGTACACTTAGGAGTGTTAGAATGCTCAAAACCCTACACTACCCTTGGTAGCTCCCATTCCAAATCCTAACCCTCATCCGGCTTTTCATGGCCCGACACCTCCTTAGGTAGAATGCTTGGAAACATGGAGCGCAGAGCAAGATCAACCTATGTCATTTAATGGAGACCGAAGCTTCTACAACATAAGCTAAGGAAGCTCAGCGGACAGAGTTCTACCAATCCTGGTCCGTAGAGTTGCCCGAAACGAGATTCAGGGCAGGACAGCTCTCCATCGTATCGCAGAGTTTGATGCCAATGCAAGAATGCATACCATCCGCACCAATCGCCTTGAACACACTCATGAGAGATCTGAGAGAGACCATGAGACCCTGCTACAAGCACTAGCTGAAACACGAGCCGAAGTCATAGAGCTCCGAGTATGCCAGAGGGTGTACGAAAGACACCTGCTTGATATGGAACGTCAACTAGTTGAACTAAGGGTTCACCATAGGGGTGACCGTCACCAGTAGGAGATGCTTTACTTTCCTTCTTTGTTTTAAGGAATCCTTTTTCTGTCTATGTTCTATGTGGCATTTTTCTATTTAACTATCTTGTACTGTAAGTACTTTTGGTTAGACCTTCCTGCTGTCAAAGACTTTTCTACTCTGGATGTGATGTAAGACCTACTCCAAGGTCATTTTTCCCAAACTTATTACGTCATGAATATTAATGATATTGATAGTCGGCTAACTTTTGTATCATTTTTTGTTCAATACTTTCATCATACTATCGTTGGAGTCTATCTGAAACCCACTCTAGTCAAGTTATTGGACTAGGGTAATTTAGCTCCGAGATCATTCCCAATTCTCTTTCAAAGGTTGGATCATGTTATTCACCAACCAATGGTACCCGGGTTTAAACGACAAACGTCATGAGACCATTCTACGAACATACATCTACTCTGTACTAGGACTGCATCATAGGAATGTAGGTCAAACCTTCGAGAACATACTTCTACTTTGTACTAGGATTGCATCATAGGGATGTAAGTCAAAACTTTGAGAAAATACTTCTACTCTTTACATGAGCGATCGAAATACATCTAGGTTCAACCGAAATCGCTCACGAATTCATTTTATTCCCGTGTAACAGTATCATGTAGCCGAAGAAAAGTAATCAACCCATCAACCAAACACCAACTCTTCAAATTGATGCAACTACCTTTCAAGCTGCAGTCTCAGCTACCGTGACACCTGTTTAGACTCACCTTAAAGCTAACAACGCAAATGTTAGCGGGATGGTTATCAATAATTCCGATCCAAGTAACAATCAAGTAACGAACTACCATGACACTCTGAATCCCAAACCCAAGAGTAACAAACGAAAATTCAGGGATAAATTTAAAGGCAAATCACCTCGAGGGGCGAACAAGAAACAATCACCGGTGGCAGCCTTCGTGGCCACGATGTCTGCAACTCCTACTACCATCCCTACTAGCATCCCATATATCCCTAACCCAGCCAGACAGTATGTTGGTAACCTCCCAAAGTGCAATAAGTGCAGCTTCCATCGTCTAGGTAGTTGTCGTCTGTTGCACTGCAAGAATTGCAACAAGAACGGACTCACTACCCGCTTCTGCAGAACTCGGATCCAACACATTACTTCCACCACCATTGTTGAAATTTCTCAGATATGCCATCTGTGTGGCGTAATGGGACATTTCAAAAGGGACTGCCCAACAGAGAAGGTTGACGGCGGAACAGGAGGAGTTTGACACCAGAACAATAAAAGACAGCTAAGGACCCTTCTATAATATAGGTTCAATTCCAATCGGCAATATTTATGCATGCGTTTAAACATGTTTAAAACTAGTGCAAATGGAGTCTTATCTTTTGCGAGATCTCATCAGTAAAGGAACCCTCGTGCTGCATATACTTGCCTTTTGTAGTATACCTTGTTCGCAACAGTAGTCTTGTAGTAAATCTAAAAGTACGGTAACTCTGTTAAAATTTGCACTGTTGTGTTTAGTCTGTAACGCCTTTATGATCAAATCTAGTGCCCTTATTTTCCATGTGATTCCGATATTATCATTCAACTTGAGTCAATTAAATCCTCACAATACCAGTTTCGTGCATAAATATCTTTCTCCGAAATCACCTTTCTAGCGAAACCGTCATCCCATAACTCCGAAGTACTCATGCATAGAGTACCTCATGTTTCTTATCCTTTCCGAAGAAACCTCAGCAAACCTCCCCGAAGTACCACTCGTACAGTACGTCAAGTTCAATCCAAAGACTCGTACGGTTAATCTATCGCTGAAGAATGTATACACAGGAGTGGTATATAATCAAGGTTCTACAGGTTTAGAATTGATGATTCCACTTTAACTTCTTTTCCTCGTTGGGATGTGAGCTTAAAGAAGAATCATTTATTCAACTACCTTTTCAGTCTTAATTATATACGACTCGTATACACGAGACTGTGATTGATGAACCATGTATGACTTCTAATATAAACTTCAGGACGGAGACTGCCCAAGACTACGAGTAATCGCATTGTCATGCGAACAAATTTAGAACCCAATACAACTCCTAAAACCAAATCTACCTACATTCTAACACCCACGTACATACAAGAACCGTTCAGACAACTTAACGACTACTCAGCAATGAAATTGGAAGACCGAGATCCTCACCCTGGAGAGCTCCGGTCTTATTCTTCAAGAAGATAGACGGATAGTTTCGTAGGAACATCGACTAACGGAGACCTCGACAAGATTTACAATAGAAATCATTACCTCTGCCTCACATAGATGAGTCGGTTGACCAACCGCAAGGAACGATTTACCTTTCAAAAATTAGACCTGAGATCCGAATATCACCAGTTACGAGTGTTAGAGAAGGATGTCCCGAGGACAATCTTCCAAACTCGATGCGGACGCTACGAGTCCGTAGTGATACCCCTCGGATAAGACCAATGCGCCTATAGTATTCATGAGCTTAATGAATAGGGTACGCCATTCTTACTTGGATCAGTTCGTCATTCTCCTTGTAAATGGCTTACTTATCTACTCTCATAGTAAGAAAAATCATAAAAATCATCTACAAACAAACCATGGAAACATTACGATCAGAGAAGCTTTACGGGAAGTTCTCCAAATACGAGTTTTTGAATTGAAGAGTTGAATTCCTAAGGCACATTATTAGTGATGTGGGAATTCATGAGGACCCTTCCAAAATCAAAACCGTTGAGAATTAATCAGCACCAAGGCGCCTATGGGAATTCACCATATTTTAGGTCTCGCTGACCTACTGTCGTAGTTCATTTAGAACTCCTCGCGAATTACAGAACCTCTTACGTCTTTGACCGAGAAGGGATCGGCCCTTGACTTGGAAGAGAAGCAAGAGGAAGAAACCTTTGGAATTCCAAGTGAGAGACCAAATTATTTTGGAAGTCTCACCCTGAAAAGGCTTGATACGCTTCGGAAAGCGTGGCAAGCTAAATCCAAGATAGTTAGGACCTTCGAGATTCTTGCCGAATCGGCCCTATAACATACAAATTCAACCTACCCGCGAACTCAATAACGTACATTTTAACCTCAACGTCTTGAACTTGAAAAATTTCCTTTCCGTCAGGACTCTTGTAATCCCACTCGACGAGATCGAGATCAACAAGAGCCTCACCTTCGGGGAAGAACCATAGTGACCATGGACCGAGAGGTCAAGTGAACAAAGCAAAGTCGCTTCCCATTAGTGAAGGTTCGCTAGAATGCCAACCGAGGACCTGAATTCACGAGGGAGTGCGAGGATTCAATCGATTAGGAATTATCCCCACCTCTAGACTCGATTATTCACATCTACTCCTTTACCTAAATTCTAAATTCGGAACGAAATTCCCTCTAACAGGGGGATGATGTAACAACCCGAAATTTTCTATCCTGTTCAGTCAAACACTTCATTGAAAGTCAAACTCATTTCTGCCATCTTTAAGCACAATTAGGAGTCTGTTTGAGCATTCTGAGCCTTGTACACTTAAGGAATAAGTGCTGGAAAGTAACTGCTAAAGCCTCAGCACTGAAATTTATGCCCTAAACTCCATAAGATGGAGTTTACGGCCGTAAACATGGAGTTTACGGCCGTAAACTCAATAGGTCCATGAACTCCCACATATATATATATATATATATATATATATATATATATATATATATATATATATATATATATATATATATATATGAGTTTTGATCATTTCTTGCCATTTTCTCACTTCTCAAACCCAAGAACTTCAGTTTTCTCTCAAGTATCATCGGGATCTTCATCCCCGATCTTCAAAAATCGTAAGCTTCTTGCCCTAATTAGTTGATATCTTAGATGATCAAGTGATCTTACATGATTTCATCCGTGAAATCATTCCATTTTTTAGATCTTCAAGTTTCACCAAGAACACACACTAGTGTTCTTGGCCAAAAACGACAATTCAAGATCTTAGATCGTAAGTACTCTTGTTCTAACTCGTTGTACACTAGGTTTAACATGTTTAGAGCTTAGAATCATCAAGAATAGAGGGTTGAATGAGAGTTTATAGCCAAGGATCTCCCAAGGCCGTAAACTCCCTATAAGGGTGCAATGATGCCCTTTCCTCCTTCCAATTGACTAGAACTTAGCCTAGAACCAACCACCATTGAACTAGGGACTTCAAGCAATGAAATGATACTTCCCACCATGAGTTTACGGCCGTAAACTCATGGGGAAGTGGTCACTAGGCCGTAAACACAATATAAGGTCATTCTTGGGCCTTAAACTCACATAGTCTCTTGTTTAAGCCTTAGAACACTTAACCACTTAAGACATCTTACCTTTAAGCCACAAATGGTGACCCATTAGAGAGTTTACGGCCAGGAGTAAACTCCTTTGGGCCGTAAACTCCAATAAGTATGGTCCATGGACCATAAACTCAAATACGATGCCTTGCAATCCTTTGTTGCAACCCAATGGCCTCCTAACACTTTGACCAAAGTGTTTTCCTCACTTTAGGATGTTTATACTTGTCTAATTAGTGTTATAATTACTAATTGTATATATATACATATGTCTTTATATGTTATTAGGATCATTGTGTGTGTTTAAGTCTTCACTTGACACCAAGCACTTGTCCGACACTTCCATACAATCCACTCACTGCAGGTGAGTTCATACCCCTTTATTAACCTTTAAATGTTTCCAAATATTTATAAATGCTTTTATGGGGGGATACAAGTTGAATCATTCTAGTTAGTATATCAATCACGTGTGATTAATAACTAGCATACAAATGGATTTACTACACTTTTAGCTTTTTTACAAAATAGATTACTTCAAATGGCTTTCTCAAACGTTTTTACATGTTAAAACTCTTTATCAAACTGGCTTACATACTTTATGTTTCCTTTCAAACTCTGTTACGATTGCCTTCAAACAAAGGTTTTCTTATACTTAAAACTCTCCTTATCAAACAAATTGCTTTCAAATCGTTTTACAAACTGACATGAAGTCATCATTTCTTAGTTATTAAACTTTTCAAAGGTTTTACAAAACTTCTTTTATACTTTTATATTGTCAAATGCATGCCTATATGTGTAGAGTTATATAAGAAATGTTTAAAGGACTTAGGACAGCTAGCTCGCTTTATTTCCTTTTCCTCGTTGGGATGTAGCCTTAGGGCATCGATTATCCGTCCATATGTCGTCAAAATATTAGTTATATATCATGTATACATACATACACATAAAAGTTCCATCAGTTAGTTCCATACATTTTGGTAGCAAAGGCATACTTCGGTTATACACGTACATTACTAGTAACTATTATAGGTATTGTTAGGAGATAATACTTAGTATTCCAAGTACAAGGAATCACACAAGAGTCAGTTCATTCATGAGTCTATACTAATACAATACATACTATATGAAGAGATACAATTACAAAAGTATAATTACAGACATACTAATACATTACATACTATATGAAGAGATACTATTACATACTATTACATAGATACTATTTCATAGATACAATACACGATAAAATAAGTAACACACAATAAAGGGAAACAGGGAGGAAGATACAATACATGACAAGGTGATATAGAATGGAACAATTACATGATCTAACTATACCAATGAATCACTAACGCATTGTTCTAAACAAAAGGTGATAGTTATATTGGGTATACATGATCATAATAATGTGGATGTTCATGGCTTGCAATCATTGCAGGGTCGCGTTTGGTTCTCAGAATCTCTTGACAGGAGAGCGTTTAGTATGGGATCTAGCCATCACATTATACCTTCATACTCAATTAAGGAAATTAGTACAATAGTAGTCACTTATAACAAATACTAAAGTACTTACACTTTACATATGACAAATACAAATGGATACAATTCCAGTTAATATATTATTATTACCTTTACTTTGTGTCATATTCACTTAATCGATGAGGTAGATTAGATTTGAATAATAATAGTTGTACAAGGAAAAACCTTCACTTAAGTAGAGGTTCAAACTTTCAAAGACAGTTTGGGTAGAAGGCTACTTTCAAAACAGTCGGATCTTGGTAGAAGGCTACTTTCAAAACAGTCGGGTCTTGGTAGAAGGCTACATTCAAAACAGTTGAGTCTTAGTAGAAGACTACTTTTATACTAGTAGGAAATATGGGATTTTCTAGGGTTTTCAAACGTTTACAATGACTTACAAACATTTTCGTACTTATACAAACTTTTCTTCAAACATTTACAAGTCTTTCCTTTACATTTTTTACAAGTCAAAGACACATAAATACTTATGAATTCACCAGCTTTATTGCTGATACTCTTTTTGAAAATAACTTTTATTCTCGGGTCAAAATAGACAGGTACGACAACCAGGTTTTGTGAAGACGGAGCAGTCAATACTCGTCTTTTATTTTGAGTATTCATTATGTTGTTTTATACTATGAAAGAACACACTTGTAATTAAAATTATACTATTAATGCAATGGATGATGTTGTTGCTTGTTTACTACTTTGCATTGTTGTGATACTTTACATGACGTCCTCCGCCCCAGAACGTTTCCGCCGTTCTTGATTTTTGGGTGTGACTCTCCCCTCTCTTATCTCCTTCATCTAGTTGCTTAGTGGTGTTTATGACTCCATTAGAGGTGCAACACTTGAGGCACTAAGCATTCTGAAGCCAAGGAATTGATTGTTATTACTATATAACAATCAAAGGTTTTCTCTAAACCCTAATTCAGATTATAGTATGTTAGATCTAGGGTTTATAGCTTTGGATATTCAATTGCATGCTCATTAGACAAACTAGATCCAAAAGTTATTAAGGTTTACATGTACACCATAGGAATGATGTATTGCTCGAAACCCATCAGTGGTATCACAGACTAGGGCTGTTTGTTGATGAATTGATGCTTATTTCATAGTTTATTGGTTGAAAAATCATTTTTTGCACCTTCTGCTTGACTGACTTGGCGAGTCAGTAGATGAACTTGGCGAGTCAGGCTGACTCAGCGAGTCCAGTCTCTGACTCGGCGAGTCCAAGGGTCTGGCAGTGATTTTTGGGGATTTTCTTGTTGTTTTGGCTTGGGATACTTACCGTAAACGTCTTTTTATTAGTAAAATCCGAATTTTATCAATATTTGGAGATTTTCCTTGCCAAAATAGAAGATAATTGTCAAAATTTAGATAATCATTTGTTTTATTAGATAAAGATTGATTATTTGTAATTTTGATTTGAATTATCTTGTGAAAATAAAATTAAAGGTCAAATTAGATAATCATAAATTAATTGTCTAATTTTAAATTATTTGCAATTTGATCTTGTGTGTTTTGAAAAGTTTCAAAACTTTCCCTCAAGTTTTGGAATTTAAATTTTTGATTAAAAGTTGATTTTGAAATATTTAAATTGTAATCCCAAATGTTTTGAAAAGTTTCAAAACTTGCCCTCAAGTTTTGGAATTTAAAAAATTGATTAAAAGTTTAATTTTGAAATGTTAAATTCTAAAACCCTCATATTTTGAAAAGTTCAAATTACACCCTTATGGTTTTGTTAATTAATTAAAGTGTATAATTAAAAGAGAGCTAATAAATCCATAAAGTTTTGGTTTAAATTTAATTAAATTAAAAGTATAATTAATTAAATTAGACCACCTAGTATTTTAAAGGTGTAAAATACACCCTATACTATATATATGTAACATTAAAAGTCTAATATTATATATATATATATATATATATATATATATATATATATATATATATATATATATATATGAGTAAAGAGTCATTCTTACCGTTAGTAGGCCTCATTCATGAAGCTGGTCTATAAGGGGTGTTTAAGGAAATTGCCTATAAAATGGTGATTGAATGAGTATCCACTATTACCCACCGCACTCTTGACTAGTGGAGGGTCGTTAGCCGAGCAGGTAGGATAGGATAGAAACCTTCCATTATAAGTATAATGAAGCACATAGTAACTAAATGTTTTTCAAATTCCCAAATCATAGTTACTTTAGGCAAAATGTGAAATTATATGCTAATCCATGGAAATACACTTCGTATCCTTGTCAAACGTTAGTGGGGCGTGTGTGGTTAACCGGCACACTAATTTGGGATTAACATTGGTGGCGAAGGGTGGCTCGATGTTTATCATAGATCAATGGAGCGTGTGTGGCTAACCAGGATATTGATTAGGTGATAGTAGCATTGAGTGCACCACATAGATTCGTATGGTTATTCACACCTTGTTTGTGATCCTCGGCATCCCAGTCGCAAACTTGAAGGGCATAATCGAGATTAAACATGCCATTGAAAAGTTCAATGAATCTCAAAAGATCTAGGAGTTTTCAATACATTTAAAACTTAATTTCCTTTTTCGTTTTTCATGCTGAAAATTGGTAAATCGTCATTTACCTACCTTCAAATATTCTGCAACTAGATTATGGCATCCCTCTTCTAGGTTGTAGAATATTGTGTTGGATCCTAGCCTTGGTGTTTTATTTGGGTGTTACGTCAAGGATTCTTATCAACTAACTTAAATATCTCCCGTTTTGTAGATGTCCGAATCTAACAATGGTCTTCGCAAATCCCATGGAGCAAGTCTTCCAAATGAAGATGATATTCCACGATATAATCGAGGAAGCAGAAATCATACTTCACTTCCTCCACTTCCTCCAATTATTCTCCCTAACCCACAAGTTCAAAGGCTTGAAAAGTTCAAGCTCACTCAAACCCTATTGGCAAGTAAACACAAAGATGGGAAACCTGTGTGTGCACACGTCTTGGAGATAAAGTCACACATTGACAGGTTAAGGATGTTGGGTGTCGAGATTTCAGGTGAGTTGGCTGTTGACTGGGTTCTTCAGTCGCTTCCTGAATCATATAGTGAGTTCTTTAGAGAGTACTATATGATGAACCATGACGTGACCCTCATTGATTCACCTATTTCTTATAGCTACTGAATCAGCAATGATTTGGCGTGTTGGTCAAGCAAATTTGTCTCGTGAATCAAACTCCCAAACTTCAATGGACACTGACAACATTGGAATCTAGAAAGGACTAAGTATGAGATTGTCCCATGTGTTGTGCCAAAGGAGTCCATTTGATTTTATTGCCAAGAGAAGGGGCATTGGAGACGAAGCCGCCCAAACTACCTGAGAGATCTAAGAGATGGGAGAGTCAAGACATATGGCTCTACTTTAGGTAAAATCCAATAACTAACTCTATAAGTTCCTATTCTTTGATTTTAAATACATGATGTGATAAGATTACATTTTGATGTTTTGTAGGATCGAAGAAAAGAGAGGAAGCTTAAGGGAAGAATTAAGTTGAATCTGATCGTGAAAAAATGGATTTCGATCGCATTGCTTGAAGATCGGATTTTTGAGCTACTACATTAGAGTTAGAATAGATTTCTTAGAAATTGAAATAGCATAGTTTTCATTTGAATTACGTTGAAAGAACAAGTTTTTCCGCAATAAAATGAATTTTGATTTCTTCTTATTTATTTATCCTTGCAATGGCATATGTGAAAATGGATGTTTATGTATTTCTAATTTTAGCAATGTTGAATTGGATGTGATTCTTGATTATGTTATTTGTGAAATGTCAAGAATTTACTAAATAAGGAGAGTTTCTCATCGCCCAAGTTTCAATTGGACAGAAACTTGGAATCATCCAACATGCATTGCGTGATGAATGAGAAACTTCATGTTTGGAAATTAGACTAATTCCTTGACAAAGTGTCAAGTGATGGACTAGGAGATCGAGTACACTAGGTTGTGCGTTGATCAAGTCCACCACAAGAGTGATAAAGATATTCTTCATGATCTACTAAAGGTTAGTAAATATGGTTATAATTATAAGATTAAGTGTAATTCTGAGTTGATTGAAAAAGTTTCAATCAATAGCAAAACGAATAAGAAAAATCAAGCAGGTAGAAAGATAAAAGTTTCTCCATTCTAAGAAGAAGGGAGAGTTCCTTTTATTGTGTTTTATGATAAGTCTTAATGATTAAGAACCATATCTCAATTGATCATCTAAGTGAGTCTTAGTGCATTTGTATGTCTAAGAAGAGGAATCGAGAATTGTGGAAATGGTTAAAATCAACAAGTCAATCATACTTCGTTCCAATATCAAGTCATAGAATTATACTCCAAGATTGTGAATTGAGTGACAAGTCTTTAGAAGGTTTATAATACTCAACAAATGTGGAATTGGAAAAAAATTTCTTATTCCTGCACATTTGAGATTGGTAAGTTGTGATGTCCTTGATAAGACAAAGACCAACTGGGACCAATTGAGTGAAATGTTAAATTTCGCACTAACTCTTGAATATTTGTTTTGTCAAGGAAAGTTCCTTGATAAGAGAATCATATATGTCAAGAGGTCAGTGGGAGTCTCAGTCGTCTTGAAAAGTTCAAGAGCTAATCAAGAATAAACCGATAGTTAATCAGTAGCACACGACTTGAGGTTGGCGACCTATCGTATTGACATAATTTTGTTTTTGTGCCATTCCAGATTAAGTCAACTATGCAATATGAGTTCTATGAGTTCTCAATTGGATTGCATAAAGGCAAGGCACCCTGATCAATGGAAAGTACATTGATAAGGTAAGGGTGAGCTTGTTAACAACCTGGAAGCAATGGTGGGCATTCATGCTGCCATAAGGCGAGAAATCAAGATTGAACAAGTTCAATCCATATGAGTTGGATTTGTGACAAACATTGTCTTATGATTGTTGTTATGAAAAACTCACATGGATAGGAACACATACACTTTAAAATCTAAGTGTCATAAGGTTTCCCTCCTTCATGAAAATGATTGTAAGGAAATGCTTTCACTAAGAGAGATTTTAAGAAGATTGCAATTGTGAAAATTGTATTCTCAAATTTGATTATGATTACTGCATCCCTCTTCATAGTTCGAATTGTGAGATTTGGCAATTAGTCTGAACATTTGGGACTTAGTAACATAAGCTCTAAAGTTGTTTAGACACACATGTGAGCTCTCCAAGACAAAGGTGTATGAGGTTAAGAAGCATAGATAAAGGCTTATCAAAGCATCAAGTATTTAGAAATATGAACTTAAGGAATTCAATAAGCATTGTTTTCTGAAAGTTCAGATGTTTTCTAGATATATGTCAAAGCTAGTGGGAGCATAACTGTTATGCTTGTATGGTAATTGTAGCACCTGGTTCCTGGTATGAATTTTAATCTAAGTATTTTTGCATTTTTAGCTAGAACTCGGCGAGTTGTAGGCCTGACTTGCCGAGTAGGGACGAGATATCGAGCACGTTTAAGTTGGAGACTCGACGAGTCCATATCCTGGACTCGGCGAGTCTGCCGGTCTGGAAGAAACCCTAACTTCAAGGGTTTACACCCTATTTAAACCCCCTTATGCGCCCCAAGCTCGCCCCCCTTCACTCTCAGAGCATCCTTTAACAAACCCTAACCCTCCCCTTTGTGATTTGAGTGTTTATGTGCTTTTCCTTGGAGTTTGAAGAAGAGAAGGAAAGAAGGACCAAGGAGAAGGAGAAGAGCAAGGATCTAGAACTCAATCTAGAGCCCATTGAGGTATATTTCGGATCTTTTCTGTTGCCATGATGATTTTCTTTTAGAAACCCCATTTAAGCCATATTTATCCATTTCCTAGCTTGATTGTGAAATAGAGATCATATTGAGTGGAATGGCCTTTGAATCTAGCTAGGTTTGAGCTTCAAGAGCCCAGATCTACTGTCTTTATGGAGCCATATTGCATGAAAGCTCTAGATCTACTCTTTTAGTGTGTTTTGAACCTCAAAACCGTCATTGGTATTTATCTACACGTAAAGTTGGAAACTTTACGTGTTAATCGAGCCTCAAGAACCCAGATCTATGGATGGAATGCACTGGATTCAAGCAGAATCGAGTATATAGTGATTGCATGCATACAACTCGACGAGTCGTTCTTCGGACTCGGCGAGTCGAGTCACGAGTCCCCGATTTTCCCCTTTTGAGTTATTTCGAGTGGGATCAGTGAGCTATAAGTGGACTCAGTGAGTCGGAAGCCAGACTCAGCGAGTCAATGCCCTGACTCGTTGAGTCCAAGGCAATCTTCTTGCCTCAAGAACAGACTCGACGAGTTGTTCATACAACTCGGCGAGTCACAGACCAGAGTGTTCATCAGATGAAGATGAACTCGACGAGTTGTTCATACAACTCGGCGAGTCGAATGAAGGACTATGGGATATCTTTTTGGAAGGAGAACTCGTCGAGTCAATGCCTAACTTGACGGGTAGGGACGGGAGTGAGGACAATCGACTGGATAGGGACTCGACGAGTTAGCGAGCCAACTCGGCGAGTCGGGTCAACTGGAAGTTGACGTTGACTTTGAATTTTGACTTGGTTAGGGGTAAGATGGTCATTTTACCCTAAGGACAGTTAGCAGTGTTTGACTGAGTGTTTCGTGGGAATTGTAGCCAGAGGATTTCCGGAGCAACAGCAGCAGACAGACAGTTCCCGCGCAGATCAGCAGCTACTTCGAGGTGAGTTACCTTCCAGTAGCGGTGGGTCTACGGCCACAATGTCGGCCCACCAGTAGGAGTTGTATGTTAGATGATTGTCTTTGTGATATCATCTAGGTTTGCTACTACCTGATATGTTATATGCTAGCTTGATGTGTTATAGTAGTAGAGTTCGGTTGTTAGAACCGAAGGGTAGTCAGACATCCCAGATACGTCTGACAGTATGTGATGTCATGATTATATGCTAGCATGATCTGAGATATGTGTTAGGGTAGTAAGAGGGGAATAGTCCCCAAGTTCGGTTGTTAGGACTGAAGGATAGTCAGACACCCCAGATATGTTTGATAGTATGTTATGTTATGATATGTGATAGTAGTGGCAGGGGTGAAACAGTCCCCGAGGTTCGGTTGTTAGGAGCGAAGGGTGGTCAACACCCCAGAATGGCCGCACGGGTAGGACGACACCCCAGAATGGCCGCACGGGTAGGTTGGCACCCCAGAAATGCCTGACAAGTATGATATGTTATATGATTGTACTATATGTTGTATGATTGTATCGTATGTGGTACGTTGGGAGAACTCACTAAGCTTCGTGCTTACAGTTTTCAGTTTTGGTTTTAGGTACCTCTTCATCGAAGGGGAAAGAGCTGGTGCGGTAGCAATACATCATACACATACATTGTTTTCCGACTTACGAGATTGTTCTGGGATTTGTACTCTGATATTTAGTTGATTTCGTATTTTGGTTTTCAACATGATTTGTGATTGTGGAATGATTTCATCAGACAATGTTTTAATTACAAATGCTTTCCAAAGTATTGATATAAAAATGAAATTTTTGGCCTTGAAAATTGGGATGTTACAATAATAATGATCGTGATAGTGGGAGCATGATTATTATTTCAAGTATTACAAGTTAGCAATATTAATTATAGAAAACAAAGATTCACTTGGCAGAGTTGTAGGGGTTGAAAAGTTGTTTTGCTATAATTAAGGAGAGAATATTATACTTCATTTCAAATCTAAAGGCTTAGATTGAGGAATTGTAATCAAATTTAGTCAAATATATATGAATGTTGTGTTGGAATGGTTCAACATTAGGAAATTGTATATATGGAAAGGATAATTGCATTCTCAAAAAATTTGGTTATGATTACAACATCCCTTTTCAAAATCAAAATTGTGAGAGCATGCCAATTAGAAATATTATAGCAGAAGACTGGTAAAGTATCACGTCTTCATGTGAGACATTATCAATCGCTTTCTATACGCTTTGAGTATAGGATCGATTGCATATGCCATAATATTCCACCGTTCTAATTTTCCAAGTGCCTGGGGCATTAAGAGGGAAAAGGACTAGAACCAAGTTTGAATAAAATAAGTAAACAACTGTCAAAGGACGATCTGAGGTTCGCTAAGGATTTGTTGCTTATGAGTAGTTGGAAGTATAGTATTGGATGGACCATGTTGACATTATTTTGAATAAATAAGATCTTATTTAGAATGAGTTGTCATATGGAAAATATGGAAATGTTTCCATACTGGGAGTTGGATATTGAGATTCTATGTCTAGATTAGAAATTTTTATGCAAGAAGGATGTTTAAAGGAATGTACTTTGAATGTGAGACTTCGCAGAATTGTCTTGTAACAATTTTCGATAGAATACCTTGGAATTTCATTAGCTGAGTCTTGGTGACTTTTGTGCTATGACATTACGAAAGGATCATTGCATAAAATGTTAGAATCTAACATATTCTATTTGTGGCAAGAATGTTGTGTGCTTACACTAATGATAAGGATCAGGAATTGTGAAATGAGTTTCATTGGAAAGATTTTCAATTGATCTATATCACAAAGTAAGGATCATAGGTAACATAGTGTGCATGCTCGAAGCATGGGACAGCTATTGTTGTAATTCAAGTAATTAGTTGATTATCCGAAACATTAAACAATAAATAATGAGTAGTCAATATGGTGTTTAAATAAAAGTATTTTATTTACGCTAAAAAGTTTTGGGGCTATATAGGATTAAGTATTATCGTTGTGTTTCATTTTGCATGTTTTGACTTCCAGAATAATTGGGTTATTCGAACCTCCACAGTCGGTCATATGTTAGAAGTAGGTATGAAGGAAGACTGTCATGAATCTCTCTGTAGATTGTCTAATGTGTTTAGACATAGCACAAGTTTGCTGTAGAGTTCATTAGTGCTTTGATAAGATTAAAGTATTGGGTTAAACCCATGCTCACTTCAATCACTTCATGGATTTATCATGGGTGATTAGTGAGATGATAACATTGTATATTCTTGAAACCGAGACGTGTGAATTGTTATTTGCTAGTCCGTTGCACACTGATGATAAGTAAACGCACCAGTAACTTGGTGTTATAAAACTTATTGTTGTGTGTGATTCGGTCAGTAGGTGCAAGAGAGCATTTGAGTCAAAGTTTATACATTCCTTTTACCTAAAGTGGGATAAAAGCGATATTTGTGGGCCCCTCGATGATTTAGTAATGACACCCTAAGCGATTGGCCAAGCCGGGACTAAGTTGATGTGTTCAATTGTAGTGTGTTGTCAGTCGTCATAAATCAGATGTCGGGAACCAATACATAGATAGAGAGAATGATTTAAATCCATGTCTCGTGTCTATACGATACCTTAAGAATGGAGGAATATATAATCCCTTATCTAAAGGATACACATATCTGATAAGATCAGAGTCGACCATGACTTTTGAAAGCTATGATTTCTGATCAGGTTCTGAAGTCATATGGGGAATAGTTATTAGACTTATCCAAGTGGGAGACTGTTGGATTAGTGTCTACTTGACCCGATTATGAGCATGGTCCTTTTGGGTTGCCTTCACCATAGCAATATGTAGGATGAATTAAGGAGAGAAAGGTTTAATTGTGATTTATTAATATATTATGAGAATAATATACTAAAGGAGAAATTATATTGTTTAATTAATATTAGTCAAGAATTAATAAAGAATTAATTTTGTGGCTAAAAGAGATTAATTAAACTTAGGGGACTGGAATTGTAATAATAAGATAATTGCAATTGGGTTATGGATCACCTTGGAATAATAGGTTGGACGAATTCTATGCGAAAGCCCATTAGAAATCGTCCAAGGCATCTTCCAGAAGGGGTCCATGGGCTACTTAGGGCTTAAGCAGTCTAATTAGGGTTTCCTGGTATGATAACCCTAATAGCCTAAGTATATAAGGAACCCTTGGGCACCAAAAACATGGTGAACACTAGGATTAGGGTTTCCAACCATTTTTTTTGGTGCCTCCCCTATCTTCTCTCCTTCATCTAGTTGCATAATGGTGTTTGTGACTCCATTAGAGGTGCAACACTTGAGGCACTAAGCTTTCTGAAGCCAATGAATTGATTGTTATTACTATATAACAACCAAAGGTATTCTCTAAACCCTAATTCAGATTGTAATATGTTATATCTAGGGTTTATAGCTTTGGATATTCAATTGCATATTCATTAGACAAACTAGATCCAAAAGCTATTAGAGTTTGCATGTACACCATAGGAATGATGTCTTGCTCGAAACCCATCACTTACATGACTCAAAGATTGTCACCACTAGTTCCTGCTTTCTCCTTGAATCATCTTCTCCTTCAGCCCCCCCTTCTTATAGTCGGCCAAAAAAAACATTCCTCCTGCTCTTCCTTTTTGAGCTACACTTCACCACACATATACACACATCACATATTTTTTTGTTGCTAAGGATTGGATCCAAGTACTAGATAATAAGGGAGAGGGTCGATCAGCCCTCTAGTAGATCCAAAATTATGGAATTTTCCCATATTTTATGATTTAGCCCCCTAAGGAAAGACATAATGGCAGTTATTGCCCCAAAAGCCATTTTTCTTGCAAGTTTCATCTAATTCTTACCCAAAATAAATCTTTTCATAAAAAAACAAAAAATAATGAGACTAAATAAATAGATATTAATTAAACAAAGTCATATACTGAGAATCGGGGTGTTACATCAGAGATACATATAACTTCATGTTCCTTGTTTGTCCCACTAGAATTGGGAGCCATATCCTGTGGTTCAAGTATGGATGAAACCGTTTTTTTTATCAAATAATACATCTGTTACCTCTGTCTTAGAATTAAATAACATATAATCATTAGATTATAAAACAAAGAACATATATGTCTTGCAATCTTAGTATAACCAATGATGATACAATTAATGTCTCTTTCGCCTAACATTTTCATTTTGGGTTCAGTTAGTCTCACAACTACTGGACAGTCTCAACCTTTAGGATATCCAAAGTTTGCTTTTTTATACCAAAGTTCAGATGGAATTATTTTCTTTTTCCTTTTTTTTTGAAACACTAAGAAATATATAGAAACTTGTTAATAGAGCTTCTTCCCATAATCCATCAGTCAACCCCGAATATGACATTATAGATTTCATCATTTGGTTGAGAATTCTATTTTTCCTTTCTAATATTCAATTTCTTTCCAAATTTATATGAAGACTGCACAAACTTCATAATCTTCTTTTTTATTGAAATTAATTGCCTTAACAACATCTGCAATAGGTTTAGGGTTAGCGAACAGAAAGAAGAGACTTGAATAAACATAAGAAATGGAAACTACCAACGAAAAAGGGAAGCAGTGATTGGAACCATAGAGAGGTTTTAATTGGAATCAAAAGAAGGATTGATCGGCACCAATTGTTTCAAGAATTTAGGAACATATGGGAGTGGGGTTATGATATGTACAACGAAAACCGCGGATGAATAGAGAAAGGAGCACAACACGTCGGGAAGCTAGAGGAGGGGAGCATGACTCAGAATTCCGGAAGGTGATGCCTATCTGCACAACGGAACATGAATATTTTTGAATCGATGTTGATATTTATGGTGTCCTTTAAGAGGTAGCTACGTGGCATTAAGTAAACCAGACGAAATTACTATAGGCGGTAGGTGGAAATTAGGTTTTTTAAATATAACAATGTGTAACGCCCCAAAAATACGGTCCAAATATTTCTTTAAAAAAAACATTACTAATTCAAAGTTAAGTTGTTCAAACTTACAAAAAGGGTTTATATTACAAATCATAGCCTCATTTCCAAACACTTGTTTAATTATCAGAGTAAAACATCCCAGGTTAACTTGTCATGGTGTGTGCACTACAATCCTCCCGGGCTCCTTCTCTAAAAACTTGATACCTGAAACCAAACTGAAAACCGTAAGCATGAAGCTTAGTGAGTTCCCCAGATACCATATACCATACAAACCAACTGATCCATACATACCATACAAAGCCAACATATCCACTAAGGTGCTATGTGCCAAAAAGACCCTTGCTAAGGTGCTATGTGCCAAACATAGTCTTGCCATTATGCCCCGGGCCGCACGTGGTCTTCCTAGTCAAGCCTGGGGCCACTCCTTGGGTCTTACAGACAAGTGCCAAGGGCCACCCCCTGGTCTTTTATGCAAGTATCACAGAGACAACTGTACATATTACTCTACTTAGCTAAACAACATACAGTGTGCCAAAAGCCACCTCCTCTTTCATATATAATAGCATACAATGCGCCAGGAGCCACCTCCTGGTCTTTCATACATATGGCCTAGGGCTAACCCTCGGGTCTTCCTACCTTTCATAATAACTTACTGTGTGCCAAGAGCCGCCTCCTCTTTCATATATAATAGCATACAATGCGCCAGGAGCCACCTCCTGGTCTTTCATACATATGGCCTAGGGCTAACCCTCGGGTCTTCCTACCTTTCATAATAACTTACTGTGTGCCAAGAGCTGCCTCCTGGTCTTTCATTCATATTGCCTAGGGCTAACCCCCGGGTCTTCCTATCATACATAAACTAAATGGGCCGGCATTGCTGCCTTAGACCCATACAAACAGTGAGGAGACTCACCTCGCACTGCTGAACTTTGCTGATAATCCTCTGGCTGCTGACCGACAACCCTCTGAACCGCTGCTCCACTAGCTCAACTAGCTGCTAGTACTAACATAACTCTTAGTTCCAACTGAACTCCAAAAGTTAAATTAAGTCAACTCCGGGCAAACTCAAAGTCCTAGTCAAAGTCAACCTTCCAGGTCAACTCTACTTGCCGAGTCTGCCTACTGACTCGCCGAGTTCAGATGCTCAGAGTCCTTCCATTCGCGACTCGGCTCGCCGAGACAGTCCATGACTCGTCGAGTCCACTGATTTCCGAGTCCTGTCCTGTCCAACTCACTGAGTCCCCACTCAACTCACTAATCCAAGTCTTAACTCGAAGGGTTTGGGTTTTCGTGACTTGACTCGTCGAGTCCAAGAACAGACTCGCCGAGTCAAAGGCAATCTTCAAAAGACTCGCCGAGTTGTTCTTCCAACTCATCGAGTTCCTACCCAACTTCATCCAACTCGCCGAGTCCACCCATGTGACTCGCCGAGTAGCTTCAGCTCTTAATCCATACATTGGTTTTTCGAGCCATGCAGGGGCTCCAAACTGTAGATTCATTCTTCTAAGGCCCACCTTTCACTTAAAGTTGCAAATTTTACATGAAACCAAGATTCTATAGGCTTAAAACACTCCAGGGCTTGGTTTTGTGACAAGCATGCTTCACCAACCCACCAAAGACTGCTGCTTTATGGGTTTCTAGGCCAAGACAACCCTAGATCCGAAGTTTCTCTTTGCTCACAAAGGCACAATACACGAATTGGCTTTGGAAATGGGCCAAAATGACAAAATCTAACTAGGAAAGGGGATCTAAGTGAATAATAGCCAAGGTATGAGCTCCATACCTTTCTAGGATCTGAAATGACACACCAACACAGAGTCCACTGCTACTTCTTGAATCACCCAAAGTCTTCCTTCTTCCTTATAGCTTTAAATCACTCAAAAATGGCAAGAGAAGCTCAATGACACTCAATGGCTGCTTGGGGTTTCGAGTGAAAGTAGAGGGAGTGATGGAGGCTGGGGTGAAGGCCTGAAATGATGCTTAAATAGGGCACTAAGCCCGAAAATTAGGGTTTTCCAACCCAGACCTGACTCTCCGAGTTGATCCATCCGACTCGCCGAGTCGGTCACTTAAACCTCAACACGGGTCCCGCTCGAACTCGCCGAGTTCACCCATGGACTCGACAAGTTGACTCCTTTAACTTAGGTTTTTCCTTTCCTTTCTTGGTCTTTCTGATTCTGGGTGTTACAACACTCCCCCACTTAAACTAGACTTCGTCCTCGAAGTCTGTCACGGCCAACTACCTTACCATCTGGTCGCCACTTATCATAAGATGCACACTCCCCCCTTTTGATCCAAACCTTGAAGATGCCATCTTCAGAATAACCCGTTACTTGCAACCTTCGAGTACAACACTTAATCCAACCGGTAATCATACCAATACTCTTTATACACCTTCCCTTGATTCGCAAGGGGGTTTACTCTTTCACCTTATACTGTCACTGGACTTTCTAAGGCACTTTCCACAAACAAAAATCTTCCCGATTTCCTTCGAGGACCAATCCTCTGCCGAAACCGCAATCCCGGCCACTCCCAGTGCCGACCTTCAAAACAGTACTCATGGAATGATCCCCATATAATGCTCTAATACTGAAAGCTCCACCCAATCGTGAGAATTCAGACAATCCTTCGGGTAGCAAATTCCTTTCTGCTACGTTTCGGGCTCAGCCGAGAATGGCGTCAATGAGCCAAATCCCTTACGCTGAGATCATTCGATCCCACGATGAGCAGCTTAGCATCATCCGATCAGCTCACGGCTTTTCACACCGAATCCCTTACCATCATTCCTGCCTATAGTCCTGTTGACTCCCATCCGCCTACCGGATGAACCGAGACCGCCCTGGTCCTAACTGGTATACCATTACCCGGAATACCGATTTCCCCCATGCTACCTCGGAGATACAAGCCCTCACCCACACTCCACGAACCAAGCTACTAATCAATGCCACGGCTTACCCGCAGTCTTGTGCCACTCTTGGTCTCCAATGACCTACCGTCTTCCAAACCCAAACATAATGTGGCCTACTCACATCCGGGGGGCTGCCCCGTCCTGGACTTACTACCTGAAAACCCTGCCACTGAATCATACACCTGATACATTCGCACTAGCGAATAGGGTCCGACGAATGCTACGGGTCACCCTGTAGTCTTACAACACTTCGACGCTGCTAGCCAACCAAAGCTACGGGCCACCCTGCAGTCTTGCTAAACCAGTGCTACGGGCCACACCGTAGCCTAACCATACTTACATACGATTGCTACGGACCACACCACAGTCTTAGTAATCTAATGCTACGGGCCAAACCGCATTCTTACTAACTATCCTCACATACGATTGCTACAGACCACACCGTAGTCTTACTAATCTAATGCTACGGGCCACACCGCAGTCTTACTAACTATCCTCACATATGATTGCTACGACCACACCGCAGTCTTACTATACTTCTCTTACTATCTGACCACTGGTGAATGCTACGGCCATCCGGTAGTCTGACAACACCTTACCACACCGACTAGCTTCTAGTGGATGCCGCGACTAACCCACAGTCCATCATACAAGCACAATCTAGTACCCCCAAGTGGTACTCATGTCCCAAATGGAACTCCCAACCGATTCCTCTGTAATCTGCGACAAGACATTTCGAGAATGAGGTCTCACAATTGGCATGTTTTCCCAACTTCCAATTTACACTATCCTCCATTCATACAGCCACCTGGGCCGTCTTTCTTCCTAACAGGAGAGCGAAACTTATCCTTGTTTCAAAACCCCTTTTACTCCCATAACCTGATTCTTTCTCCCCCACTTAGCTTCAGCTAAGTCTTTACTGCACGCGAAAACCCGAATATTTCCATTCCTTCCTTCCTTACATGATAGGTATGATAACCACCATCGCCCTATCCCTGCTAGAGATCCGTCTCTAGCCCACTCCAAATACCGTATGATTACCAAATACTAGATGAACACCTCCCGCATCCCTGACACTGAAAATCCCCTGAGCTCCGACTAGTGTCCTTATGGTCCGAATAACTACTGCCCAGGGCAAACTCCTTGGTGATAAGCCACTTCCTTTGATGCTTCCAACAACTATCCCAAACTCCAAGACTAGAACCATCAAAACCTGATGATGGTAGCTGACTATTCCCTGAACCGTCTTCAGCCGTAACTGAGATGATACTAGACACTTCGAACCCGAAGTGAAGGATGAACTATACTAGCTACTAATAGCTCCTGGTATGTAATTGGCATAACGATTCCAAATACAATCTGAATACAAGCAGAGAGACAACTCATTCATACTATCCCCTGAGTCCAGGGTAAGAACTTACCTAATTCACACAGAACAGAAAATACCCATAAATACGTACCTGCAACATTCCCTGCTGTAATCCAGATCTCCCTCATCTGTCACCGCAAGGCCCTAGCCTCTCGCCCATCCATAATCATCATAATCGTCGAGACAGACGCACTCCCTGCTCCTCCCCTCATCGTCAGGCAGTCGGTCCTCTTGTGGCCCACCTGATTGCAGTGAAAACATAATGGGCTTGCCCCCTGTGGGCAGTCCCTGCTGACGTGACCATCACTGCCACACTTGTAGCAGCAAGAACCCCTAGAACGACACACTCCCTTGTGTGGTTTCCTGCATGTGTTGCACTGACTTCGGCCCTGCTGACCTACTAATCGCTGATCTGAAGTCTTGGGTCTCTCCCCGGGACCCTCCAAAATGTATGTCTGGTCTGACCTCCTCTTCGTAATATGCTCCAGATCGATCTCCCTTTCCCTAGCTCTGACAATCATAAAGGCCAGGGTCGGGCATGCCAAGAAGCTGACATGCTCCCAAATATCCGCTCTCAACATGTCATGATAGCGCGTCCTCTGCATCTCATCATCCCATGCATACTAAGGCACTAATAAGGCCCTCTCCCGAAACTTGGCGGCAATCTCCGCCACCGACTTTGTCGTCTGTCTCATGTCTAGGAACTCTGTGGCCAGCTGCTGAAGCTCCACTGCCGGCACAAACTCCGCCCTAAACCTGGTCACAATGTCTGACCAGGTCATAGCTTCAACGTCCGAGGCTCCTAATGAGTCACCAATTGACTCCCATGAATCTCTAGCTTTGTCTTTTAAACATCCCGCCGCAAAGCGGACCTCCGACCCCTCCGTGCAGAAGCTCGTCAACTGTGTAGACTCAATGTCTTCGATCCATCTTCTGGCAGCAAGGGGGTCCTTCACCCCATGAAAATCCAGTGCACCAAACCCTCTGAACTCCTTTAAGGACAGCGTGCGCGTACTCGCCTGGCCAGATTCCGAATCACTCCTGAAAGCTCGGAGGCGATCCTCCATCAGCTCAATGATCCCCTCCTTGATCGACCCGAAAATGACCGGGGTTGCCTCAAGGATTCCTCTCATAATCTCAGATGCGATGAACCCGCGCAACCCATCGTCAACTTGTTCGGATCCCGTGCCCGAAACTGATCCTGAACCGAATCCTGACCCTCCTGCTCCGTGTCGCGTGGTCGCCATGCTGAAAATACATGCGTAAATGTTAGGATCATACATACTCCCGAGAGGTCTAACACACTCTCCTAGGTTCCCGGTCTCATCTTGGCCTTTCTCGATTCGAGTACGGATCCTCTGCTTTCAGTAGTACGGGCCCATACTACCTTCCACATCTATCCGTACTTTCTTCAAGAACTGCTTCGTCTCCACCAGGTCCCTTTCTTTACTACTACACCTCTCAGCACTATCTCATCCTAGGCTTACCCTAGGAAAACCTATGACTCAACTCAAACCAGTCCTCAGCTGCTGAAGGCCTCCTTGTGATGCCAATTAGCCATCACCTGCATACCATCACATGTGGCGAGGCTCAGATAATCCTTCAAGTAAAATTCTTGTCCCTACAACGGTTAGACTCAAACGAGAGCTGCGCAATAGGGCCAAATCCAGCACTCTAAGATTATTCAACCCTGATCACATGTGACGTGACGTATTCACCTAATGGCTAACTCCCATCACTCAGAATCCCTCAATGCACAAATCAAGCAGCATTCAGACAAGGGAAAATCTAACCATAACATACTCAAGCAATCATAATCTCATATCAGGAATCTGTACTAGCATGCAGCACAACTCAAAAACTCAGGCATAACCTAAACATGTTATCCTACTACTGTCTAACCAACACTATCATGTAGGTCAAAGCACATATAACAGGCACATAAGGCATCCTCCCTAGATCCTTAGTCCTAATCTAGCATGCTGTTCTACTAACTGATAATCACAACATAAACTTGTATAGGTATTTGGGGTACTTACTTGAGCTCAGCTGATCGCATGCACCACACCCTTTTCTCTTTCAAAAGTTCATTTTTGCTTTATCTAATACTACAAAAACAGCCTTTAATGACGCGCATTGGTGTGTGCCCTAAAAAATAATGTCAATTTTGCAAAATTTGAAGGATAGTGGACACGCATTTGTGCGTGCCCTAAAGAAAATAAAAAAAAAAAAAGAAATGCGGAGGGCGCCTTTCATAAAGTGTGCGTCCTCTAAATGTGTCGCTTTATATTTTTTTGCCTAAACGCGCGTTTTTAAAGGGGGAAAACGAAATTGTCTGAAATTCTAAAATTTTGAAGAACCCCGCTTCTACCCTCTCTCCTCAGTATCTCCTTTTTCATTAGCTCCTTCCTTCTCTCTGTAAACCCTAAGCCATCGCCACTGCCACTGCCACTGTCACCGCCATTGAGCCTTAAAAACTCAATCCACACTAGAATCCTACAATAGAACCCTAATAATCCTTTTGAATCAGCACATCCTTTTGAATCGGCTCGTCTTCCTTTACCTCTGTACTCTCTCTCTCTCTCTCTCTCTCTCTCTCTCTCTCTCTCTCTCTCTCTCTCTAAGCCCTAAGCTGCCACCACCAACATCGAACCCGATAAGCTTTAAGAGTTTGGTGTGCATCTAGAAACCTAAGCACACAATTCCGCCATCTCAAGATACCGGTTCAAGATCGGAACGCCAATCCCTCTATCCCCAATCAGATCCCACGCACCGCTGCCCCTAACCTTCTCCTTCAAAATGAAAGAAACGCTCGATGATTCTTCCTTTACCGATGGTCCCACCTCCGAATCACTCGATATTGAAATTTTCGAGGACCGACTCTCGCAGGTACGTCTGCGTAATCAGATTGGCAAAGGGAAGAAAGTCGACCCATGGAAGAGCATGAATTCCGGGAAGAAACCCGGTGGGAGTTCAAGATCTAGGGCAAACATGTACCTCCCACTGGTGCCTCCGAAGGATCCGAATTCTGGTTGAGTTTGGAGTGCGTCTAATGAAATCATCGGCGATGCAATAACGGTTCTCTCTCACACTCGAACCCTAGATCTTGCTTCCTACCCTCCATCTCTATTCTCTCCATCCGACCACCAGAGATTCCATGAGCACCGCCAATCGATGACGTCATGATGCCTGCAATTCCGACTCCTATCAAACTGACAGTGGCATGACTTCATTTGACAGGTGATCCGTGTATGGGGACTCAAACAATGGGATCGAATGGTGGAACACAAAAACCTGTGTTCGATGGATTCTCAAGGCAAGGATCTCTGCATAACCTAACTTTAGATGAGGTTCAGCAACAATTAGTCGATTTAGGGAAACCTTTCAGTAGTATGAACCTTGATGAGTTTCTAAAGAATGTTTGGTGTGCCAAAGCTAATCAAGGAATCAACAATGGCTCTTCCCCTGATTACTCCGAACTCACCCAACTTGCTTCTACTTCATCTTTGCCTAGACAATTGAGCCTTACATTCACCAAGGATTTAACCAAGAAGACAGTCGATGCAGAATATCTCATGTTTGGAAGAGGAAAATGAAAGACTCAGGAGGCAAAAGGTATGTATATTTGTTTCTCATAGTCCTTTTTCTCTTTTTCATGTTATCCAGTCTCTTCCCAATCATTTGTATATTTCAATTTTAAAATTTGAATTGGAGCTCTCAATCTTTTCAATTGAATCAGAGAACTCAATCTTCTTACAAATCTTTACCTTCCTTAGTGTATTGGCTTGCAATGAAGCATTTTAAAAGAAGGGTTTACGTTGTCCAATATCTTTCATTTCAAATCCAGCATATAAATTCTCTTCTTTTTTCTGGAAAATCTTTTTGATGATCAAATTAACATTTAGCTTTTGTCACTTGCAACTAATAACAGGATATGGAGTAGCTAAAGTTGTAGAATCTGGGCATTCAAACTTCAAGAAAGGTGACCTAGTTTGGGGATTCACCAGATGGAAAGAATACATCATTATCACTGCTCCTGATACCCTATTAAAGATTCAACATACGGATGTCCCTTTTTCCTATTATACAGGAATCCTTGGTATGTTTTCTGTTTAATTAAGGATCTTTAAAATTCTGTAAATTAGGGATTTTGAATTCTGTAAAATGTTTTTGTTTCTTTGATGGTTTTTCCAAGGTATGCCTGGTATGACGTTCAGTTTTTTTAATGATTATATTAAAAGAATTTTCATTATAATATATTTTTGTAGTGACTTGTGGTTTGCCCTTTCTCTGTAGAAATCTGACTTAAACTTATATTAATATGGATGCAAATTCTCTAATAGTGTAATAATGAAAAAAGCGTTGCTATATTAGTGTCCCATGAAGGGGCCTATCTGTAATATATATTATTTATTTTGCTATTAAGAAATTTTGACTTGTAGTCATCAATCAAAGCCAATGCAAGAGTTTTGTTTCATTTTGTAGGATAGAATTATGCACAACATTCAGCTAAAGAAGTTGATGAATGTGTACTGTGATAGACACAAGGAAATTCCTGGCGAGGTAATTTTTTTCATTATTTGACAAATTTTACTGCTATTTTTTCTTTTTTTTTCATTGTTTGAAAGTCTCTTTGAAAAATAAAAAGGTGCAACACCACATCACCTTCTCAGTTAGGGAGTTTTTTACTGGTAACTCTCTCTCTAAAATGCATATCCATAGGGGAGTTATTGTGGTTTGGCTATCAAGTTTATGATTAAATGTGAGTATGCATCTATGTATTCAGCTTTCTAAACCCTCTAAACGAAATTAGTTTAATATGAGAAGATTGTGAAATTAGAGACATGAGTGGTTGATACGTTGCACGCATGGGGTTATTGGGGATTATGTTTTGAAGGACACTCACGAAGGTTAGGATTTGATAGTAGTTTGTTCAATCATCAACTCAGGAGAAAATTATATACCTAACCCAGTGTACATTTTTTTTATCAACTCTAGATTTTAATTCTATGTAAACCCTCTTGTTTTTGCTCTACATTTATTCACTTGCTGCCGTAGTTGTAGAACAAGGGTACAATTTCTCCTTGTTGTTATATTGTGTCTTATAAGTTCAATTGTATAACATTGCAGCAAGATCCCTTATTAGTCTATATACTTTATTAACAGACCAGAGTGACTAGTTGTTGATCATGCATGCATATTCATACATCCTTGTCCCTTTATATGACACCCTTGGTTTGTCCCCTATTATATTGTCAGAGTTTTTAAATCATCTTTCTTTATGCTTCAAATGCATTAAACTGTAGTTAATGCCCAATCTTGCAGCTTCGGATGCAGTGAAGTATAATGGGACACGAAAGGTTTCTACTTTTTATTCACTTATGCCTTTTCTTTTCAAGTATGCCAAAGTTGAATATTTTCTTTCTACTTATCCCTTTTCCTACATAGTAAGGGGATATAGCAGTTTCCTATGAAAACCTGATTGCAAATGTTGATGTTGGAAGTCTTCAAATTAACTTCTATCTATTGGATGTGTAAGTATAAGCAGTCTCAACTTGGTTTTATAAAATGCTAATTGTTTCACCATTATTTTGTTCTAATGCTGCCCATGCTCATTTCAGTTATGCATATGTTCTTTTTCCAAATTAAGTTTGACTTTATAGAGGACGAAACTTTACACTGTATTTTCATTTGTGTAGGAGAACTTGAAATTGTTGGAGGACATGGCAGAATTGTGACCTACCGTGTTCCATGATTACATAATAGAGTATATAAAGGGTATATGATAAATCTATGTATTTTTCAATAAGTAAGGCTTGTTGATGTTCTATTAGTGTATGGTTATTGCAATGTTCAAAATGCAGTGAAGTCATCTGGTGGTATGAGAGAAAGACTGTTTAACAATGTAAAGAGGCAAGAACTACTTAAAGGTAACAATTTTACAAAACTTTCTTCAGCACTTTTAGTTTTCGACACTTTAAAGAATATATTCTATGTGATATTATTGAATCTTTCAGGCTAGAATTCGTCTCCTATGCTATGTGGGACAAATTATTAGTATTGCTACTTAAAAACAAAAGAAAAGTTATTCAGAATTGGTCAGGGGTTTTTGATGGTCATGATCAAATACTCAAAGTCAAAAATTTGGTCAACAGTTGGCCCAGCGGCCTCTGAAAATGCCCCCTATAGCTCCCAAAATATTCTGCCTTTTTCCTTAATAGATTTCTATCCAAGTTCTTGAATCTGTACTTTAAATCTTTCTTACAACATCTGATGTGTTAGCATATCCAACTGACTTTAGGAAAAAAAAAAGTTGTTTAGTGTTCCTTACATAACCCTTCTTTTCTTTTTTAAATAAGTGATGCACTAATAAAATGCTACCTGGATAATGATGTCTTAAAGTTCCTGGAGTTTGTGTCTATATCTATGTTCTACTTGATAAAACTGCTTTCATATGGTGTATAATTCAATCAATCAATTTTTTTTACGTTAAAAGTTCACTTAAATTAAAAGTTATTGATGTGAAATTAATAACTAAAAAAGCTACTTTTAATAAAAAGTAATTAGGCTTTTCTCTCATATATTTGTTGCTCTCATGACAAAATAATTTTTCACTTATTTTAATTAATTTCATATTTATTTATTTTGCTACTTGGTATGTGCTGTCATGTATTGTCTCTCTTTTGTATTTTTTAATTAAAACCGTGTAAAATAACCTCAAGACTTGGCTACCAATCAAATTATTGAATAAATACGTATAGTTTTTGAATAAAAACATATTCAGGGATTTGTGTACGAAAAAATAGTGAAAGTATATTATAGGTCAAAATCCTTTTCTTAGAGCACATTGATTGAGGTGAAATTATGGTGGAAGCTAGGCCCGTTATTTATGTTATAAATGAGTTGAATCAAAATGTAGTAATTAAGTTAAAAAGTTTTGGTGTGTTGGCAGGAAGTGGAGGGAAGCATCTAGTTAAAGCAGCAAGTTTATGTTGATCTTGAGCATTATTGCCCTCAACATTTCATTCTTGCAAGCAGTAGTCCCACACTTGACTTAAATCTAATTGGAGAAAGAACAAAATCCAAATTCCGGATTGCTAGGGCCCACTTTTCTAGGTAGGTAATCATAATCATATAGTTTGTTTTGTTGGTAAACAATGAGTTGTAATAATATTTGCAGTTCCTCTGTCCTGGAAATAGGAAGCGATCCGGTGTACTCAATTGAACGCCTTCGCGAAGAGAATGATGCGGTTATTTTAGTAGTGGGGGCAACAAAGCCACGGGACCTCCCTGTTCCTGGATGTGAGCTCTCAGGTGTGCATTTTGCAATGGAATTTCTACATGCGAATACTAAAAGCTTATTGGATAGCAATCTTGAAGATGGAAACTTTATGAGAGGAACCAAACGTAGCACATTCTACTCTCGTTTATTTTCTAACTATAACAATATACTTCCATTTTCTTAATAACAATGTACAATCGGATCCCCTTAGTCATTCGAACGATTATTTGTATGACATTAAATTTATGCAATGGATTCTATTTTTTGTATATGATATTTTATTTTCTATTATGAAACATTAAATACAAATTTAATTTGAAAATAAGTAAATCTATAAATAATATTTTTTTTTAAACATTAAAATTATGATACGCAAAAATGTGTATCATCTTCATTAATGACATGGCCTTTCTTGACAGGGGCTTTCTTGATACGCAATGCGTGTCATTAACACGCGCGTCGTCAGGTTATGACACGCGAATGCGTGTCGTCTTCCTTTACGACAGGGCCTTTCTTGATACGCATTGCGTGTCGTAAACGCGCGTCGTAATTGCGCGTCGTAAATGAGCGTCATAAATGCGTGTCGTCTATATACGACGCGCAAAAGCGCGTCGTCTATCTTTATGACAGGGCCTTCCTTGACGCGCATTTGCGCGTCGTCTGAGCCTTTTACGACGCGCAATGAGCGTCGTAAAAGGCTGTTTTTCTAGTAGTTAACCCTTTTCTTTTCTCAAAAATCATTTTATCATTATGGTCTTTCTTTTGAAAATTTTATACCACTTCCTCAGTTTGAGTTCAGACACATCCGAGAGTGTGCTCGAATCCCTCAAACTAAGGCTCTGATACCAACTTGTAACGCCCCAAAAATACGGTCCAAAAATTTCTTTTAAAAAAAACATTACTAATTCATAGTTAAGTCGATCAAACTTACAAAAAGGGTTTATATTACAAATCATAGCCTCATTTCCAAACACTTGTTTAATTATCAGAGTAAAACATCCCAGGTTAACTTGTCATGGTGTGTGCACTGCAATCCTCCCGGGCTCCTTCTCTAAAAACTTGATACCTGAAACCAAACTGAAAACCGTAAGCATGAAGCTTAGTGAGTTCCCCAGATACCACATACCATACAAACCAACTGATCCATACATGCCATACAAAGCCAACATATCCACTAAGGTTCTATGTGCCAAACATAGCCTTGCTAAGGTGCTATGTGCCAAACATAGTCATGCCATTATGCCACGGGCCGCACGTGGTCTTCCTAGTCAAGCCTGGGGCCACTCCTTGGGTCTTACAGACAAGTGCCAAGGGCCACCCCCTGGTCTTTTATGCAAGTATCACAAAGACAACCGTACGTATTACTCTACTTAGCTAAACAGCATACAGTGTGCCAGAAGCCACTTCCTGGTCTTTCATATATAATAGCATACAATGCGCCAGAAGCCACCTCCTGGTCTTTCAAACATATGGCCTAGGGCTAACCCTCGGGTCTTCCTACCTTTCATAATAACTTACTGTGTGCCAAGAGTCGCCTCCTGGTCTTTCATGCATATTGCCTAGGGCTAACCCTCAGGTCTTCCTGTCATATATAAACTAAATGGGACGGCATTGGTGCCTTACACCCATACAAACAGTGAGGAGACTCACCTCGCACTGCTGAACTTTGCTGATAATCCTCTAGCTACTGACCGACAACTCTCTGAACCGCTGCTCCACTAGCTACTAGTACCAACATAACTCTTAGTTCCAACTGAACTCCAGAAGTCAAACTAAGTCAACTCCGGTCAAAGTCAAAGTCCTGGTCAAAGTCAACCTTCCAGGTCAACTCTACTCGCCGAGTTCATCTGCTCAGAGTCCTTCCATTCGCGACTCGACTCGACGAGTCAGTCCATGACTCGCCGAGTCCATCGATTTTCGAGTCCTGTCCTGTCCAACTCACTAAGTCCCCACTCAACTCACTAATCCGAGTCTTAACTCAAAGGGTTTGGGTTTTCGTGACTTGACTCGCCGAGTCCAAGGCAATCTTCAACAGACTCGCCGAGTTGTTCTTCCAACTCGTCAAGTTCCTGCCCAACTTCATCCAACTCGCCGAGTCTACCCATGTGACTCGCCGAGTAGCTTCAGCTCTTAATCGATACAGTGGCTTTTCGAGCCATGCAGGGGCTCCAAACTGTAGATCCACTCTTCTAAGGCCCACCTTTCACGTAAAGTTGCAAACTTTACGTGAAACCAAGATGCTATAGGCTTAAAACACTCCAGGGCTTGGTTTTGTGACAAGCATGCTTCACTAACCCACCAAAGAATGCTGCTTTATGGGTTTCTAGGCCAAGACAACCCTAGATCCGAAGTTTCTCTTTGCTCATAAAGTTACAATACACGAATTGGCTTTGGAAATGGCTCAAAATGACAAAATCTAACTAGGAAAGGGGATCTAAGCGAATAACAGCCAAGGTATGAGCTTCATACCTTTCTAGGATCTGAAATGACACACCAACACAAAGTCCACTGCTACTTCTTGAATCACCCAAAGTCTTCCTTCTTCCTTATAGCTTTAAATCACTCAAAAATGGCAAGAGAAGCTCAATGACACTCAATGGCTGCTTGGGGTTTGAGTGAAGGTAGAGGGAGTGATGGAGGCTGGGGTGAAGGCCTGAAATGATGATTAAATAGGGCACTAAGCCTGGAAATTAGGGTTTTCCAACCCAGACCTGACTCTCCGAGTCGGTCACTTAAACCCCGACACAGGTCCCGCTCCAACTCGCCGAGTTAACCCATGGACTCGACGAGTTGACCCCTTTAACTTACGGTTTTTCCTTTCATTTCTTGGTCTTTCTAATTCTGAGTGTTACACAATGATTTAATAAAATACAACTATTAGGGGATCATACTTTTAGCACATCTCCTCTCAAGTACATTTCACTCTTCCTTGTTGGTATATATTATAACGTGTTAAATCTCACATCGTTGCTTGCTTATATATATATATATATATAGAGGAGGGCGGAGGCTGTAGAGTTGTTTGCGATTCAACTAAATCACGCTACATTATTATTATTATTAACTCAAATGAAATAATGGTGAAGAATATTATTGATAAAAAATCGATGTAGGTTCAATTAATATCAACCCAGCTTTTCCAACGAACCAATCTCTAGATACAAGCATAGGAATTAATGGGCAAGAAGGCCTATATATATCGTCACCTTGCACAACATTTTCTTGCACCAGCAACCATTGAAATCACATAGAAAGGAAAAAATAAGTTTCTTACTCGGTACTCGTATTCTTGAAAAATGGCAAGAATCGTAATGATGGTCTTATGTGTAGTCGTTACTTGCATGGTGGTGGCGGAAACCTATGCTCAGTCTATTACCTGTGATCAGGTGGTTAGTGACTTATCGCCATGCTTTGGCTACTTAACAAATGGCGGTGCTGTGTCATCGGCATGTTGCAGTGGGGTTGACGCACTCAATAGCGCTGCAAATTCAGCCTCTGCTCGTCAGACTGCATGTAACTGCTTGAAGAGTTTTTACTCATCCAACTCCGGCATCAATCTCTCTAACGCTGCAAGCCTTCCCAGCGACTGTGGTGTCAACCTTCCTTATAAGATCAGTCCAAGCACCGACTGTTCCACGTATGTTAATTAAATATATGATTATATTTGTATTTTATCAATTTTCGTTTATTTTTGCATGAACACGCATAAAACTGTATTGACATACGTGGTTTGTCATATATTTCTGTAGGGTGGAGTGACGCGGAGATTCTTATGCATGTTTGGAAGACTGGAAGCATATATATCTAAATTACAATAAATATGGAGAGCGTTGTATAATTGTTAGACATATATGACTGTATGTGTCTCTTTAGTTTGTACCGGCCTTAATTTCACTTCAAATAATGTTCATGTAATTGCATTTTAATTAATAGATGAATATATAATATTCAGAATACGCATATGACTTATACCAAATATGAAACTTATCTTGACATATATTTAACATAGATGGTTACAATCAATGGTGGATTAAAAAAACTGTTTCTATTCAACACAACTATAATAAAGAGTTGCAAATTCAAAATTTTGGAGAAAGACTTTAAAGTGAGAAGAATTACTGGAATAGGAGGAGCACTTTGTGAAGGAAGATAAGAAACTTTTATTAATCATTCGATCAAGTATACATCAGAATTACATACAACATGTATATAGGAGCCAAACATTGCAGACTCCTTCAAGTGAACCACATATAGCACACTTTCAAGGAAGCCTTTCTAAACAGCGATAACCGTTTCATCTATAATATGACCAATCCTTAATTACTAAATTAACCCTAATAAATATTAATCTTCAAGTGTAGCTTAATTTCAAACACACCCCCATTATGCCCGGCTTTTAACACATCACCACGCTTGAGTTTTGCTTTGCTGTCATATTACTATTGTGTCTAAAATTAGGTACACTATTGTATCACCCACTAAAAACTGACTTCCTGCACTTGACTTTGCTGAGAAACTTAGTCTAACCAAGAGCATTATGTTGAAATTAATCTTAAACTTCATTCTCTAAAAAACTTTTTGTGCAATAAAGATGGTAATAAAGATTTATTGGCAGAAATTGTCAATAAATTATATGAGTTATCCAATATCGCGCATTAAAATACATATTATAATCTCTTTAGTTATGGGTGCAATAACATGAAACATGCTTACATGAATAAAAAGAGCACTTTGTGAAGGAAGATAAGAAACTTTTATTAATCACTCGGGCAAGTGTACATCAGAATTATATACAACATGTATACACTGGCGGATGTAGTGTGTATGGAGTGGGTTCCATGAACCCCACTTGGCTGTAATTCCCGTCATATTTATATGTATATATAAATTTTTTTCAAGTAATAACCCTCTGTATATTAGTATGCATCCAGTTAAGTTCTAATTTCTGATTTTGATTAAGTTATTTTTATTTAGTTTTATGAGTTGTTGATGGAAAAGTCAATGTCTTAGATATTAAATACCGGAAGAACAACCAAAAAAATTATTAGTTTTGTTAATTTTCAAATGAAAAAAAGATGGTTAAAACGTGTAATCGAATTTCGGATGAGTTTAGGAATGATTGTATAATTTGCATGGTTAAAAGAGAAAAAATTTATGAGGCTACAAATAAAGATGTTATGAATCGTTCGGAAATTATAAAATGGACCCCAGTTCACTTTTGGTCTGTATCCACCAGTGCATGTATATAGGGGCCAAACATTGCAGACTCCTTCAAGTGAACCATATATAGCACAATTCAAGTATAGCACACTATCAAGGCAACATTTCTCGACAACCATAACCGTTTCATCTATAATATGACCAATCCTTAATTACTAAATTAACCCTAATAAATATTAATCTTCAAGTCTAGCTTAATTTCAAACACACCCATTATGCCAGACTTTTAACACATCACCACGCTTGAGTTTTGCTTTGCTGTCATATTATTTAAGTCTTATATTAGGTTCCCCATTGTATCAACCACTAAAAACTGACTTCCTACACTTGACTTTGCTAAGAAACTTAGTCTAACCAAGAGCATTATGTTGAAATTTAGTTTAAACTTCATCCTCTACAAAACTTTTGATGCAATAAAGATGGTAACAAAGATTATTTTACAGTGTAAGAGTGGAGCCCTGTATTAACTTTGGAAACGAGTCTTTGTGGAGAGAAGGAAGACTCCAACATATATAAAGATATAAAACACCGAGTCGCTCCAATGTGTGATATACTAACATTCACTATATAAGAACTAAACAAACCTTTTATTAATCACATATACATACAACTTTATCTAGAACCACCACCATGGACTCCTTCGACAGAAACATTTCAAGGTTTCAAATCCTTGATCATCGATAGATTATTTTATTTTACCCACATGATTTGGCAACTTTTTGATACACGTGAATCCTTGAGCAGTGTTGCGCTCGGCCTAGGCGGCCGAGTACTCGGACCCATACATGTCTGAAACGTCTAATCAGGAATCGGTCAAAAATAGTCAGAATCGTTCAAACTCGGTAAAACACAGAGAAAACTGTCCAACTCAGCCTATTCGAAAACACTCGGAAGTTTTGACTTTTTTTTGAAAAAACTTCTATAATTGTTATTGATATTCATCTATTTTGTTATAAATTTAATAAACTTGTGATATTTGATATATATATATATATATATATATATATATATATATATATATATAGATCATTTTCTTAAAATTAATTTCATATAATTTACCCAATCTGAGTCCGTCTTACTCGATAATTAGCTGCTCTGGGAACGCCTAACGGGTTTTGCAACACTGTCCGTGAGACATTCCTTTTTCTATTTTTTTACATAAATAATTTTGGAATAAATATGAGGAAAAAGACTGGTTTTATTGATAAGCAATTACATAAGCCAAGCTACCTGTTTATACTCTAAACAAGTATAACAACTAAAGCTAAAAAACCGGAACAATGTGGGACTTATTCATAAGCTAATGACTCCTAAAATTACTACCTTATACCAGGTTAGGTTAGCATCACATTGATTCAACTTTGAATTAACTTCTAACACTTACCCTTTATTCAAATTTGCATACTCCTAACTTGTTCCTGGAATACGTGAACTTTTCAACAAGTAGGGCATTTGTTAGTAGATTAGTTGTCTGTTCATGAGTGTTGCAATACTTGACACAAATCTCATTATTTGTTATTAGATTGAAAATAAAATGAAAACAGGAATCAATATGTTGGGCCCAGCCGATTTAAGGCAAATGCAAAATTAAAAAATGAGGCCCTTGACATTAAACTTTTTTTAGTAAAGGAGGGTGACACCTCCAGAAAACTTTATTAATCTAAAAAATAGAATACAATACCAAGCTAGGAACTTCCCACCTATGGACAGACAGGAAAAAGCTCATAGCCCCAAGAGCCAATATCCTAACATCTACATAGAAAAAAAATTACATTATGAGATTTTTTATATGCAAACTCATCTATAATAGTATCAAGGTTAATAGTTTCCAACATATCTTTCTCGATGCATAATATGGCCAACCCATTTAATCTTTTTTGTGACATTGACGATCTCAAATAGTTTTTTAATAATTTTAATTTTGAAAAACTTGTTTCTGCTATGCTACAGTAACAGGTAGCATTAATAAGATTCGATATGCAATGAAGATATTTGGATAACAATCTTCTTCTTTAATAAACTCTAACATTTCAAACACAAAGATAAACACATTTGGCAAAGTCATTTGCAACACTTTTAGTTTCGAAAATAAATCATTTAAACTCACATTACACAAGTTATTATGAGAAAACTATTTTACAAAATTAGTACAACTTTTTTTTAAGTTAATGTCATCCAATAATGTGACATCTCCATTTTTACGGCTAGAAAAGACTGATTTGTTTATGTTTATTAAATCAGAGTATTCTTTTAAAAAGATTTAATATGCGGAATTTTTCCTAAAAACATGATAATAATCTAACGGTCTATATCTTCTTGAAGAGGTGTATTTTATTTATAAAACTTGGATGTCATCGTCAATACAGAAACATAAGCATAAACGAAGACTTACAATGTATCAATAATCTAACGGTCTATATCTCCTTGAATCTCTCATCATGCTAGTAACTTTGTATTGCTTCATGTGATACAAAGAAACTAAGTGGGTCACGTTGGGAAACCTAGTGAGTACATAGGGTTTTCAACCTACAATAAATGTGTTTAATTATCAAACAATTAACCCAATCACCCATCTTTATTTTACTATTTATTCTTCCTCTAAGGTTTTATCCTAGGGGTCATCTTAATCATTATTGTTGACAGTACTCTTATAAAGATTTCTTCGCAATACATGTCAATAAGTTTATTTCTATTTTTATTCCTAAGGATTTGTCTTGAGGAATACGCATGAAGTCCATCGCTACCAGTTTTTAGGCACGAAGTCCATCGTTGTTGGTGCTTATCTAATGGGCACTAAGTCCATAGCTACCGGTATCTATCTGATAGGTACTAAGTCGGCACTAAGTCCATAGTTGCTAATATTTATCTAATAGGCCTCTCATCATCTATATCATCTTTCATCTCTCAACATCTATATCATCATACATCTACCCATCTTTACCCAATTTATAGGTAATAAATATACATATACAGTTTAAAATCAAATAAAACATGTATATATTGTTCATCTAACATAGATATCAAGAACACAGATAACAGGTACATATAGCACGCAATTATCTTAAATATTTTATATATGTGTGTAAGATGAAAGTAACTATGTACTCACTTGATAAAGTGATAACTCGAAACTCGGACGACGCTTCGCTTTTGCACTTGGCTTTTCCTTTGACGTGACGTGGGTTCAATTAACACTAAGTCTTAGGCTAATATTCCTTATGAATAAAGATACCCTAGATCCATCATTAATTCCAAAGTCTACTAATCTATAGGTGATAAGGGGTAAGTAGGTAGGATCATATCGGAGGTAAGGTCCATTAGGTTTATAGAGTATACTGTTTGGTAATCCCATTTTAAACATCTCACTAAATCCAGCCTAAACATCATCCCTGTAATTATATCAATCTGTATAATGACTTGGAATCACTGATAAATTTTATTTATAGGTTCATAATAACGTCTATGACTAAAAATATAAGTTACACAAAAAGAATGAGAGTACAGCTTACAAAGATTTCTTGGACAAAAGTCAGGAAATTGCACTAGCAGAGCTTCTACTCGATATTTACTACTACTTCAAGGGTCATAGGGCTTCGCCGAAGACAAAAACTAAGGGAAAAAGGGATTAAAAATCGAAGGGACTTGAGAGATGTAAAATAGGAGAGTATGAGGATTGAAATGGGGGCTGAAGCTCAATTTATAGCCAAATTTGGGGTGCACAGTGTGCAAAAGGGGTGCACGTCACGCATTTTAAGGCTACGTCTCCCAGCCACTTTGTGCCAAATGTTAGGCTCTCTGTGGTCCATATTTTCACCTTCTAGAAGCGCGCGATATACAACCGGCACGCACTGCACGGGGCTCAAATCGCAGATTTTGTAAATTCTATAGCTTCTTCATACAGACTCCGTTTTCTGCGTTCTTTTTTTCCACACATAGCTCTCGACGAGTACAACTTTCCTTTCGGCTCCATCGTCTAATTCTGACTTTATTTTTTGCCCTTATTTTTATATGATTTAATGATTTTGCAAAAACTATAACTCACTCATACGAACTTTAATTTTGGTGTTCCTTTTACAGAAATTCCTATCTTAAATAGTACTACGACTTTCATTTTGTTGACTTTACCCAAAAGTCAACGATTCTCTTCGTACCTTTTAATGTCACACATTCCATGTGCAGGACTAACTTTTATTTCTTTATAAAAATCATATCTAATTCATACGGAGTTGGATTTCTATGAAATTTATAGTTTTTGGATCGGGACGACGTGTACTTTGTCTCTCTCTCTCTCTCTCTGTATATATATATATATATATATATATATATATATATATATATATATATATATATGTTTCGGCGTACTTATTTTAAAGATTTACAGACTATTCAGATGATTTTTTCCTGTCTTTCTTACAGTGAAACTTATATTATATTGTCTATAGCATGCACGACTATAGATTATCCTAATCAAGGATTATAATTACTACTTATTATATGTTAATTGTCTAGCCCGAATTTGCAGGCATTACAATTATCTCCTCCTTAAGATGATTATGTCCTAGAATAAGCAACAAAACAGGGCTTGTATAATGACTCCGCACATTAGCTTTCCATCCTAGATGGTAATCGTAACTCCTATGTCTTTCCAGTTTAGTTTCCAACTTATAGACTTCTTGACTATTGATGGTGCTTAATCTTACAACTTTTCTTCGATTGCTATTATGGACTCTCGCTCCTTCTTAGAATTGACTTCATCTAAGATAAGGCTTTTGACTACCATAATAGACCGATGGGTCATGGTCTAAACACCTCTCATCGTATGATACAATGGTTAGACTCATGTCTCTTCGAGTCAGACTCTAACACGAAAGGTACCTTCCTTCATGTTCTAGTGTGATATAATAATATTTAGCATGTAGCAATGTCTAGCTACTGGTTCTAGGCTCTAATGACGATTTGCAATCTGTATGTTGATTTCTTTGATCCACTCTTTCTTCGATATTTAACTAAGGTGGGACACTACGTCGAACTTACTTTGTAGATTAGTCGGACTCGATTAGATATGGCCTACTGAGGTCTAAATGATATTTATCCTCGCAATCATTACCAAAACAAAGGTAATGATGGAAATGAACAAAATAGCTCAACTACTTAGAGACTTAGTAACCTTGTGACTTTCCCTAATCCAAGTACGAGTCATGTGCTTCTGGTAGTATAGGCTTCTAATATCTTTCACACCTACTCATACTCATCCAAAGTATTGTCTCGTAGTCCACTAAGTTCTATTCCAAAAATCATCAAACAATTTAACATATACTAACTTTTCCAAACAAACACATGTCCAAATAGAATCTTCTAAGGTTTCTTCCTCGGGATCTGGCCCTCTGCATTGTGGTAAACACCATAGGGGTAGCCCATGCATGGCACCTACATGTTGACTATTACTATGTGATATGATTGGGAAACTCACTAAACTTTTGCTTACAGTTTATATTTGTCGTTTCAGGTATTTTCGGTACTAAAGGGAAGAGTCCGGCTTGATGTCGCAGCATTCACTCCTCACTGGTTTTCAGTAATTTGACATTGTACTCTGATGATTTGACATTATTATTAATGAATAGTTTTGGAACAATGTGACAATTGTAGCTTTGGCGTTTATTTAAAAATGAAATTTTTGATCCTAATTTTTGGGTTGTTACACTATGACATCCTCTAATTTTCAAAACCAATTAAAACTTCTCTTTACAATTTAAAAATCATTTATTTATATTTGTAGAAAATCCCAGTATAAAAGATCATTCTGATGACAAATGTTTGTTTCCAAAATGTTAAAACCCTAAGGATGTTATAATCAATCCCGTGATGTTGAGATGATAATATTCCATAATTATCAGACCTACAAACCAACTATTACCAAAAAATAACCATTTCTACATATTCATTCCTATAGATCCTCATAGATCCTAAACTATCAATTTATATCAATCCTCACATATCCTAGATTATCTATTATATCGATCCTCACAGATCCTGAATAGTGATTATCAGAGAGAAGTTTATCTCGCATGATGAATTGTTGACTACACATAGGGGCTTCCTTGTCGTTGTAATTCATAAATGTTCATAGGCCGTCAGAGTAATTGATGAATATGGTTTTCCAATTCATCTACGTCTGTAATTAATGAGCTTACACTAGCAATGTAATTCTCACAAGACCGTTTAGAATGATCTAGTGTTGTCGCCTACTCTATAGGGTGACCAAACATAACACTAACAGTTGCCTGATCGGGACCAACCATTTCTGGTCATCCCGTACGGAGCTACCGTACATCAACACCTGATGGTGGCATGGAACAGTAGTTTACTCTCCGTTCCTAGGTTACGCACATTCTCCTAACTACCTAATATCTAACTTAATTAAGCTAGGTATCCTCCATAAGTCTAAGTTTATCCGTAGACTAGATCACAATGCCTATAACCAACTTTTAATACCAAATTTATTCTTAGGTGACAATGACCTATCTCTACTATATTTATATTCCCTACAGAGCATTAGGTATTATTATTTCCTTATCTTCTTAACAAAGCTACCTTTAATACTATTATATGACGTTATATATTTAATCCAAACATGAAATAGAATCGTACTTGGTTTGCACCTAGTACAATATATATATATATATATATATATATATATATATATATATAGGGTTAAGTTCAAAGGAGAACATTATTTAATGTGAGAACGTGAGAACACTACTTTATGTTACTATTTTATTATGAATTTTGTATATACAACGATATGACATTATTCATCAACAAATATACGAACAATCACACATTAATATTCATACTAAAATTTTGTATGTACAACTTTATGACATTATTCATCACCGAATATATGAACAATCACATATTTAACATTCACATTAGAATTTACTAAATTACTACATATATATATATATATATATATATATATATATATATATATATATATATATATATATATATCTAAATTTTATAGTAGAATACCAATATAAAATTGAATATATTCATATTATAATTAATACAATACTATACATATTAAATTCATATTAGAATAGTAACATAAAGTAGTGTTCTCACGTTCTCACATTAAATAGTGTTCTCATTTGAACTTAACCATATATATATATATATATATATATATATATATATATATATATATATATATATATATATATATATATATATATATATATATATATATATATATATATATATCCTAACTTATAATCCATGCAATAAACACATAATTAACATATGACTTCCATCATATATTTAATATTTTAATTAATACTTGTATTAAATCATGTTCATGAAATTGAGTATGCACTCACTTGATAAAATGGGAGACTGGTTATTTGGGCAGAGCTTCACCTAACACCCCAAATATTCCTTGACGTGACCTAAGTATAATTACTACAAAGTTTTAGTCTAATGATCCTACAGACTAAGAATAGTCTACATCCTCACTAATCCCAATGTCTACACCAAGATCTATCAAGTAAGGATAAACCAGGCAGGACAGTTGAGAGGCAGAATCATTTGAGCATAATAGCTTTTATGAAATCCAACAACCAAGCTAACATGACCATTCTATACACATATCCCGTAAAAAGATCAATCAGTATAACGACATAGAATTACTGATAAATATTATTTATAGGTTCATAATAACGACTTATGGCTGTTAATATAAGTTACAAAGAAAAGACTAGAGTGTAGCTTAACTTATAGAGGTTCTTCCGAACAAAGTTAGGAAATTGAACTGGAGGAGCTTCTAATCGTTGGCTACTACTTCTTCAGGGATCGCAGGGCTTCGTTGAAGGCTAAATCTAAGGGAAATGGGCAAAACTTGAGAGAATTAAGAGAGAGAGAGAGAGAGAGAGAGAGAGAGAGAGAGAGAGAGAGAAGGAGGAGGAGGATGGGGAATGAGGAAGCAAATGACTAGCTGGAGTCTATTTATACCATAATTGTGCACCGCGCACACCTGAGACAATGCTCCTACCATTTTTCTGCCATGTGTTGCAAATATGGTGGTACACACTCCACCTTCTAGAAGGTGCGTGCCATGCAATCCACCTGCGCGTGGCGCTTCTCAGAAAACTTTAGAAAATCGTATATTCTTCATACGAGCTCCGTTTTTGACGTTCTTTATATCCTCGGAAAGGTCTCGACGAGATCTACAACTTTTATTTAGACTCCATCGGTAAATTTTAAGTTTATTTTTTAAAGCTATATTTTTAACTTGATTAGACTGTTAAACTCCGTTAAAAATTCATAACTTTCTCATATGATACCCGTTCTTGCCTGTCTTTATATCGACGGAACCATATGGACGAGATTATCAACCCTCGTTTAGATTGATTTTCCTAACAAAGAATCGATTTCTACTTCGGTTTCTGAGTCGTATACTGCTACGCTGAAACTTCTAAAAATCTTAACTTCTTCTTACGAAGTCACATTTTGGGCGTTCTCTATATATACGCTCTCGGTTTAACGGCTACAACGACTTTCTTTAGATTATTTACCCTAAATAATATTTTTTTTTATTATATCTAATTATCGTTACGGCTAATATTTATCCCATTTATTCTTTAATCATCTAGCTATATCTTACGGGTGTTACATTTGGTCCCTCCCTGCACAAACTCCATAATCTTCTTTTTTATTGAAATTAATTACCTTAGCAACATATGCAATAGATTTAGGGTTGGTGAATAGGAAAAAGAAACTTGAATAAACATAAGAAATTGGAAACTAGCAACCAAAAAGGGAAGCGGTGATTGTAAACGTAAAGAGGTCTTAATTGGATTCAAAAGAAGGATCGACCGGCACCCATGGTTTCAATAATTTAGGAAAATATGGGAGTGGAAACCTATGCTCAGGCTATTACCTGTGATCAGGTGGTTAGTGACTTATCACCATGCTATGGCTACTTAACAAATGGCGGTGCTGTGTCATCGGCATGTTGCAGTGGGGTTGACGCACTCAATAGCGCTGCAAATTCCGCCTCTGCTCGTCAGACTGCATGTAACTGCTTGAAGAGTTTTTACTCATCCAACTGGCATCAATCTCTCTAACGCTGCCAGCCTTCCCAGCGACTGTGGTGTCAACCTTCCTTATAAGATCAGTCCAAGCACCGACTGTTCCACGTATGTTAATTAAATATATGTTTATATTTGTATTTTATCAATTTTCGTTTATTTTTGCATGAACACGCATAAAACTGTATTGACGTACGTGGTTTGTCATATATTTCTGTAGGGTGGAGTGACGCGGAGATTCTTATGCATGTTTGGAAGACTGGAAGCATATATATATATATATATATATATATATATATATATATATATATATATATATATATATATATATATATATATATATATATATATATATATATATATGGGTAAAGTGAATATACCTAACAACCTTATATAAACTTAGGTACATAACCTCATCAAACTACGTCATTTTGCATTAAATTTTCATTGCAATCATCCAAGGTTCTTAAACTTCATCCCTAAACTTGATTTACTTCAAAAAAAATTTCAAATTGATCATTATATTTCTCCTACATCCTTTTATTTGTAGCGGTAGGATATGAAGCCCATCAGGTAGTATTCGGTAGAAAGACGTGATGTAAAAGAAAGATATTGGTGAAAGTCCAAAGATTTTGGAAGTAATCAAGTAATGGGGTTTAAGTTTAAGAACCTTAGACAATTACAATATAAATATGATACAAATCGATGTACTATTATGAAGTTAGATACCTAAGTTTATATAAGGTTGTTAGGTATATTCACTTTACCATATATATATATATATATATATATATATATATATATATATATATATATATATATATATATATATATATATATATATATATATATATATATATATATATATATATATATATATATATATATATATATATATATATCGAGAGCGTTGTATAATTGTTAGACATATATGCCTGTATGTGTCTCTTTAGTTTGTACCGGCCTTAATTTCACTTCAAATAAAGTTCTTGTCATTGCATTTTAATTAATAGATGAATATATAATATTAAAAGTAGCGCATATAACTTGGGGTGTTCTCACTTTTCTTTCCTTCACCTACACCTAAGGAATGGGTTAGAAACTTTTCCTACTATTTTTTTATTTTTTTAAAAAAATATATTTCCTATAAATATTATACTTATTTTGTAGAGAATTAAAAAAACATACGTTTTGATATATTTTTTTATAATTTTTAGTAGGTATATAATTTAATAAGTATTAAAAAAAGATTAAAAAAATAGTTGGCCAATCCTTAATTACTAAACTAACCCTAATAAATATTAATCTTCAAGTCTAGCTTAACTTCAAACACACCCATTATGCGAGACTTTTAACACATCACCACGCTTGAGTTTTTTGCTTTTATATTACTTAAGTCTTAAATTAGGTACCCTATTGTATCAACCACTAAAAACTGACTTCCTGCACTTGACTTTGCTGAGAAACTTAGTCTAACCAAGAGCATTATGTTGAAATTAAGCTTAAACTTCATCCTCTACAAAACTTTTAATGCAATAAAGATGGTAACAAAGATTATTTTTGACTGTAAGAGTGGAGCCCTATATTAACTTTGCAAAAGAGTCTTTGCGAAGAGAGGGAATACTCCAATATATATAAAGACATAAAAGACCATACTCCAACATACTGTATATAAAGACATAAAAGACCGAGTCGCACCAATTTGTGATATACTAACATTCACTATATAAGAACTTAACAAACCTTTTATTAATCCCATATACATACAACTTTATCTTGAAGCACAACCATGGACTCCTTCGACAGGAACACTTCAAGCTTTCAAATCCTTGATCACCGTTTGATTATTTTAATCTTTTACCCACATGATTTGGCAACTTTTTGATACTCGTGACTCCTTGAGCAGTGTTACACTCAGCCCAGGCGTCCGAGTACTCGGACCCAGACATGTTGTCTGAGGCGTCTAATTAGGAATCGGTAAAAAATACTCACAATTGTTCAAACTCTTTAAAAACACAATGAAAATCGGTCCAACTCAGCCTATTCGAAAAACTCAGGAATTTTGACTTTTTTTAAGAAAAATTCTATAATTATTATTGATATTCATCTATTTTGTTACAAATTTAATAAACTTGTCATATTTGTTATATATATATATATATATATATATATATATATATATATATATATATATATCATTTCTTAAAATTAATTTCATATAATTTATCCGATCTGTACTCGATAGTTGGCCGCCATGGGAACACCTAACGGGTTTTGCAACATTGTCCATGAACCATTCATTTTTCAATTTTTTTACATAAAAAATGTTGGAATAAATATGAAGGAAAAGGAGTGATTTTATTGATAAGCAATTACATAAGCAAAGCTACCTATTTATACTCTAAAAAGCTATAATCACTACAACTTAAAAACTGGAACAATGTGGGAATTATTTATAAGCTAATGACTCCTAAAATTACTATCTTAGATCAGGTTAGCATCACACTCATTCAACTTTAAATTAACTTCTAGCACTTCCCCTTTATTCAAATTTGCATACTCCTAACTTGTTCCTAGAATACGTGACCTTTTCAACAAGTAGAGCATTTGCTAGTAGATGAGTTGTATGTTCATAAGTGTTCTAATACTTGACACAAATCTCATTATTTGTTATTAGCTTGCACATGAAATGAAAACGGGTATCAATATGTTAGGCCTAGCCGATTTAAGGCCCCAGGAAAAATTAAAAAATGAGGCCCTTGACAATAAACTTTTTTTAGTAAAGGATGGTGACACCTCCGAAAGACTTTATTAATATAAAAAAAATAGAATACAATACCATGTTGTAAACTTCCCACCTATGGACAGACAGGAAAAAGCTCATAGGCCTAGGAGCCAATATCCTAGCATCTACACAAAAAACAAATTACATTACGAGATTTTTTATATGCAAACTCGTCTATAATAGTATCAAGGTCAATAGTTTCCAACATATCTTTCTCGATGCATAACATGGTCAAATCATTTAATCTTTCTTGTGACATTGACGATCTCAAATAGTTTTTTAATAAATTTAATTTTGAAAAACTTATTTCTGCTATGCTACAGTAACAGGTAGCGTTAATAACATTCGATATGCAATGAAAATATTTGGATAACAATCTTCTTCTTTAATAAACTCTAATATTTCAAACACAAAGATAAACACATTTGTCAAACTCATTTGCAACACTTTTAGTTTCGAAATTAAATCATTTAAATTCACATCACACGAGTTACTATGAGCAAACTATTTTACAAAATTAGTACAACATTTTTTAAGTTAATGGCATCGAAAAATGTGATATCTCCAATTTTACGGCCAGAAAAGACCAATTTGTTTATGCTTATTAAATCAGAGTATTCTTTTGAAAAGATTTAATATGTGGAATTTGTCCCAAAAAGATTATAATAATCTAATAGTCTATATCTCCTTAAATCTCTCATTATGCATATAACTTTGTATTGCTTCATGGGATACAAAGAAACTGAATGATTCAGGTTCGGAAACATGGTGACTACATAGAGTTTTCAACCCACAATAAATGTGTATAATTATCAAAAAATTAACCCAATTACCCATCTTTATTTTACTATTTATTCTTCCCTAAGAATTTATCATAAGGGTCATCTTAATCATTATTGCTGACAGTACTCTTACAAAGATTTCTCCGCAATACATGTCAGTAAGTTTATTTCTATTTTTATTCCTAAGGATTTGTCCTGAGGAATAGGCATGAAGTCCGTCGCTGTCAGTTTTTAGGCACGAAGTCCATCATTTTGGTGCTTATCTAATGCGCAATAAGTCCATAACTACCAGTATCTATCTAATAGGCACTAAGAGCTACTAATATCAATCTAATTGGCACTAAGAGCTACTAATATCAATCTAATAGGCACTAAGTCTATAGTTGCCAATATTTATCCGATAAGCCTTTTATCATCTATAACATCTTTCATCTGTTAACATGTATATCATCTTACATCTACCCATCTTTATGATGGGTTTTAGCCATAATAACATCTTATGTGCTCATGCAAACCCTGATGCTTGGATCTAGGTTTCTCTATTGTACATGCATTCATCCAAGACTTTAAACCCTATATCTAGCATGTGATAATCAATATTACCATAAGAATAGGGTTTAGATCTTACCTTGATTGTTATGTAGAAATAACAATCTCAAATCCTCATTGTAATTAAGTCACAAGTGTCACTCCTCTAATTGCTAACAAACACCAAGAGCAAGAGGATGAAGAAGGAAAAGAGAGGAGGCACCCAAAAACATCTAGAAACCCTAAGGAATCAGTTAGTCACGTTTTTTGTGCCCTAGAGGTCCTTAAATATGTGAGGCTATTAGGGTTATTTAACAAGGAAACCCTAATTTGAATGCTTAGGCCCTAAGCAGCCCATGGACTCCCTCCTTAGAGGCCTTGGATGATTTCTAATGGATTTCCCCATAGAATTTGTCCACTCCTCTAATATGGAGTCCATTAGCCTAATATTCAACTATCACACAATTGATAGTTATAGTCCCTTAAGTTTAATTATTCTCTTTTAGCCAAAAAATTAATTCTCATTAATTATTGACTAATATTAATTAAACAATATGATTTCTCCTTTAATATATTATTCTCATAATATATTAATAAATCATAATTAATCATTTCTCTCCATAATTCATCCTATCAAGTTGTTTTGGTGAAGGCAACCCAAAAGGACCATGCACCATCGGGTCAACTACATACCAAAATAGTTATGGATTTAGACACTAATCCAACAGTCTCCCACTTGGATAAGTCTAATAACTATTTTGTGTATGACTTCAGATCATGATCTGCAACCGTAGCTTTCAAAAGTCGTTGTCAACTCTGATCTTATCAGATACGTGTCCTTTAGATAAGGGATCATATATTCCTCCATTCTAGATATCGTATAGACTGAGACATGGATTTAAATCATTCTCTCTGTCTATGTGTTGTTTCTTGATTTCCGATTTACGACGACTGACAACCAACTACAAGTGAACACATCAACTTAGTCCCGGCTTGGCCAAGCGCTTAGGGTGTCATCCCATACGGAGCTACCGTACATCAACACCTGATGGTGGCATGGAACAGAAGTTTACTATCCGTTCCTAGGTTACGCACATTCTCTTAACTACCTAATATCAAACTTAATTAATCTAGGTATCCTCCATAAGTCTAAGTTTATCCGTAGACTAGATCACAATGCCTATAACCAACTTTTAATACCAAATTTATTCTTAGGTGACAATGACCTATCTCTAACATATTTTTATTCCCTACAGAGCATTAGGTATTATTATTTCTTTATCTTCTCAACAAAGCTACCTTTAATACTATTATGAGACGTTATATATTTAATCCAAACATGAAATAGAATCGTACTTGGTTTGCACCTAGTACAATATATATATATATATATATATATATATATATATATATATATATATATATATATATATATATCCTAACTTATAATCCATGCAATAAACACATAATTAACATACGACTTCCATCATATATTTAATATTTTAATTAATACTTGTATTAAATCATGTTCATGAAATTGAGTATGCACTCACTTGATAAAATGGGAGACTGGTTATTTGGGCAGAGTTTTACCTAACACCTCAGATATTCCTTGACGTGACCTAAGTATAATTACTACAGAGTTTTAGTCTAATGATCCTAGAGACTAAGAATAGTCTACATCCTCACTAATCACAATGTCTACATCAAGATCTATCAAGTAAGGATAAACCAGGCAGGACAGTTGGGAGGCAGAATCATTTAAGCATAATAGCTTTTATGAAATCCAACAACCAAGCCAACATAAGCATTCTAGACACATATCCCGTAAATAGATCAATTAGTATAACGACATAGAATTACTGATAAATATTGTTTATATGTTCATAATAACGACTTATGATTGTTAATATAAGTTACACAAAAAAGACTAGAGTGTAGCTTAACTTATAGAGGTTCTTCCGAACAAAGTTAGGAAATTGAATTGGCGGAGCTTCTAATCGTTGGCTACTACTTATTCAGGGATCGCAGGCCTTCGTCGAAGGCTAAGTATAAGGGAAATGGGCAAAACTTGAGAGAATTGAGAGAGAGAGAGAGAGAGAGAGAGAGAGAGAGGAGGGGGAATGAGGGAGTGAATGACTAGCTGAAGTCTATTTATACCATAATTGTGCACCGAGCACACCTGAGACAACGCTCCTACCATTTTTCTGCCATGTGTTGCAAATATGGTGGTACACGTTCCACCTTCTAGAAGGTGCGTGCCATGCAATCCACCTGCGCATGGCGCTTCTCGGAAAACTTTAGAAAATCGTATATTCTTCATACGAACTCCGTTTTTGACGTTCTTTATATCCTCAGAAAGGTGTCGACGAGATCTACAACTTTTATTTAGACTCTGTCGGTAAATTTTAAGTTTATTTTTAAAAGCTATATTTTTAACTTGATTAGACTGTTAAACTCCGTTAAAAATTCATAACTTTCTCATATGATACCCGTTCTTGCCTGTCTTTATATCGACGGAACCATATGGACGAGATTATCAACCCTCGTTTAGATTGATTTTCCTAACAAAGAATCGATTTCTACTTCGGTTTCTGAGTCGTATACTGCTACGCTGAAACTTCTAAAAATCCTAACTTCTTCTTACGAAGCCACATTGTGGCGTTCTCTATATATACGTTCTCGGTTTAACGGCTACAACGACTTTCGTTTAGATTATTTACCCTAAATAATATTTTTTTATAATATCTAATTATCGTTACGGCTAATACTTATCTCATTTATTCTTTAATCATCTAGCTATATCTTACGAGTGTTACATTTGGTCCCTCCATGCACAAACTCCATAATCTTCTTTTTTATTGAAATTAATTACCTTAGCAACATATGCAATAGGTTTAGGGTTAGTGAATAGGAAAAAGAAACTTGAATAAACATAAGAGATGGAAACTAGCAACCAAAAAGGGAAGCGGTGATTGTAAACGTAAAGAGGTCTTAATTGGATTCAAAAGAAGGATCGATCGGCACCCATGGTTTTAATCATTTAGGAAAATATGGGGTGGTGGTATGATATGTACAACGGAAATCATGGATGAATAGACAAGGGTGGACAACACGTCGGTAAGCTAGATCGAGGACGGGAGCATGACTTAAAATTCTGGAAGGCAAAGTCTATATGCACATCGGAACATGAATATTTTGGAATCGATGTTGATATTTATCTGTCCTTTAAGAGGTAGCCACATGGCGTCAAGTAAACCGGATGAAATTCCAATAAAGGGTAGAAGGAAATTAGGGTTTTTAAATATAACAATGATTTAAGAAAATATCACTATTATAGGAGATCGTACTTTTGGTATCTACAAATCTTTTACACGTATATTTCATGAGAAGACATCAAACAAATAAATTACTTAGTGGGCTATTTTTATTTTATTCAATTGATTATTTCATATGTTTGCACAATTATTTATGTACCAATGAATTGGTAATGACGGAAGAATATCGATATGCAAAAAATTGATGATCTAGCTAGCTAGGAGGGCGGAGGCTGTAGGGTTGTTTGCGATTCAACTAAATCAGGCTACATTATTCTTATTATTAACTCAAATGCAATTATTACAATTAAATGGTGAAGATTATAGATAAAAAAGCGATGTAGGTTCAATTAATAACCCAGCTTTTCCAACACTAACCAATCTCTTCATACAAGCATAGGAATCACTACAAGAATATCAAGCTACGGCGACGACACCTATCCCGACGCCGATAGTCGTCGCTACAGGTCTATCTATGCCGACGACAAGTTGTCGCCATAGCTTTTGGAACATTTGACCAACTTTCTTTGACCGCTATATCTGTGCAGACGACAAGTCGTCGCCATAGGTCCGGCAGGAACGACGAAAATGTTGGCGGTAATATGAAAATATATACCGACGATGTGTCGTCGGTATAGGTAAGAAAAAAAGGATTTTTTATTTATTTTTATTCCAAGTGCCAGAAAAAGACAAACGACGTAGTTTTTGGACATCCTATGCCGACGACAAGTCTAGTGGGATCAAAGGTACCGTTGCATTATCATACTTGGCGTCGTGTTCCTGCCAAGTACAAAGTTGATTTATATCCCGAGCTAGAGGTAAATATACAATACATTTTATATGTATTGAATTTTACACTTATTAAATATTTTTTTACTAATCAAATATGTTTTTCCTTTTGCAGACTTATTTTGATATTGATAGGTATCGGGGCACAAACTTGTGGGAACCCCTTCGAGCGGGTATCCAAGCAGATATGCAAAGAGCTTATCGAGAGCGCAAGTATCAGATGAAAAAACATTTTGATAGAGTTGGTGGATATCGTAATGTGGAAAGGGCAAGAAGACGTCCACCGGATGATTGAACCGCCCAAGCTTGGAACGATATGATTGATTTGTTGTTTTTGACCGAGGAATACAGACGCACGTCGGAAAAAAATAAAGTTACTAGGTCGAAACTTCCACACACAAGTGCTCACGGATGTAGGCCGTATGCTCAACGACGTTATTTAGAGGTAATAAAATACATTAGTATTATTTAAAATTGTTATTAACATTTGTACAGATACATTTATTGTTTTTTCACTTATTATAGGAACAAATGGGAATCAAGTCGCAGCATATTGAGGGTTGGAGACAAATGCGCTACAAAGAAGGTTCGGGTTGATGTACAAGTCGAGCAGAAGAAGACCGGGTAAGTGATAAACGAAATGAATATGTTGTTTAAATATATTATTATTAATTATAGTTTCCTGTTTAAGGAATATTATTATTTTTTGAATGTTTAAGTTTAGTTGTTTGTTTTAATTAACATATGTTAATTGTTTTCTTTATTTTAGGAGAAAATTCAAAATGAATATGAGAAAATGCAAAACGAGGTTGGGGAAGGAGGAGAAGTAAACGAGGAAGAATGTTTAGAACGTGCCCTTGGGACGAGACGTGGACATGCTCGCGGGGTGGGTAGGAGACCAACCGCCAACTTCGGTTTAATTCCAAATGAACGGCCTTCTACTTCCAAATCGTCTCAATCCCAATTCGATGCACAACAAATGCAAGAATATTTGCAACAATATAATGCATCATTGACGGCTTGTATTCCGAACTTCCAACCACCACCATTTCCTAACTTTCTATTCAACTATAACACACAAGCAAGTAGCTCTCAACAATTTACCGAAAGGATGGAAGAAGAAGGAGAAGGAGAAGAAGAAGAAGAAGGAAAAGACGATTATGATAATGATGATTGATATTTTTTTAGTATTATGAACAATGTTAGTTAACTACTTATTGTAATATTAAACTTGAATTTGATGTTTTGAATTTGAACAATGGTACTTAGTTAATGTATTTCAATTGATATATGCTGCAATGTTTTTTGGATTTGTTAAAAATACAGGAATAGTAATGTACAAAACCTATAAAGCTAAAAAAACAACCAGTAGCTGTCCCGACGACTAGTCGTCGCTATAGGTCTATAACCGTTAACTGATAAAACCCTTTAATGACGACAAGGCGTCGTAATAGCCTCAACTTGTCCAGACGACTTGTCGTCGCCATAGCTATCCCGACGATAAGTCGTCGCCATAGGATTTTAATAAAACATTATTTTTTTTCGTCGAAAATGTCGTTGACAAAATATGTGCCGACGACATGTCGTCGCAATAGAGCTAACTATACCGACAACATCTATGCCGACGACTTAACAGACCTATGCCGACACACCTGTGCCGACGACTTTTTCCCGACAACTTGTCGTCGCCATACCCTATCCCGACGACTTGTCGTCGGCATAGGGTCTAAAATCGTCGTCTGCACAGGGTCCGATTGTTGTAGTAATGGGCAAGAACGCCTATATATATCGTCACCTTGCACAGCATTTTCGTGCACAAGCAACCATTGCAATCACATAGAAAGGAAAACATAAGTTTCTTACTCAGTACTCGTATTCTTGAAAAATGGCTAGAATGGTAATGATGGTCTTTTGTGTAGTCGTTACTTGCATGGTGGTGGCGGAAACCTATGGTCAGTCTATTACCTGTGATCAGGTGGTTAGTGACTTATCGCCATGCTATGGCTACCTAACAAATGGCGGTGCTGTGTCATCGGCATGTTGCAGTGGGGTTGACGCACTCAATAGCGCTGCAAATTCAGCCTCTGCTCGTCAGCCTGCATGTAACTGCTTGAAGAGTTTTTACTCATCCAACTCCGGCATCAATCTCTCTAACGCTGCCAGCCTTCCCAGCGACTGTGGTGTCAACCTTCCTTATAAGATCAGTCAAAGCACCGACTGTTCCACGTATGTTAATTAAATATATGTTTATATTTGTATTTTATCAATTTTCGTTTATTTTTGCATGAACACGCATAAAACTGTATTGACGTAGGTGGTTTGTCATATATTTCTGTAGGGTGGAGTGACGCGGAGATTCTTATGCATGTTTGGAAGACTGGAAGCATATATATCTAAATTACAATAAATATGGAGAGCGTTGTATAATTGTTAGACATATATGACTGTATGTGTCTCTTTAGTTTGTACCGGCCTTAATTTCACTTCAAATAAAGTTCTTGTCATTGCATTTTAATTAATAGATGAATATATAATATTCAGTAATTCAGAGTACGCATATAACTTTGAGCTGAAGGTGTGGGTGGGAAAATCCTTCACCTAAACCGAGGAATGGGTTGGAAACTTCTCCTACTATTGTTTTATTTTTTTAAAAAAATATATTTCCTATAAATATTATACTTATTTTGTAGGGAATTAAAAACCATATGTTTTGATATATATATTTTTTATAATTTTTATTAGGTATATAATTTAATAAGTATTAAAAAGGATTAAAAAAATAGTTGGCCAATAGATTTCCCTCACCATTTTTCCTTCAGTCGAGGGATAGTGTTCATCTGAGAGGGAAAACTTTCCTCACTCTTTCCTTCAGCCATATCGTCGAGTCTTATACCAAATATGAAACTTATCTTGACATATATTTAAAGAGACGAATTACAGGAATAGAAGTTTCTTATCTTCCTTGGAGAATGACTTTAAAGAGAGACGAATTACAGGAATAGACAGGCCACTTTCTGAAGGAAGATAAGAAACTTTTATTAATCACTCGAGCAAGTGTACATCAGAATTATATACAACATGTATATAGGGGCCAAACATTGCACACTCCTTCAAATGAACCATATATAGCACACATTCATCTATAATATGACCAATCCTTAATTACTAAATTAACCCTAATAAATATTAATCTTGAAGTCTAGCTTAACTTCAGACACACCCATTATGTCAGACGTTTAACACATCACCACGCTTGAGTTTTGCTCTGCTGTCATATTACTTAAGTCTTAAATTAGGTACCCTAATGTATCAACCACTAAAAACTGACTTCCTGCACTTGACTTTGCTGAGAAATTAACTTAGTCTAACCAAGAGCATTATGTTGAAATTAAGCTTAAACTTCATCCTCTACAAAACTTTTAATGCAATAAAGATGGTAACAAAGATTATTTTTGACTGTAAGAGTGGAGTCATATATTAACTTTGCAAAAGAGTCTTTGCGAAGAGATGGAATACTCCAACATATATAAAGACATAAAACACCATACTCCAACATATATAAAGACATAAAAGTTCGAGTCGCACCAATTTGTGATATACTAACATTCACTATATAAGAACTAAACAAACTTTTTATTAATCCCATATACATACAACTTTATCTTGAAGCACAACCATGGACTCCTTCGACAGGAACATTTCAAGCTTCCAAATCCTTGATCACCGTTTGATTATTTTAATTTTTTACCCACATGATTTGGCAACTTTTTGATACTCGTGACTCCTTGAGCAGTGTTGCACTCAGCCTAGGCGGCCGAGTATTCGGACCCAGACATGTATGTCTGAGGCGTCTAATTAGGAATCGGTAAGAAAACACTCAGAATTGTTCAAACTCTGTAAAACACAATGAAAATCGGTCCAACTAATCCTATTCGAAAAAACTCGGGAATTTTGACTTTTTTTTTTAGAAAAATTCTATAACTGTTATTAATATTCATCTATTTTGTTATAAATTTAATAAACTTGTGATATTTGTTATATTTATATATATATATATATATATATATATATATATATATATATATATATATATATATATATATATATATATCATTTCTTAAAATTAATTCCATATAATTTATCCAATCTATACTCGATAGTTGGCCGCCATGGGAACACCTAACGGGTTTTGCAACATTGTCAATGAACCATTCCTTTTTCTATTTTTTTACATAAACAATTTAGGAATAAATATGAAGGAAAAGGACTGATTTTATTGATAAGCAATTGCATAAGCAAAGCTACCTATTTATACTCTAAAAAGCTATAATCACTACAACTTAAAAACTGGAACAATGTGGGAATTATTTATAAGCTAATGACTCCTAAAATTACTATCTTAGATCAGGTTAGCATCACACTCATTCAACTTTAAATTAACTTCTAGCACTTACCCTTTATTCAAATTTGCATACTCCTAACTTGTTCCTAGAATACGTGACCTTTTCAACAAGTAGAGCATTTGCTAGTAGATGAGTTGTATGTTCATAAGTGTTCTAATACTTGACACAAATCTCATTATTTGTTATTAGCTTGCACATGAAATGAAAACGAGTATCAATATGTTAGGCCTAGCCGATTTAAGGCCCCAGGAAAAATAAATGAGGCCCTTGATAAATAACTTTTTTTAGTAAACGATGGTGACACCTCCGAAAAACTTTATGAATATAAAAAAATAGAATACAATACCAAGTTGTGAACTTCCCACCTATGGACAGACAGGAAATAGCTCATAGGCCCAAGAGCCAATTTCCTAGCATGTACACAGAAAACAAATTACATTACGAGATTTTTTATATACAAATTCATCTAAAATAGTATCAAGGTCAATACTTTCCAACATATCTTTCTCGATGCATAACATGGTCAAATCATTTAACCTTTCTTGTGACATTGACGATCTCAAATAGTTTTTTAATAAATTTAATTTTGAAAAACTTATTTCTGCTCTGCTACAGTAACATGTAGCGTTAATAACATTCGATATGCAATGAAAATATTTGGATAACAATCTTCTTCTTTAATAAACTCTAACATTTCAAACACAAAGATAAACACATTTGTCAAAGTCATTTGCAACACTTTTAGTTTCGAAAATAAATCATTTAAATTCACATCACACGAGTTATTATGAGCAAACTATTTTACAAAATTAGTGCAACATTTTTTAAGTTAATGGCATCTAAAAATGTGACATCTCCATTTTTACAGCTAGAAAAGACCAATTTGTTTATGCTTATTAAATCAGAATATTCTTTTGAAAAGATTTAATATGTGGAATTTCTCCCAAAAACATTATAATAATCTAATAGTCTATATCTCCTTGAATCTCTCATTATGCATATAACTTTGTATTGCTTCATGGGATACAAAGAAACTGAATGGGTCAGGTTCTGAAACATGTTGAGTACATAGAGTTTTCAACCCACAATAAATGTGTTTAATTATCAAAAAATTAACCCAATTACCCATCTTTATTTTGCTATTTATTCTTCCCTAAGAATTTATCTTAAGGGTCATCTTAATCATTATTGCTGACAGTACTCTTACAAATATTTCTCCGCAATACATGTTAGTAAGTTTATTTCTATTTTTATTCCTAAGGATTTGTCCTGAGGAATAGGCATGAAGTCCATCGCTGTCAATTTTTAGGCACGAAGTCCATCATTTTTGGTGCTTATCTAATGCGCACTAAGTCCATAACTACCAGTATCTATCTAATAGGCACTAAGAGCTGCTAATATCAATCTAATAGGGACTAAGTCCATAGTTGCCAATATTTATCCGATAGGCCTTTCATCATCTATAACATCTTTCATCTATCAACATATATATCATCTTACATCTACCCATCTTTATGATGGGTTTTAACCATAAGAATATCTTATGTGCTCATGCAAACCCTAATGCTTGGATCTAGGTTTTCTCTATTGTACATGCATTCACCCAAGACTTTAAACCCTAGATCTAGCATGTGATAATCAATATTACCATAAGAATAGGGTTTGGATCTTACCTTGATTGTTATGTAGCAATAACAATCTCAAATCCTCCTTGTAATTGGCTTTTGAAAGCTTAGAGTCACAAGTGTCACTCCTCTAATGGCTCACAAACACCAAGAGCAAGAGGATGAAGAAGGAGAAGAGAGGAGGCACCCAAAAACATCTAGAAACCCTAAGGAATCAGTTAGCCACGTTTTTTTTTTGCCCTAGGGGTCCTTAAATATGTGAGGCTATTAGGGTTATCTAACAAGGAAACCCCTAATTTGACTGCTTAGGCCCTAAGCAGCCCATGGACTCCTCCTTAGAGGCCTTGGACGATTTCTAATGGCTTTCCCCATAGAATTCGTCCACTCCTCTAATATGGAGTCCATTAGCCCAATATTCAACTATCACACAGTTGATAGTTCTAGTCCCTTAAGTTTAATTAATTTCTTTTAGCCACAAAATTAATTCTCATTAATTTTTGACTAATATTAATTAAACATTATGATTTCTCCTTTAATATATTATTCTCATAATATATTAATAAATCATAATTAATCCTTTCACTCTATAATTCATCCTATCAAGTTGCTTTGGTAAAGGCAACCCAAAAGGACCATGCACCATCGGGTCAAGTACATACCAAAATAGTTATGGACTTAGACACTAGTCCAATAGTCTCCCACTTGGATAAGTCTAATAACTATTATGTGTATGACTTCAGATCCTGATCCTTAATCGTAGCTTTCAAAAGTCGTTGTCAACTCTGATCTTATCAGCTACGCGTCCTTTAGATAAGGGATCATATATTCCTCCTTTCTAGATATCATATAGACTGAGACATGGATTTAAATCATTCTCTCTGTCTATGTGTTGTTTCCCGATTTACGATTTACGACGACAGACAACAGACTACAAGTGAACACATCAACTTAGTCCCGGCTTGGCCAATCACTTAGGGTTTTATCACTAAATCATCGAGGGGCCCACAGATATCGCTTTTATCCCACTTTAGGTAAAAGGAACAGATAAACTTTGACTCAATGTTCACTTGTACTCACTCACCGAATTACACATAAAAATATGTTTTATAACACCAATTTACTGGTGCATTTACATATTATCAATGTGTAACCGACTCGCAAAATACAACTCACACATCTCGGTTTCAAGAATATACGATATTATCGTCTCACCAATCACTCGTGATAAAATCTATGAAGCGATCCAAGTGAGCGTGGGTTTATTCCAATACTCTAATCTTATAGCAGCACTCATGAACCCTACAGCAAACTTTTGTTATGTCTAAAAGACTTTAGACAATCTACAGTCAGATTCATGACAATCTTCTTTCATTCCTACTTCCAAAGAATGAGCGACTGTGGAGGGTTTAAATAATCTTATTATTTCGGAAGTCAAAACATGCAAAGTGAAACACAAGAATAATACTAATCCCATATGGCCCCAAACTTTGGGTATAAATAAAACATTTTATTTAATCACCATATTTATTACTTATTATTTGTTGTTTCAGGTAATCAACTTCTTACTTGAATTATAACAACAATTGTCCCATGCTCTTAGCATGCACACTATGTTTACCTATGGTCCTTACTTTGTGAAATAGTATAACTGAATAACATTTTCAATCACACTCATTTCACAATTCCTAATCCATTAGTGTAAGAATACAAAATTCTCGCCACTACTAGATATGTTAGATTGTAACATTTTATGCAACGGTCATTTCGTAATGTCATGGCACAAAAGTCACCAAGACTCGGCCAACGAAATTACAAAATACTATATTGGAGATTGTTATGAGACAATTCCATGGTCATGAAGTCTCATATTCAAAGTACATTCCTTTGAACATCCTTCTTGCATAAAAGTTTCTAATCTAGACATTGATTCTCGATATCCAACTCCCAATATGGAAACATTTCCATATTTGGCATATGACAATTCATTCTAAATAGAATCTTATGTATTCATAATAATGTCAATATAGTCCATCCATGACAATACTTTCAACTGTCCACAAGCGACCAATCCTTGGCGAACCTTAGATTGTCCTTGGCAGTTGTTTAATTATTTTAATCAAAACTGGTTCTATTTCCTTTTTCCCTCTAAATGCCCTAGGCATTTGGAAAATTTTAGAACGGTCGAATATTACAGCATATGCAATCGATCATATACCCGAAGCGTACAGGATACAATGGCGCAATAAAAAACATGATACTTTACCAGTTTCTTACTATAATATCGTCATAATATTTCTGTTTTCCGTTTTCTCAAAATTCAGACTATGAAGAGGGATGCCGTAATCATAATCGTATTTTGAGAATGCAAATAATAAATATACCCTTGACTAAATACAATTAAATTTCTCAATCTAAGCTTTTAGATTGGAAACGAAGTATAACATTCTCTCCTTTAATTATAGCAAAAACAACTTTACTACCCTTGCAACTTTGCAAAGTGAAACTTTGGTTTTTCTATAATTAATATTGCCAACTTTCAATACTTAGATAATAATCATGCTACCACTAACATGATGATTATATTCATTCCAGCATAACATTTATGCTCCTACTAGCTTTGACACGTATTTAGAAACCAACTAAAATTCTAGAAAACAATACTTATTGACTTCCAAAGTTCATTGTTTCTAATAAGATATGCTTCGATAAGCCTTTATCCAAGATTCTCAAAATCACACACTTTTCCTTAGACAACTCACATGTGTGTCTAAACTAATTCGGAACTTATTTTACTAAGTCCCAAATGTTCAGACTAATTGCCAAATCTCACAATTCGAACTATGAAGAGGTATGCCGTAATCGTAATCGAATATGAGAATGCAATTTACATAATCGTTATCTTCTTAAAATCTCTCTTAGTGAAAGCTTTTCCTCATAATCATTTTCATGAAGGAGAGAAACTTTATGACACTTAGATTTTATGAGTATGTATGACATCCCCATTTTCATGGCCAGAAAAGACCGATTTTGTTTATACTTTATAAAAATTAGAGTACTTCTTTTCATAAAAATGTTGCGGAATTTGCTCCCAGAAAAACATGATAAATACGTTATCAAAACATTTTCGAAGAAACGTATTTTATTTATTTTAAAACGTTTGGGATGTCATCGTCAATACAGAAACATAAGCATAAACAGAACTTACTAGTGATCTACATCTCTTTAATCTCTCAGTGTAATGTGACTTCATGACAACACCTGTGACATAAATAAACTGAGTGGGTCAGGTTGGGAAACCTGGTGAGTACATAGGGTTTTCAACCCACAATAATATAATTATTATGTTTAAACAATTAAACAATCAACCCGATTACCCATCCCCATTATCTTCTTTATTCTTAAGGATCTACCCTAAGAATCAGCTATTCCTCATTCATTTATTCCTAAGGATCATCCTAAGGAATCGGCACGAAGTCCATCATTGCCATGATTTACACAACGGACACTAAGTCTACATAGTCGCCAGGGCTTAGACACTAAGTCTGCATAGTCGCCAGGGTTTAGGCACTAAGTCTGCATAGTCGCCAGAGTTTAGGCATCAAGTCTGCATGATCACCAAGATTTAGGTATCAAGTCTGCATGATCACCAAGGTTTTAGGCATCAAGTCTGCATGATCACCAGGGTTTAGGTATCAAGTCTACGTGATCACCAAGGTTTAGAGTACACCAGGTGAACACATCGTTCACAACACCTACAGGTTGCGAGCCTGTTAGTGTTCCACTGGATTGTCTAGAATAGTCCGTGGTTGTCATCCATACTCTGCTGAATGACGGGGCCATCGTTTAGGAAAAGGCTTCCCACATTGTTCACCTCAAACCCTCACCTCGTGGCCTATAAAACCTCTCAACTTATCGTCCAACTTATATTCCATTTATTACATCTACCCATGTTTTACCCCAACATTTTTGTAGATTTAAAATACATATACAGTTTAAACCCTTTAAAACGTGTATAAAATCGTTCAACTAGCATAGACAGCAAGTACTCAGATAATACGCACACATAACACATAATTTATATAGAATACTTCATATCTATGTGTAAGATGAAAGGGACCATGCACTCACTTGATAAGGTGGTGAGTCGGCACTCGAACAGCACTTCATTACTCTTAAAACAATTATCCCTTGAAGAAACCTAGTATCATTACAACTAGAGTTTAGTCTAACGCTTGACGAGAGTAATTTAATAGTATAGCTATTATTACTATTATATAAGCGTTAAACAATACTTATATAACCCATAATAATAGCTCAAATACTCCTTATAAGGTCCTAATAACAATACTATATTGAAACATAAGTTATACTAAAGATAGGATAGGTACAGCTCACTTACAGCGGGTTTTCTCGAAAACCGGGCTTCACTAGAGCAGCGTTCCCGAGCTGAAAGGCTCTTTTCTAGGGACTCCGGGAGCCTCGGGGCTTCCTTCGGGTGCTAGGGGGTTTACCTAGACTTTAGGGGGCTTAAGGGGAGCTAGAGAGAGTTTAGAGAGATAAAGTGGAAGAGGAAAGGTGTGAAAATGAATGGAACCCGACACATCTATTTATAGTGTGAAATCCTGATGGACTCGCCAAGTAGGATGACCTACTAGCCGAGTTGGGGCATGTGGTGGCCTTCTGGTGGTGCCACATGTCCAATTCTGGTGGTGCCACGTCACCCCTTATCGCGTATCAGCCTTCAAACTTAGAAAATCATAACTCTCGCATACGAGCTCCATTTTCGACGTTCTTTTTCTCCACACGTAGGTAAAATTAAGATCTACAACTTTCATTTAGACTTCGTCAGCTAATTCTCGACCGATCTTAAATTTAACAGTAGGAGGCGTTTAGAATGTTAAATGACCGCGAAGAATTCGTAACTCCTTCATACGGACTCCGTTTTCGCCTATCTTTTTACTGTTGAGTTCCTATTAATGAGATAATCAACTCTCATTTAGGTCGCGTAAGCCAAAAACCGCTCGAACTAAAATTCGTGTTTCGGGTCGTGCACTGCTAAGCCGAATCTTCGAAAAATCATAACTTCCTCATACAAAGTCAGATTTGGGCGTTCTTTTTTTTGACGCTCTCGGTTTAACGTATTCTATGACTTTCATTTAGATTGATAAGGCTAAAAGTCGCTCCATCATAAATTTACTATTTACGCTTCCCAGTGTCGTGCCGGTTTTGCCGTAAAACTTCGACGGGCCATAACTTCTTCGTTATAACTCGGATTTCGGCGTTCTTTATATATACTGAAACCTTGTGACATATTCTACAGTTTGGTTAAGATTATTTATTCTAAATAATATTTTGTCGAAGAGTCGTTTTGGACCCCTATTGCCTCTAAATTGACTAGCCCGGATCTGCGGGCGTTACAGTATGTGTTCCTATCCATGTGAATTTACCATAAGCATAATCGAACGATAATGTTTGTGACAAATTCAAACTCTTATGGACAGAATTTGTTCATTCTTAATTTCTTGCCATCAAGGGTCCCACCATTACTTCCAGGTTATCTAGCAGCTCACCTATGCCAGTCAATGTACATTCATTGAACAAGGTGTTTGCCCTTATTCAACCTATTGAGAATTCATAGAAATCATATGCATAGTTTACTAAATCGAAATGGCACAGAAACAAGATCATGTCAACACGATGGGTTACAAACCGCAAGTCATGTGCTAGTGTTTAATAATCGGTTTACTCTTGATTAGTTCTCGAAACTTTTCAAGATCATTTAGACTCCCACTGACCTCTTGACATATTAGATTCTCTTATTAAGAAACATTTCATGATAAACAAATATCCAAGAGTTAGTGTGTGTCTATATCAAGACAAAACATTACACACATTTGGTCTTAGTTGGTCCTTGTCTTATCCAAGACATCACAACTTACCAATTTCAAACGTGCAAGAGTAAAAAAAATAATTTTCTACTTCACATTTGATGACTGTGTGTCACTCAATTCATAATCTTGGAATACGATTCTAAGACTTGATTTTGGAACGAATTATGACTCGTCATTTTGATTTAACCATTTCAACAATTTCCGATTTCTCTTTTTAGCCATACTAGTGCACTAAGATGGCCTTAGAGGATCAATTGTGATATGGTTCTTAATCATTAAGACGATCATAAATCCGATACAAAAGTACTCTCCCTTCTTCTTAGATTGGATAAACTTTTATCTTTCTGCCTAATTGATTCTTCTTATTCGTTCTGCCATTCATTGAAACTTTTTCAATGATTCCACTTAATCTTGTAAGCATAACCACATTTACGAGACTTTTAGTAAATTATGACGAATAGTCTTATTGTTATTTGTGGTGGACTTGACTAGTGCACAACATTGTGTTCTATTCCTTTAGTCCTTCACTTGACTTACGTATTTTTGTGATCAAGGAATTAGTCTTAATCTCCTAAGTACCAAGATTTTCATACATCACATGATTCCAATCATATGATTCCAAGTTTTTGTCCAATTGAAACTTAGGTGATAGAAATCTTTCCTTACTTAGAAAATTTTTGACACTACCATAAATAACATAACTAAGAATCACATCCATTTGTAGAAATACACAAACATCAATTTTTCACAACGATTTCATTGCAAGGATATATATAAACAAGACAAATCAAAATTTTATTTTATTCATAAAAGCAGCGGAAAACATGTGCTTACAATGCAAAATCAACTAAAAAACTATGTAATCAAATATTCCTAACAAATCTATCATAACTTTCTAAGGTCAAAATCTGATCCTCGAATCCATGCGAACGTGACCCATTTCTTCGTGATCAGACTCATCTTGCTCTTCCATAAAGCTTCCTCTCTTTTCTCTGATCCTACAAAACATTCAAATGTAATCTTATCACATTATGTATTAAGAATCAATGAATAGGAACTTAATGGAGTTAGATAGTGGATTTTACCTGAAATAGAGTCAAACGTCTTGACTCTCCCATCTCTTAGATCTCTCAGGTAGACTGGGCAGCTTCGTCTGCAATGCCCCTTCTCTTAGCAATAAAAACAAATTGACTCTTTTGGAACAGCACACGGAACTACCTCAGACTTTGCCTTTCTCTTATGATCAAACTTTTCGACCATGGCATGTCTTTCGTTGCCATTTCCTATGTCCATAGAGGTTTGGAAGGTAGATCCACCAATCAACTTTGCTTTTCCAGTGCGCCAAATCATTGTTGATTCAGCGGCAATAAGAAAATAGGTGAGATCGATGAGGGTCACGTCGTGGTCTATCATATAGTACTCTCTTACGAACTCAGTATATGAGTTGGGAAGCGACTGAAGAACGCATTTAACAGCCAGCTCCTCACAAACAACGACTCCCAACATTCTTAACCTATTAATGTGTGACTTTATCTCTAAGACGTGTGCACACACTAACTTTCCTTCTTCATGTTTAATTGCCAAAAGGGCTTGAGTGAGCTTGAACTTTTCAAGCCTTTGAACTTGTGGGTTAGGGAGAAAAATAGGAGGAGGTGGAGGAAGTGAAGCATGATCTCTTGTTCCTCGATCGAATCGTGGAATATCATCATCATATGGAAGGCTTGTTCCATGGGATTTAGGAAGACCATAGTTGTCATACTTTGACATCTACAAAACGGGAAAAAATTCAAGTTAGTTGATTGATTGAGTCCTTAATAAAACACCCAAATGAGATATTAAGGCTAGGACCCAACACAATACTCTACAACTTGGGAGAGGATGTCGTAACCCAAATTGCAGAACATTTGAAGGTAAGTGAATGACGATTCACTAATTTTCCACCATGAAAAACGAATAAGAGATTAATTTTTAAATGTATTGAAAACTCCTAGATCCTTTGAGATTCATTGAACTTTTCAATGGCATGTTTAAATCTCGATATGCTCCTCGATTTGTGACTGGGATGCCAAGGATCACAAAACAGTGTGTGAATAACCATGTAAACTTACATGGTGCCCCCCAATGTTATAGTCACCTATTCGATGTGTCGGTTAACCACGCACGCTCCACCGAACTATGACAAACATCGAGTCACCCTTCGCTACCTTTGCTTAGAACCCATTTAGTGTGACGGTTAACCACACACGCTCCACTAACATCTTAGCAAGGGTACAAAGTGTAATTTCATGGAATTACATGAATTCACTTTTGCCTAAAGTAACTATGATTGGGTTTTTTTGTAAAACATTTAGTTACTTTAACATTCATTATACTTTTAATGAGGAGAGGGTTTGCCCTATCCTACCCGTTCGGCTAAGGACCCTCAACCAATCAAGGAAGCGGTGTGTGAAAGTGGACACCCATTAAACGGCCATTTTATAGGCCATAACCTTATACCCCCTTGTAGATTGGCTTCGTCAAGGAGGCCTACTAACGATAAGACTAGCAATTTAAGTTATACATATATAATATTAGACTTTTAATGTTATATATAGTATAAGGTTGTATTTTACACTTTTAAAATACTAGGTGGTCTAATTTAATAAATTACACTTTTAAGTTAATTAAATGCAAACCATATCACTATGGATTTATTAATTCTCTTTTAATTATACACTTAATTAATTTAATAAAAGTATAAGGGTGCAATTTGAACTTTTTCAAAAATTAGGGTTTTAGAATTTAACATTTTGAAATTAAACTTTTAATTAAAAAATTTTAATCCCAAAACTTGAGGGCAAGTTTTGAAACATTTCAAATCATTAGAGTTTAGAATTTAAATATTTCAAAAATTAAACTTTTTAATAAAAATTTAAATTCCAAAACTTGAGGGCAAGTTTTGAAACTTTTCAAAACTATTATATCAAAAAACAAATAAGGCAATTAAACAATTAATTGGTGATTATCTAATTATGACCTAATTCAATTTCATGTAAGATAATGATAAAATAATTCAAATAATTTAACATTTATCAAATAAGGTAACAATTACTTGAGGGCAAGTTTTGAAACATTTCAAATCATTAGGGTTTAGAATTTAAATATTTCAAAAATTAAACTTTTTAATAAAAATTTAAATTCCAAAACTTGAGGGCAAGTTTTGAAACCTTTCAAAACTATTATATCAAAAAACAAATAAGGAAATTAAACAATTAATTGGTGATTATCTAATTATGACCTAATTCAATTTCATGCAATATAATGATAAAATAATTCAAATAATTTAACATTTATCAAATGAGGTAACAATTATCTAATTAGATGACCAAAATATTTTATTTTGACAAAGATAAAATTAAGGAATCAATAAAATTCGTATTTTATTAATTTGAAACAATTATGGCAATTATCCTAAGTCAAAATAGGTAAAAAAAATCTGAAAATCCATTTGTCTGACAGCCAGACTCGCCGAGTCCCCATATGGACTCGTCGAGTTCATCCTACTCGATGAGTCCACATTGGGACTCGACGAGTTTGTCAGGTAGATGGCCAAAAACTCGACTTTTCAATCAAGAATTAAACACTAAGCATCAATACAATAGAAACAAATATATCATGGCTCTGATACCACTGATGGGTTTTAGCCATTGGAACATCCTATGTGCTCATGCAAAACCTAATGCTTGGAACTAGGTTTCTCTATTGTATATGCATTCATCCAAGACTTTAAACCCTAGATCTAGCATGTGATAATCAATATTACCATGAGAATAGGTTTTAGATCTTACCTTGATTGTTATGTAGCAATAACAATCTCAAATCCTCCTTGTAATTGGCTTCTAAAAGCTTAGAGTGACAAGTGTCACTCCTCTAATGGCTCACAAACACCAAGAGCAAGAGGATGAAGAAGGAGAAGAGAGGAGGCACCCAAAAACGTCTAGAAACCCTAAGGAATCAGTTAGCCACGTTTTTGTGCCCTAGGGGTCCTTAAATATGTGAGGCTATTAAGGTTATCTAACAAGGAAACCCTAATTTGACTGCTTAGGCCCTAAGCAGCCCATGGACTCCCTCCTTAGAGGCCTTGGACGATTTCTAATGGCTTTCCCCATAGAATTCGTCCACTCCTCTAATATGGAGTCCATTAGCCCAATATTCAACTATCACACAATTGATAGTTCTAGTCCCTTAAGTTTAATTAATCTCTTTTAGCCACAAAATTAATTCTCATTAATTCTTGACTAAAATTAATTAAACAATATGATTTCTCCTTTAATATATTATTCTCATAATATATTAATAAATCTTAATTAATCATTTCTCTCCATAATTCATCCTATCAAGTTGCTTTAGTGAATGCAACCCAAAAGGACCATGTACCATCGGGTCAAGTACATACCAAAATAGTTATAGACTTAGACACTAATCCAACACTTTACCCAATTTATAGGTGATAAAAATACATATATAGTTTAAAATCAAATAAAACTTGTATATATTGCTCATCTAACATAGATATTAGGAACACAGATAATAGGCACATATTGCATGTAATTATCTTAAATACTTTATATATATGTGTAAGATGAAAGTAACTATGCACTCACTTGATAAAGTAATGACTCACGGACAGCGCTTCGCTTTTGCACTTGGCTTTTCCTTTAACGTGACATGGGTTCAATTAACACTAAGTCTTAAGCTAATATTCCTTATGAATAAAGATAGCCTAGATCCATCATTAATTCCAAAGTCTATTAATCCATAGGTGGTAAGGGGTAGCTAGGTAGGATCATATCGGAGGTAGGGTCCGTATGGTATACAGAGTATACTGTTTGGATATCTCACTTTAAACATCTCACTAAATCCAGCCTAGACATCATCCCCGTAATTAGATCAATCAGTATAATTACCTGGAATCACTGATAAATCTTATTTATATGTTCATAATAACGACTATCACTATAAATATAAGTTACACTGAAAGAATGAGAGTGTAGTTTAACTTATCTATAGGTTCGTAAACCACCTCAAGCCACACCACGACTACGGAACAGGTTGTGTTCACGTGCAGGGTAGGATGCCGCATAACGCTTATGTGACACCCATACTTGATGGCCTAATCACATCGGTAAGATCAGTCACTAGTTACAAATTTAGTCAACTAATTCACATTTATATTGTACATAAAATTTTATCTCCCTCTTAAATCGTATTTTTCTCTTAAAAAGAAGGATTGCAATAAAATTAAATTTCAATGGTGATGAATTGATGATTAAAGAAAATCACTTATTTGCTTACAGCTTAATGATTAAGTGATATATATATATATATATATATATATATATATATATATATATATATATATATATATATATATAATAAAAGTGGTTGTCCTTTATATTTTTTATGGTTCATTAGTGTTTTACTTTTTCAGTCTAAAATGACTTAAACCAAATTATGTTATTACTTTTCTGGCATATAAAAATATAAATATCTATGGAAATAAAGATTTTTCTTATTGAAGATAATTTTCATCCTTCATAATAATTTTAATGTTAGATTATTGGTATTTTATAAGTTGTGATTTTCATCCCTAACTATATTTTAAAATTACTTCTTGGTCCATTACATAATTTTTATATATTTTTTATTTTTTTAATATTATTTTTTAGGTGAAATGATACAAAGCCCTATAATGTTTTCAAAGTTGATTGATTCATTCCCTAAAGTAATTTTTGGATTTATGGGGATAAGGTAGGTTACAACCTACTCTTTTATTCCCTTTAACCACTAATAACCAATATATCATGTGGCATGTGATCATTAGACTTTAAAAAAAAACTCACCTTATGCCCTCATAAAGCCAAAAAATAATTTCAGGGATCACTTCAACCAAAACTCAAAAGCACGCATTGAAAACAAACACTCAGCACACTTGAGCTCGACACCACATTCATAGCTTCTCTGATGGTTGTGAAGTTTCTACTTCCATCCTGTGTCACCACCAAATTTTACGTCGTCTCATTCACCGTCGTTTGCAACAGCCATCTATCACCCCTTTTCACCCTTGGGGAACCTACCAAACATCTTTGTATACTCCGACTTTGTTTTTGTCATGTCGTTTGTTTTCTTCAAAAGCACAAGTGAGTTACTCACATGATGAGAAATCTCTTTCAACGACTTACATAAATCGTCTTCGAATAGGTAAATGATTTCCTTACAGAAATGCCGGCTTATTTTAACCTTCGATTAGACTAGATTGTTATCTTTGTATATGTATAAATATTAATGCAATATACATAATGCTTAATTATGAAATACTTTTATTGTGTCAGAGTTGTTTTGAAATCTCTACTTCTTCCCATAAGCCATTGTTTACATCCCACTCCTCGTGTTTGTCCTACATCTCCTTCTTTAATCAAAACCATGCCATCAACGATTTAAAATAACAAGGGTTTAATCTTTTAATAAATTAAGCTTTTAATTTAATTAAATTTAAACCATGTTATAGATTTATTAATTATCTTTTAATTAGTCACTTACTTAAATTAATAATAAGATACATAAGGGTGTATTTTAAACTTTTCAAAATACTAGGGTTTATAATAAATTTCAAAATTAAAATAATTTGAATTTAAGATAAACCAAATATTTAATTATGGAGTTCCATTAATATCCAACTAATTAATTAAGTACTTAAAAAATCAATTATATTAACCACAAAATAGTTAAATATGTCAAATACCAATCTCCTAACATCTAGGCTTTTAATTTATCATGCAAGACATACCAAAAACGGATTTGGGATAAACATAGGAAGCACATATCAATTAAATGTTGATAAGGTAGATTAGACACAGATTTTTCGGATCTGGCCGAGCTCACGTCGTGTGAGCTGATTTACAGCAAACATATTAGCATTAGATTGAGCTCACATCGCGAGCCTCTAAGCTCGCGTCGTGAGCTGCGACAGATCATAACAGGTTTCTTTTATCGATTCACCAATGTGCAAATCCATGAAAGACAACCCATGGCTCTAATACCACTGATGGGTTTTAGAGGTTACAACACAATGCACTAAGCGGAAAATTATTCAAACAATTCAAATAAATTAGGGCACATGCAACCTAGTTGGATCTATGTCTTTCAAGAAAAACAACATATTATGAACCCTAGGTTATAAAACTTTTCTATGATCTAATTATATCATAAGAATAAGAAAACACAAACCTTTAAGATTATTATTGTAAACAATCTTTAATTCATTCTTGAATACCTTTGGTAGCGAGCGCCACAAGTGGCGCGCCTCTAATGGTTCATAAACACACCTACCAAGAGGATGAGATATGAGAGAAAAGGTGGAGGCTTGAGATTTTCAGCTATTCCTCTAAGGAATCAAGTGGCCGAAATTAGGAGGGGTATAACCTTTTATATAGTTGTGTTAGCTTAGAGCCAAAGCTAGGGTTTTAAGGAGGAAACTATGACAACCCGAATTTTGTTCCTTTATTGTAACCCGTTCCGTCAATAAAATCCGTCGTTTTCGAATTATTTTCGTTTCGTTATTAAATTAAGTCATTAAATTTGAGTCGTTTATTATGACTTAATGGGTGTTCAAACACGTTAATAACTCAAGAAAATATTCTAAATTAATAATTAGAGAATTTTTAGTTTCGACCATATCGGGTTACGACAACTTTATCGGGTGCGACCAAAAGCATCATATAACGTCAGTATCGAGTAAAATTCCACCGTGTCCAAAACTTGAACCATATATAAAGCTCAATTGACTTCATTTGAATCTTTTGCACCCTCTCTCACTACTTTCTCTCTCTCTACAACTCAATTCTTGGTCCAAAGTCATTGAATTCAAGCCCCAAATCATCAAGGTAACCATCCTAACTCGTAGTATAACCTTTTCAGCTTCCAAATTTGTGTTCAAACTATGATTTAGGACCATAAACATGTGTTTACGGCCCTGGAACACTCATGGGCCGTGAACACATATAAAATGGGTTTTGGAGCCTAAATACCCTCTCAAATCACTCATAGAGCTTAGAAATGACATAAGGACCTAATGGAATGGACTTGGAACACCTTGAACTCAACTTTTGGGGAGTAAACATGAGTTTACTGCCCAAGAACATGCTTGGTCCATACACTCCATATCATGGGCAGTAAACTCAATTTAAAGTGTTAAGATGCCACTTAAACACATCATAAGCCTGAGATTAAAGTCTAGAAGCAACCACAATCTATTTAGGGGCCTTAAACTTGATTAAAACCACTCTTATAGGATCTTACGGCCGTAAACCCCCCAAGGATATGTTCCTGAGCCGTAAACTCCTATACCTTAGTCAAATGATGCCCTAAGTCCATTCCATGACTTGTAAAATAAGTTAGAATCACATATGATTAATCTAGGGCCACCAAATCATGAAAAGAAAGGGTAATTAGGATCTTACGGCCGTAAACTCCATTTGATGGTTCCTTTGGTGGTTTAATTCCTTCCTATGCCTTAGATTAAATCCTTGCAACATTCCCCAAATCATATTTGACCCTTGAGCACCTTAAAACCCATCATCCATGAGTTCACGGCCGTGAACTCATGTGGACATGGTCTTAGGGCCATAATCTCTCCAATAGGTTTACTCTTGAGGAGCAAACTCCATACATATGCCCTATACGTCCGTAGATGCCACCTGGGTCACTCCGAACACTTGATTTGAAGTGTTTTCACGTCTTGGAGAGTATTTTCATATCTAATTAGTGGTTCAAGGTCTAATTAGATACAATTGTGTATCATTTCATATTACATAGGAACCTCACGTGTTATCAAGCCCCGATCTGACATCTAGCATCCAAACTGACACACTTCTCGACTGGTGAGTTTATACCCCTACACCTTTTTCAGTGTTTTTCAATGTTTTCAGGGGGAATACAAGCAAACTATAATCATTTTCAAAACTTAAAACTGATGTAATTCAATAAATATCTGGCAAACTTTTAGATATCTTTACCCTTTATGTATTATGAGGAGCATAAGGGATGTTTTATCGAGTATAACCACATGGATTTCAGTAAAGGAAACAATCATACTAATCAAATTATTATGGGATAATTTGGGGATCTTCAGTTCTCGTTATATGAATTTGGAATTTCATGCAATGTTAATAGATAAACTATGTCTGATTCAGTTTATCTCTGTTTATTGTAAAGTATTATGCCAGATAGTTTCTTCGTATTAAATCGTATATACTTTATTATGTTTAAAAACGATTATGATATCCGATAATGACCGAGTACGTTGTGAATAATTTAATACTAGCTTGTGAGATTCGTCTTCATTAAACCCTTTGGGTTATCAGTAAATCCTCCCCGGAAGTGTAACCAGAGTCTCCTGGAGGGAGAGCATGGAATTTGTGAATAGATCTATTCGGGACTGACAATCTCACACCTAAACTGCTAGCTACAGTTAGGCAGGCAAGCCTGGGGTGACAAATTCTGGATATCGTCCGACGTCTGACAAACATCAAGGAGGTCTCGTGGTCGTATTATCATGGTTACCCGACTCACAATACGTATTAATATAAGCTTGTTCACAGATTTTATATATATCTTTGATCTATTACGGGATGGCATTCCTATGGTTTTAAATCTATAGTTTTATGTATTAAAACTATCTAGTATGGGATGGTATTCTCATGGTTTTCAATCTATAGTTTTGTGTATTAAAACTACCTACTGTGATACGGGATGGTATTCCCATGGTTTTCAATCTAGGGTTATACGTATTAAACTGTCTTAATAAGAAAATATGGGATTTTCTTGGATAACAACTTTTTCAGAAAACTAAAGGAAACATTTTCATTTTCAGAAAACACTTATGAACTCACCAGCTTTATGCTGATTTTCAAACTGCGTGTATTCTCAGGTCCGCATTAGACAGGTACCCAGCAAATCCTTTTGGCGAAGATGGAGTTCGTAGAAGACACGTCTTTACTTTTGCTCATATATACATATGTATAACGCTTGTAACTTTTTACTTTCAAACAAATGTAAATTCTAATATGTAATGTAATGGTTGTTTACTTCGCTTACTATGTACATTGGTTATGATACTTAACATGAAGTCACCTCCGCCCCGGAACGTTTCCGCCCTGGGTTTCGGGGTGTGACAGAAACCCTAATTCTTTAGCTTAAGGCCTAAGCATCCCAACAACTCCATTTAAGAGTCCCTTGGACGAAATTTATAGCGTATTCCTAGAAGATTTCGTCCAACCCATCTAGGAGGGTTCTAGAGCCCAAATTCACAACTATCAATAAATTGTCAAACAGACCCTGCACTTTTAATTAATCTTTTAATCCCAAAATTAATTTCTGATTAAATATTAATTAAATAATATGATTTCTAATTAATATATTATTTTCATAATACATTAATAAATCATTCATTTCAATTTATTAATCAAATAATAAATTATTCCTCTTTCTCAATAGGTCATCCTGTCTAGTTGCTAGTATGAAGGCAACCCAAAAGGACTGTGCTACTATCAATTAAAGTACATAGCAACTATATTTATGGTATTAGACACCTAGTCTAACAAATATCTAATCCCAACACACTCTTACTCACACAATTCTTTGAACTCTCTCTGAATCGACTCTCCTCCTCAATTCGGTTTTCCCCTAGATTTTCAGAAATTGTTAGCGGAGCCCTAAGTCGTTGAAGGGTCCAAAAAATAGAAGCTCTCGGGTCGCAGTTCTGTGTGTGCTAGTTTTTGCTAGAAACTATGTAACTTAAGCTAAATTTATTACACTTTAAGTGTAACTTATGTTTAAGTTAGTTGATGTTATTATGAACCTATAAAAAAGATTTATCAGTGATTGCGGAAACATTCGGGGGTGGGTGACTTCACGTAGTATCATAACAGTTGAATATTGTAAAGAAAGTAAACACAACCATCATATATATAACAAAAACTTACATTGTTGCGTGTAATACATGTTTCAAAAGAATATTACAAATATGATGATTTAATATGTTTTGATAATAGACGCCTTAGCGTTCCTTCTCCAAAAGCTGATGGTTACCTATATTACTTATTCCCTAAGAAATATAAGTAGTTTTGAAAAAGTGTCAAAAATTAAGTTGGTGAGTTCACAAGCATTTTTGTACTGAAATTTGTATGTCCTTTAGTAAAAATAACTGAACGTGTTTTCCAGAAAATCCAATATTTTCTTGCCATAGTTTGAAAAAGTTCCAAAGGCTGGAGTGCAATAGTATCTTTCGTGCTCAAATGATGAAAGTGAATTTATACTCAAAATAATGTATTTACTAAATGCATTCAGGAGTCTCATAAATCAAACTTATTTAATACTTCCGTGTGAGTTTTATAACCATGTTATTGACCCAGACTGCCTGTAACAACGTTCTTTAGGCGTTGTAGTGTTATGACGTTTGTCACCCCAGACCTGCCGGTCTAACTGTAGCTAACAGTTTAGGTACGGGATTGTTAGTCTCGTATAGATCTATACACAAGTATCACGCTCTCCCTCCAAGAGATTATGGTTTATAATACAGGGCTTGAAATGCGTACTTAAGAGTATGTTGAAGCTGAATGTCTCACAACACTTAGTATTAATAGATTTATGAAAGAAAATTCTATGTTTCATGTAGATGAAAGTGATGGGTTTTAGCCATAAGAACTTTCTTATGTGCGCATGCAAAACCCTAATGCTTGGATCTAGGCTTTCTAATTAAACATGCTTTGAATCCAAGACTTCTAATGACTATTTAGGTATAAGAACAATGTTAAAACAGATCTAGAATCATACCTTTGAATCTCTTGTTTGATCTTGTTGTCTTGGAGCTTCTAGAGTCACAATTGTCACTCCTCTAATGGCTTACAAACACCAAATAGCAAGGAGGATGATTTGGGAGAGAGGAGAGGGGGGGAAATCGGCCAGGGGTTCTCTACTTTAGATGAAGTGCCGATTTCCCTTTGCCATAGGGTCTATTTATACTTGTAGACTCCTTAAGGGTTACAGCTTAAACCCTAATTGGATAATCTTCTCTTAAAGCAATCCAAATCCATTCCTTATATAACCTTTTGGACGATTTGAAGCTATCCATAGCTTCTAGAATCCGTCCACCTCTATCCAATACGGATTTATAGTCTAAAGTTTAACTATCAAACAATTGACAGTTTATACCCTCTTATTTAATTAATCTCTTTAAGTCACCAAATTAATTCCAATTAATTCTATGACTTATATTAATCAAATAACAACATTATTATTCTTTATATTATTCTCATAATATATTAATAATATTTATTCTCTCTTAATAAATCATCTTATCAAGTTGCTATGGTGAAGGCAACCCAAAAGGACCATGCACAACCGGGTCAAATACTTGCCTAATATAGTTGCAGCCTTAAACACTATTCCAACAGTCTCCCACTTGGATAAGTCTAGTAACTATATGCACAAGTACAATTCGATTTGCAATTGTAGCTCTCAAAGACGCTGTCAAACTCTGATCTAATCAATCTTGTCCTTTAGATAAGGGATCGTACAGTCCTCTGTTAGATATCATGCTGACCATTCTATGGAATGATTACTCAAGCATTTAGGTTTCTCGATCTCTGATTTATTTGACATAGAACTTAATCGAACACATTAATTCAGTTCTGACCGGGCCCCGCACATAAGTCAAATCAAATCATCGAGCGGCCGAGATATCACTTTTACCTTCTTAGATAAAAGTTACAGATAAACTTCGACTTATATGCATTTACTTATTCATTAACCAACTATACACAACAATGTGTTTTATAACACCGAGTTACTGATGCATTTTCGCATTATCAATGTACATTCAATTAACAAATAACAAACCATATATCTAGGTTTTAAGACTATATGATATTATCGTCTTGCGATCACCCTTTTATATGATATTCCATAAGGTGATTCCAGCAAGCGCGGGTTTGTTCCAATGCTCAAAACTAGTTCATAAGCACTCATGAACATTGCAGCAACCCTTTGCTATGTCTAACACCATTTAGACAATCTACATACCAATTCATGACAATCTTCATTCATATCTACTTCCAACATATGAACGATTGTGGACAATTTGAATAATTCGATTATTCCTAATAAACTCAATTATTCTGGAAGTCAAAACATGCATAGTGAAACAATAGTTAAACAATTAACATAAGATAGTAACATTACTCGTAAATAAAACTCCTTTATTTAATCATCAAATGTTAATTACATTTATCTATTACACGTTTCTAATACTATCTAATCTATGCTAATATCATCCTTCAGCCCAATACTCCTAGCATGCTGCAAGTGCTTAACCCTACTCAGTCCCTTCGTAAGCGGATCTGTTGGGTTATCTTCTGATGATATCCTCTTCACTATGAGTTGTCCTTCTTCTACACGATGTCTAATAAAGTGATATTTTCTGTCGATATGTCTAGATCTACCATGATCCCTTGGTTCCTTGGTCAAGGCAACCGCTCCTTCGTTATCACAGAAAATCTCCATGGGCTGCTTTATGGCAGGTACAACTCCAAGATCACCGATGAAGTTCTTCAGCCATATTTCCTCCTTCGATGCTTCGCTCGCTGCAATGTACTCTGATTCGCACGTTGAATCATCTACGATTTCCTGCTTGGAACTCTTCCATGTCACTGCTCCTCCATTCAGGGTAAAGACCCAGCCCGACTGCGAACGGTAGTTGTCCCTGTCGGTCTGAAAACTGGCGTCACTATACCCTCGCACCTTCAAGTCATCACTCCCTCTGAGGACTAAGAACCATTCCTTCGTCCTCCGAAGGTACTTAAGGATATTCTTCACCGCAATCCAATGGGCTCTGCCAGGATTCCCTTGATATCTACTAACCATGCTCAAAGCGAAGGCTACATCAGGGCGAGTACAAGTCATAGCATACATGATTGAGCCAACTGCGGAAGTGTATGGTACTCGGCTCATTTTTGCTATCTCAGCTTCGGTACTCGGACTTTGAGTCTTACTCAACTTGGCATTACTTTGTATCGGTAATTCTCCCTTCTTCGAGTTTTCCATACTAAAACGTTTTAGTGCCTTCTCTAAGTAAGTGTTCTGACTGAGTCCAATTAGTCTCTTACTTCTTTCTCATACTATCCTTATTCCCAAAATATAAGAAGCCTCTCCGAGGTCCTTCATAGCGAAGCACTTCCCGAGCCAGGACTTAACCTCCTGCAGAGTCGGGATGTCGTTTCCTATGAGTAATATGTCATCGACATATAGAACGAGGAAGCTTACTATACTCCCACTGGCTTTGACATATACACATGATTCATCTTCGCTTCGTACAAATCCAAACTCTTTGACTTTCTCATCGAAGCAAAGATTCCATCTGCGAGACGCTTGCTTAAGTCCATAAATGGACTTCTCAAGCTTACACACTCTATTCGGATGCTTCGGATCCACAAACCCCTCTGGCTGAGCCATGTAAACATCCTCAGCCAACTTTCCGTTAAGGAAAGTGGTCTTGACATCCATTTGCCAAATCTCATAATCATGAAATGCGGCAGTCGCTAGCATCACTCTAATAGATTTTATCTTCGCAACTGGTGAGAAGGTCTCATCATAGTCAACTCCGGGAGTTTGAGTAAAGCCCTTTGTAACCAATCGCGCCTTATATGTGTGGACGTTTCCATCCACGTCGGTCTTCTTCTTGAAGATCCATTTGCACCCAACGGTCTTACGTCCGGGCACATTATCAACCAAATTCCAAACTTGGTTGTCATACATGGATTGGATCTCACTGTCCATTGCCTCTTTCCATTTTGCAGACTCCGGGCCTGCCATGGCTTCCTTATAGCTATTAGGTTCATCTAGATTTATTAGTGTACCATCACTAATATACGTGTCCCCTTCGGTAGTAATATGAAAACCATAAAACTGGGGTTGAACTCTAACTCTTTCAGAACGTCTTAGAGGTAAGGACTCGTCAATCGGTTCAACCGGAGTTTCCTCCTCGGGTTGAGCGCCAGCGGTAGAGGTTCCTTGATCAATCGATTCTTGAATCTCTTCAAGTTCGATTTGCCTCCCACTGTCTCCTTGGCTTATGAGTTCTTGCTCTCGGAAAAACCCCTCTCCTCGCAACGAAGACAACATTTTCCTTCAGTCTATAGAAGAGATATCCAAAGGATTTCTGCGGGTAGCCGATGAAAATACATTGCTCACTTCGAGGTTCGAGCTTGTCGTGAGTATCTCGTCTTACGAAAGTCTCGCAACCCCAAACCTTGATATGTGCTAACGAGGGAGCTTTCCTTGTCCACATCTCGTGAGGTGTTTTGGCAACCTTCTTAGTAAGGACTCGGTTAAGGATATGGGCGGCAGTCTCTAAGGCATACCCCCAAAAAGAGATAGGTAGTGAAGCACGACTCATCATAGAGCGAACCATATCCAATAGGGTTCGATTACACCTTTCTGCCACACCATTCAACTGCGGTGTCCTAGGAGGCGTCAATTGTGAAACTATTCCACACTCTTTGAGATAATCGTGGAATTCAAGAATTAGGTACTCTCCTCCTCGATCGGATCGAAGCATCTTGATTTTCCTGCCCAATTGATTCTCCACTTCATTCTTGAACTCTTTGAACTTTTCAAAGGTTTCTGACTTTTTGCTTGATTAAATAGATATACCCATATCTACTATAATCATCGGTAAAAGTCACGTAGAAGCGGTTCCCATCCTTCGTGGTTGATCTAAATGGTCCACATACATCGGTATGTATTAGGTCCAATAGACCCTCACCCCTTTCACACGTACTCGTAAAGGGTGATTTGGTCATCTTTCCAAGCAAACAAGATTCGCACGTGTCATCTTCCCTAAGGTCGAATGACTCCAACACTGCATCCTTTTGGAGTTGGGCTATGCGTTTCTTGTTGACATGTCCAAGATGACAATGCCACAAGGATGCTTTATCCATACTAGTGGAAGAATCTATGTTCAAAACATCATTTCCTAAGTTATCAACAATCATAACAGTTTCATAAATCCCATTACATGGTATAGCTTCAAAGTAAAAGAAACCATTTAGATAAGCCAAAATAGAACCATTCTCATTATTAAAAGAAAATCTAAAACCTTGTCTAAACAAACCATGAAATGAAATGATGTTTCTAGCCATTTCTGGCGAATAGCAACAATTGTTCAAATTTAAACATAAATTATTCCTAAGCACTAAAGAATACACTCCAATCTTGGTCACAGGCGACGATCTTCTGTTCCCCATGATTAGATTTATGCTTCCTTGCTCCACATCCCTACTTCTTCTTAGTCCCTGCACATTAGAACAAATGTGGTAACCACAACCGGTATCAAGAACCCAAGAAATAGCATGATTAGAATCGTTAGATTTAATTGTGTATATACCTGCGAAAGATGGCTTGATCTTTCCTTCCTTGATGGCTTGCAGGTACTCTGGGCAGCTTCTCTTCCAATGTCCTATCTTGTGGCAGTGGTGGCACTCTGCCTCCTTAGGGTTAGGGCAGGGCTTAGCGGGATCAACTTTGGTCCCACTAGAAGAGGCACCATCTCGGGCTTTAACCTTGCGATAGTTCTTAGACGAAGCCTTCCTCTTCTTTCCCTTTCCTTGACCAATAGCCAAGACAGGAGCAGCGGGTGGATTGGGAGTTGGTGCAACAGACTTGTCTTTGAAGTTGCTCTCAGCGACCCTTAAGAGACCTTGGAGTTTTCTTAGGGTGACCTCCTCTTTGTTCATGTGGTAGGTCATCCTAAATTGATTGTACATCCGAGGCAAAGAGTGAAGCACCATGTCGATCGCCAAGTCTTCCCCAAAGTCAACATTTAACTTGCGAAGGCGGTCGACATACCTTTGCATCTTTTGCAGGTGCACGGTAAGAGATTCTCCATGACCCATTTTAGCGGAAATCATGTTGATGAAAATCTCATAACGCTCTTGTCTCGCGTTTTGGTGGTATCTCTCCAATAAGTCTTGATGCATCTCGTACGGGTACATGTCCTCATAGGACTTTTGGAATTCGGAGTTCATGGTGGCTATCATGATTCGATGTACCTTCGTTGCATCTCGCTCATGAGTTTCAAAAGCGGTAATTTCAGCCGGAGTAGCGATTTCAGGGTTGATTTTCTCGAGCTTCTCATTGAGGACATACTCCTTATCCTCATAGCGAGCAATGGTGCGAATGTATCTTATCCATTCACTAAAGTTTGTTCCATCGAAGGTGACCTTCTGGCAAAGGCTCATCAACGTGAAAGAACTAGCAGCAGCGTTGTTTGTGTTTGACATCTACAAATAGAAAGGACAAAGATAGATTAGAATATGAATCCTAATTATCAACCAATAAGAAAAATTAGGGCTAGGATCCAACAACAACATTTACATGTTAGAAAAGGGATGTCGTAATCTAACATGCAAATAAATTGAAGGTAAGTGAATGACGATTCACTAATTCTCCACCATAAAAACTAACTATAAGTACTAAATGTATTGAGAATTCCTAGGTTCGGATGAGATTCATTGAAACTATTCAATGGCATGTTTAAATCTCGATATGCCCCTCTTGTTTATGACTGGGATACCGAGGATCACAAAGTGGGTGTGAATTACCATGCAAATTCACATGGTGCCTTCATTGTAACGATCACCTATTCGATGTGCCGGTAAACCACACATGCTCCATCGAACTATGATAAACAATGAATCACCCTTTGCCACCTTTGCTTAGAACCAATTAGTGTGCCGGTAAACCACACACGCTCCACTAACTTCTTAGCAAGGGTGCAAAGTGTAATTTCATGGGATTGCATCAATTCACTTTTCCAAAAGTAACTAAGATTGGGAAATTTTAAAAATGTGTAGTTACTTTGCATTACTTATTATACTTTTAATGAGAGGATGAGGTTTCCCTATCCTACCCGTTCGGCTAACAACCCTCCACCGATCAAGCAAGCGGTGGGTGTGAGCGTACACCCATTAAGCACCATTTTATAGGCCGCAACCTTATACCCACCTTATAGATCGGCTTCGTGAATGAGGCTTACTAACGGTAAGACTAGCATTTTAGTTATATATATATATATATATATATATATATATATATATATATATATATATAATTAAAACTTTTAATCACAAATATAAATTTCAAAAAACTTGAGGACAAGTTCTAAACATTTAAAACATGGAGGATCAAATAACAAATAATTTCAATTAACAATTAATTTCCTAATTATCTATATTTGATTTATTCAAGATTTCTTTCAAGATAATTACCAAAATAATCAAAATAATTAATTAATTATCATATAATGAAATTAAATATTTTATTAGTTGAGAAATATCTTTAATTAGATCAAGATAATCGACATATATATCAAAAAAATCGGATTAGGGTTGATCTAATATGATTAAGGTAAGTTTCCATAAGATAATCATGAAGAAATCCCGAATCTGGCCATTCCTGACGCTTGGACTCGCCGAGTGCACCAAGGGACTCGCCGAGTCAAACCAACTCGCCGAGTCCACTATGGAACTCGCCGAGTCCATGACTCAGAAACACAAAAATCGGATTTTGCAGTTAAGTTTCAAACAAATAAGCAATAATTTAATGAAAACCAAGCTAGGCTCTGATACCACTGATGGGTTTTAGCCATAAGAACTTTCTTTTGTGCGCATGCAAAACCCTAATGCTTGGATCTAGGATTTCTAATTAAACATAATTTGAATCCAAGACTTCTAATGACTATTTAGGTATAAGAACAATGTTAAAACAGATCTAGAATCATACCTTTGAATCTCTTGTTTGATCTTGTTGTCTTGGAGCTTCTAGAGTCACAATTGTCACTCCTCTAATGGCTTACAAACACCAAATAGCAAGGAGGATGATTTGGGAGAGAGGAGAGGGGGGGAAATCGGCCAGGGGTTCTCTACTTTAGATGAAGTGCCGATTTCCCTTTGCCATAGGGTCTATTTATACTTGTAGACTCCTTAAGGGTTACAGCTTAAACCCTAATTGGATAATCTTCTCTTAAATCAATCCAAATCCATTCCTTAGATAACCTTTTGGACGATTTGAAGCTATCCATAGCTTCTAGAATCCGTCCACCTCTATCCAATATGGATTTACAGTCTAAAGTTTAACTATCAAACAATTGACAGTTTATACCCTCTTATTTAATTAATCTCTTTAAGTCACCAAATTAATTCCAATTAATTCTATGACTTATATTAATCAAATAACAACATTATTATTCTTTATATTATTCTCATAATATATTAATAATATTTATTCTCTCTTAATAAATCATCCTATCAAGTTGCTATGGTGAAGGCAACCCAAAATGACCATGCACAACCGGGTCAAATACTTGCCTAATATAGTTGCAGCCTTAGACACTATTCCAACAGAAAGTATTTCATTTTCATAATGTTTACGTAAAGATGTAATGAATAACTTGTAAACTATACCCATTATAGTTTTTCCGAAAGTGTGTACCATTTGGTGATAAAAACTCGATGTAATACTAACTTTGTATATAGATTATACGTTGATATTGAAGTTAGTTAGCATTTATAAAAATGTAGGTGGTGTGTTTGGATCAATATAAAACGATAAGTTTTTCTCGTATTGCACTTGTATTTCCCCCCCCCCCCCTAAAATATGAAAATACATGAAAAGAAAGTAGGGGTATGAACTCACTTGGAAAGTGTGACGATTCGAGGAAAACGAGCTTTTTCTCGGGCGACACTTCGACTGGAAAGTGGCGAGATTCTCGTGAATCTCGGGGTTGAGGTATGAAACCGGCGTGTCGAGATGCTAAATGGGGAGTAAAAGTGAGAGAGAAGAGAGAAATAGGCAAGGAAAGTCGGAGGTCTCGCTTGGTATTTATAGGTGAGGAAAAATGCCCTCGTACGCTGGGCGTACATCGAAGTACGCGGGGCGTACCTCGTACGCTGGGCGTACCCTCGTACGCGGGGCGTACGTCAGCGATGACGTCAAAGTCCCCGGTCTTCGGATGGGATGGCCATAGAGTGGTAGGGGCGACGTGGCCGATCCGAGTCCGTGCATCACGTACGCTAGGCGTACTCCGAAGTACGTTGTGCGTACTCCTACGGATAAGCCTCGAAATGTGTGCCAAAAACTTCAAAAATGCGTAACTTTCACATATGAGCTCTGTTTTTGACGTTCTTTATATCCACGCGTAGGTGAGAATATACTCTACAACTTTCATTTAGACTTCGTCGGCTGATTTTGAATTTAATTTTTAGTATTTTATTTTAAATAGGCCGGGACAGGATAATTTCGTTAAAAATCCAAAACTTCTTTATTTGATGTCCGTTTTCGTCTGTCTTTTTACCATTGTACTACTATTGTAGAGACCTTCAACTCTCGTTTAGGTTGCTTCGGCTAAAAATCGCTCGATCTTTATCCCGAGTTTTTAGCTGTCTACCGCTGTTCCGAAACATAGAAAAATCGTAACTTCTTTATACGAAGTCAGATTTGGGCATTCTTTATATGCATGCTCACAGTTTAACGTAATCTATGGCTTTTGTTTAGGTATCTAGGGATAAAAAGTATTTTATTGAAGTTTCACTTTTTACGCTTATCAGTGTTTTACTGGGTGTGTCGTGGATTTTCGATTGGTCATAACTTCTTCGTTATAACTCGGATTTGAGTGTTCTTTATATTTTTGGAAACCTTGGCACGATATCTAACACTTTATGCATCCCAATTTAGGTTTTAGAGCACTTCATTTTTGACACTAATTTCTTTGATTCTAAATAGTTCATTATATTTGACTTTTTGAATGTTACATCGGTTTGCAAAATATCGGGTTGTCACATCATCCCCCTATTAGAGGGAATTTCGTTTCACAATTTAATCTAAGATAGAGTGCTAGGAAAAAGATGCGGGTACTTTTATTTCATCTGATCCTCACGTTCCCATGTGTATTCTGGTCCTTGCTTGGCGTTCCAATGGACCTTCACAATGGGTATGTGGCTTTGTTTAGTTCTTTTAATTTCCCGATCCATGATCTCTACTGGCTCTTCTAAGAATTGGAGATTCTCGTTGATTTCAATTTCATCCAGAGGGATAACGAGGGTCTCATCGGACAAGCACTTCTTTAGGTTCGATACGTGAAAGGTAGGGTGTACGTTGTTGAGTTCCTGCGGTAATCGAAGTTTGTAACCCACCGGGCCGATCCTGGCAAGGATCTCGAATGGTCCGATATACCTTGGGTTTATCTTCCCACGCTTTCTGAAACGTATAAATCCCTTCCAGGGCGAGACTTTTAGTAGTACCCGGTCCCCAACCTGGAACTCCAAGGGTTTCTGTCTTTTATCCGCATAACTCTTTTATCTGTCTCTTGAAGCCTTCAGTTGCTCCCGGATTTGAACAATCTTCTCCGTAGTTTCCCTTATGATTTCTGGCCCAGTGAGAGTGTTGTCCGTTGCCTGTCCTCTTGCTAGTTGTGTGTCACCCACTTCAACCCAACACAGAGGTGATCTACACTTTCGGCCGTAGAGGGCTTCGAATGGGGCAACCTTGATGCTAGTGTGGTAGTTATTGTTGTACGAAAACTCGACCAATGGTAAATGGGTATCCCAAGCCTTACCAAAATCGATCACACAAGCTCTCAGCATATCTTCTAAGGTTTGTATGGTTCTCTCACTCTGGCCGTCAGTCTATGGGTGATAAGCGGTACTCATGTCCAACCTTGTTCCTAGAGATCTTTGTAGCGACTGCCAGAACCTCGAGGTGAATCTATTATCTCAGTACGAGATAATGGATATTTGCACACCATGCAGTCGTATAATCTCCCTGATGTATGTTCTAGTTAGCTTATCCAGTTTATCCGTTTCTTTGATTGGTAGGAAGTGCGCGGACTTACTTAACCTGTCGACGGTCACCCAGATGGTGTCGAGTCCGCTTGCCGTCTTGGGTAACTTGGTTATGAAGTCCATGGTTATCCGCTCCCACTTCCATTCGGGTATTTCCGGTTGTTGCAACAATCCCGAGGGCTTTTGGTAATCCACTTTGACTTTGGCGCAAGTCGGACATTTGCCTACATAAGTAGCAATTTCGGCATTCATGTTCGGCCACCAATACAGTTTCTTGAGGTCCAAATACATCTTATCTGAACCGGGATGTATGGAGTATCGTGTCTTATAGGCTTCTTCCATGACAACTTCTCTGAATCCGCCAAACTTCGTCGTCCAGATCCGATTCATGAAGTAACGAACTCCATCATCCTTGACTTCAAAATTCTTATCCATTCCTCTTAAGGCTTCCCCTGCCACATTTTCGGAATTCAAGGCTTCTATTTGAGCTTCCTTGATTTGCGTGGACAGGTGTGAATGGATTGTCATAGTTAAAGATTTCACTCGGCGGCCCGAGTGTTCCTTCAGGCTGAGTGCATCAGCTACCACATTAGCTTTTCTGGGATGATAACGAATTTCGCATTCGTAATCGTTTAGTAGTTCTACCCACCGTATTTGTCTCATGTTGAGTTCTTTCTGGTTAAGGATATGCTGGAGGCTTTTATGATCAGTGAACATTGTACATTTCATGTCGTAGAGATAGTGCCTCCAGATCTTTAGAGCGAAAATGACTGCTCCTAGTTAGAGATCGTGTGTCGTCTATTTTACCTCGTGCGTCTTCGGTTGTCTTGAGGCGTAGGCGATGACCTTCCCTCACTACATTAGAACGCATCCAAGTCCTTGGTTTGACGCATCACAGTAGACCACAAAGTCTTCTGTTCCATCTGATAAGGTTAAAATAGGTGCACTACATAGGGCTCGCTTTAGTGTTTGGAATGCGATGTCTTGTTTTTCTCCCCATTCGAAGGTTACACTCTTCTGAGTCAGGGTGGTAAGCGGCTTAGCAATCTTTGAGAAGTTTTGTATGAACCTTCGGTAATACCCGGCGAGGCCCAAGAATTGTCGGATTTCCGTTGGACTCCTTGGAGTTGTCCAGTTCTCGATTGCCTTGATTTTGGAAGGGTCCACGTGTATCCCCTCCTTGCTGACCACGTGACCTAGGAAATCTACTTCCCGAATCCAAAATTCGCAATCTAAAATTCTCACTTTAAGAATTTTGCGTATAGCTTCTCTGTCCTTAATGTTTCCAAAACTTGTCGGAGGTGTTTCCTATGTTCCTCCTTGCTCCTTGAATAGATAAGTATATCATCTATGAACACGATCACAAATTTATCCATGAAGGGAAGACATACTCGGTTCATCAAGTCCATGAACACCGCTGGTGCATTTGTCAATCCAAAGGGGATCACTACAAACTCGTAGTGACCATAGCGAGTTCGGAATGCCGTTTTGGGAATGTCTCCTTCCAGGACTCGCAACTGGTGATACCCAGATCTTAAATCGATCTTTGAGAAGTATCTCGCTCCTTGTAGTTGGTCGAACAGATCGTCTATGCGCGGTAAGGGATATCGGTTCTTGAACGTGAGTTTGTTCAGTTCCCGGTAATCGATGCACATGCGAAAAGATCCGTCCTTCTTCTTTACGAACAGGACTGGTGCTCCCCATGGTGAGGAGCTCATTCTAATGAAGCCTTTGCTCAGTAGCTCGTTTAATTGACTGGACAGTTCCTGCATCTCGTATGGGGCTAGACGGTATGGCGATTTTGCCACTGGGGTAGCTTCGGGAATCAAGTCGATCCTGAACTCGACTTGGCGCTCCGATGGGACTCTTGGAAGATCTTCTGGGAAGATGTCGGGGAAATTGCGGACTTCCGAAATGTCTTTAATGTCTTTCGCTTCTCGTTTCTTGTCTACCACGTGGGATAGAAAGGCATGATATTCCTTGCAAAGGTATTTTTGGGCTTTAACGCAGGAGATGATTTGTAAATTTGTACTGGGTTTGTCACCATAAATGACAAGAGTTTTGTCGCTTGGTAGATTGAGGCGAACGACCCTTTCATGAAAAAGTATATCGGCATGGTGAAGGCTTAACCAGTCCATACCGATGTTGACATCAAAACTTCTTATAGTAATTGCATAAGATCGATTTGGAATGAGTGTTCATTTAAATTTATCGTACAGCCTATGTACATATCGTTTGCGCTTTCCGTTTTACCGTTTGCCATTTCTATTGTGAATATTTTTTTGAGTGCTTGGGGTTTTTGATTAAGTAAGTGTTTGAATTTATGCCTCACGAAGCTTCTCTCCGCACCACAGTCAAAGAGTATGCATGCATAAATGTTGTTGAGGAGAAACGTAACCGTAACCACTGTGGGATCGGCTATTGCCTCATTCTGCCGTATTGCCAGTACTCTTCCTACACCGCCAACATTCTTTGCTTTAGGGAAGTCCCTCTTGTAGTGCCCAGTTTCCCCACACCCAAAACATATATGGCTTACTCCAACACCAGGAACTTGGGTGATTGGTCGCGCCGGTGCCTTACAGAAACGGGCAGTGTGCCCTTTCCTTTCGCAGTTTTTACAATGCATCTCCCGGCAATTACCGTGGTGATGGTAATTGCATTTGTTGCACTTTGGCAGGTTCCCAGCATATTGTTTTGTCGGCGCGGGGCTAGCGGGAACAACAGTGGGGGCAGTAGCGGCATGGACCGCCACTATTTGTTTCTTTGAAGGTTCCTGCGAAGTTTGACCTTTCCTCTTGTTCCAAAACTTCTTCTTGTTGTTGTTATTGGGATTGCTGTCATTGTTGTTGCTCCCTTTGGTTGGTTCCGGAATGACGGTTGTGACACTTTGGCAGACTCCATGATCAACGAGAGATTGTGCCAGTGCCTTAGCGCTGTCGAACGTTGTGGGTTTGGAAGCTAGCACACTTCCTCGAAGCTGGGGCGACAGCCCCAAGATATACCTTTCCACCTTTTGGTTTTCCATAACCATCATTCCTGGGCAAAGTATCGTCAAGTCACTGAATCTATTTGTATAGCTTGTGATGTCTGATCCTACCATTGTAAGGCCCCAAAGCTCTTGCTCGAGCTTCTGAATCTCACCCCTTGGGCAGTACTCTCGTAGTAGCATCCGTTTCAGGTTCTCCCAACCCATGGAGTTTGCCACCACCAGAGTGAGTGACTTGACGTGGCCATTCCACCGCGTTAGGGCTCGCTCGGAGAAAGTACAGGCAACAAATTTTACTTTGCTTTCTTCGAGGTATGAGTATATCTCAAACACAACTTCCGTTTTCTCTATCCATTGGGATAGATCCATCACTCCCCCAATTCCATTAAAAGGGATGGGTTTGTTGTTGGAGAAGTATTTATAGGTACATTCCCCGGAACGACCTTGGTTTTGGCCATTTGTAGAGCTGTTTATCCCTCCTCCTGATCCGTTGTTACTCATTTGTGTCATTGCTACGGTTACGGCGACTGTTACAGCAACCTGAAAAGTAGCAGAATCCATCGATGGAGGGGGTGGTGGAGGTGGTCCTGGTGCTTCGTTTGTATTGAAACATCGGGGATTCCTTCTTGGTGGCATGATTCTGCCACAAGTTAAGAGACAAATACTTGATAAGTCATTTGAAATGATTAAGGAAGGTTTATAAATTTTGGTTCTGAACATTTCTGGTTTTTGTATGTTAACGGAAGCTTTCAAAAAAAAATAAGCGTATGATTCTTTTACGAATTAATGGGATACTCAAGGAAGTAATAAATGCGTGTCAATTTCATTGATATTAGTATATGATACAACGATCAGGAAAATTTGACCTCTTATAGGTCTAGGGTACATCAATGAAAATGGGAAAATTTGACAGCATTCCGGCCTCCGAATTGTGTACTCACAATCCGTCATGTTTACATTTATACAAGAAAAGGTAACACCAACACTTAGCCGATAGGTATAAATATAGCGCCAGAAGTACGCGTTCTACTCCGAGCGGGTAGGACACTACGGACCATGGTAGGTAGTTGGGGAAGTCTTTGCTCGGGCTACCTGACGTTCAGCCTCGATGATACGCCTCTCCATTGCGGCTTGTTGCTCACGGAACTCCCTTACTTCGGCTCTAGCAGCAGTAATGTCTTTCTGAAGGGAAAAGGTGTGCTCTATTGTCCGATCATGTTCTTCGTCCAGACGACGAAGACGTACCGCAGTGACAGCAGCGGTGGCCCCAATATCCAAGAGTTGGCTGGCATTTGCTCTTGCTTGATCGCCTTGGTTGGCAATGCGACGAACCATGACAGGGAGTGCCCTGTCAGCCGAACCCCCGTTGCGGAGGTTATAAAAGCTTCGCGCCATGCCGTAGGGTGGGCGTTGCCCTTGTTCTCTGCTCCATTGCTTCAGATCCATAGCCCAGCGGGGCGTTGGGCCCTGAAAGTCTGGTCGGGGAATTGCTGCTTCTTGGGGAGGGTTGTAGACCTCAGGCTCCGAGTCTGTGCTCCCACCATCTCCTTCTTCTTCTGATCCTTCGTCTGGGTCTTCCTTAGGATCCTCTTCTGGTTCTTCCTTGGGAGTTTCCTCTTCGGAATCATCTTCTGGTTCGTCCTCAATCCAACCTCCATTTCCTTGGTTGGGATAGTAGGGGTCCCCGGGAATGTGAAATCCTGCCATTTTGTCTGGTCGAGAAGTAGAGGTAAGAAAACTTAGGAGTAAAAAAAAAGGTAATTTTTGATAAAGAAATATTTATTTGACGATTTCCAAATTTTAACTAAATATTGAGGTATGTTTTCTATAGCCCTTATGGTTCTATAAAATACTCCTATAGTATTTCAAATTTGTAAGTTTGACTCTAGTAATTTCTTTGGTAAGTTTTCGACTTGTTACTCACTACGACCATTCCTCGACATATGTTGATCACATCAAAGATAAATATAGTTGATCAGGCTATATTTATTCTCGATTTGATTACATATCCCGAGGCCTAGTGGTAGTGTCACAACTTGCCTTAATACTTTTATAAAATTTTGCTATGATACGAGATCGATGCATGCGTGTACTTATACTTTTTATAAAAAAAATGTATATCACTTTAATTTATTAAAAGTATCGTTTATGAAAATGTTTTTGTCAGAGGGTTTTTGGTCCCTTTGAATTTATAGTTTGTATATCTTATGTGGTTCGATATACTTAGTTCACTATAAAAAATGCTCTGATACCAATCTGTCACACCCCCACACCAGAATTGCGGAAACAATCGGGGGTGGGTGACTTCACGTAGTATCATAACAGTTGAATATTGTAAAGAAAGTAAACACAACCATCATATATATAACAAAAACTTACATTGTTGCGTGTAATACATGTTTCAAAAGAATATTACAAATATGATGATTTAAAATGTTTTGATAATAGACGCCTTAGCGTTCCTTCTCCAAAAGCTGATGGTTACCTGTATTACTGATTCCCTGAGAAATACAAGTAGTTTTGAAAAAGTGTCAAAAATTAAGTTGGTAAGTTCATAAGCGTTTTTGTACTGAAATTAGTATGTCCTTTAGTAAAAATAACTAAACGTGTTTTATAGATAATCCAATATTTTCTTGCCATAGTTTGAAAAAGTTCCAAAGGCTGGAGTGCAATAGTATCTTTCGTGCTCAAATGATGAAAGTGAATTTATACTCAAAATAATGTATTTACTAAATGCATTCAAGAGTCTCATAAATCAAACTTATTTAATATTTTCGTGTGAGTTTTATAACCATTGACCCAGACTGCCTGTAACAACGTTCTTTAGGCATTGTAGTGTTATGACGTTTATCACCCCAGACCTGCCGGTCTAACTGTAGCTAACAGTTTAGGTGTGGGATTGTCAGTCCCGTATAAATCTATACACAAGTATCACGCTCTCCCTCCAAGAGATTATGGTTTATAATACAGGGCTTGAAATGCGTACTTGAGAGTACGTTGAAGCTGAATGTCTCACAACACTTAGTATTAATAGATTTATGAAAGAAAAGTCTATGTTTCATGTAGATGAAAGTATTTCATTTTCATAATGTTTATGTAAAGATGTAATGAATAACTTGTAAACTATACCCATTATAGTTTTTCCGAAAGTGTGTACCATTTGGTGATAAAAACTTGATGTAATACTAACTTTGTATATAGATTATACGTTGATATTGAAGTTATTTAACATTTATAAAAATGTAGGTGGTGTATTTGGATCTGTATAAAACGATAAGTTTTTCTCGTATTGCACTTGTATTCCCCCCCCCCCCTAAAATATGAAAAGACGTGAAAAGAAAGTAGGGATATGAACTCACTTGGAAAGTGTGACGATTCGAGGAAAACGAGCTTTTTCTCGGGCGGTACTTCGACTGGAAAGTGGCAAGATTCTCGGGAATCTCGGGGCTGAGGTATGAAACCGGCGTGTCGGGGTCATCTCGGGATGCTAAACGGGGAGTAAAAGTGAGAGACAAGAGAGAAATGGGCAAGGAAAGTCGGAGGTCTCGCTTGGTATTTATAGGTGAGGAAAACTACCCTCGTACGCTGGGCGTACACCGAAGTACGCGGGGCGTATGTCAGCGATGACGTCAAAGTCCCCGGTCTTCGAATGGGATGGCCATAGAGTGGTAGGGGCGACGTGGCCGATCCGAGTCCACGCATCACATACGCTGGGCGTACTCCTTCGGATAAGCCTCGAAGTGTGTGCCAAAAACTTCAAAAATGCGTAACTTTCGCATACGAGCTCCGTTTTTGACGTTCTTTATATCCACGCGTAGGTGAGAATATACTCTACAACTTTCATTTAGACTTCGTCGGCTGATTTTGACTTTAATTTTTAATATTTTATTTTAAATAGGGCGGGACAGGATAATTTCGTTAAAAATCCATAACTTCTTTATCTGATGTCCGTTTTCGTCTGTCTTTTTACCATTGTAGTACTATTGTAGAGACCTTCAACTCTCTTTTAGGTTGCGTCGGCTAAAAATCGCTCGATCTTTATCCCGAGTTTTTAGCTGTCTACCGCTGTTCCGAAACATAGAAAAATCGTAACTTCTTTATACGAAGTCAGATTTGGGCGTTCTTTTTATGCATGCTCACGGTTTAACGTAATCTACGACTTTCGCTTAGGTGTCTAGGGCTAAAAAGTATTTTATTGAAGTTTCGCTTTTTACGCTTATCGGTGTTTTACTAGGTGTGTCGTGAATTTTCGATTGGTCATAACTTCTTCGTTATAACTTGGATTTGAGTGTTCTTTATATTTTTGGAAACCTTGGCACGATATCTAACACTTTATGCATCCCAATTTAGGTTTTAGAACACTTCATTTTTTACGCTGATTTCTTTGATTCTAAATAGTTCATTATATTTGACTTTTTGAATGTTACATTGGTTTGAAAAATATCGGGTTGTCACAATATAAGTCTAAGACTTAGTGATGTGCTTACCTAGGTTATATCAAAGGAAAAGACAATTTGTTAGACGAAGCGTTGCTGAAATAACTAGTCATCCACTTTTAACAAGTGAGTGTATTGTTACTTTCATGATCACAATTTTAATACAGGTATCCAATAAATTTATTAAATATTTGTAGAGGGCTTCCGTGTGAATCATGTGCTTATTGCGTGGAATATATGCTAGATATACATTTGATGATATACGATGTGCGAACCAAATATAGTTCTATATGTGTTAAGATGTGTATATACAATATTATCACATGATAAAAAGAATAAAATTATTATTACGGAGAAAGTGAATGTATATTAATACATAGTACTTTGTATCTAATATATACACTAAATTTAGGATGGTATTGTCTAAACCGAGTTGCTATTAGAAGTTGATTGTAAGCAATGTGGTCTTGCTTAGTGATAAGACTCGTAGATAATGCTTAGCTCAAGTTAAGTTGATAGAGTGTTAGTTATACCCTAAGACTTACATAGGACGCTTAGTTCAATTAAGTTTGGATATTGGGTAGCATCTTATTAAGGGAAGTGTGTGAGACAGGAGTGAAGAGTAGAGTTATGTTTAGTGACACTATCAGGTGTTGATGGTACGAATTACGTATCGAAGTATGACTAAGTATTCATTTTGGATGACCATAAATGGTGGTTCCAGATTAGGCAACTATAACGGCATGTCTGGTCATATCCCAGAGTAAGATGACAACACTCGATCACTCTAGACACTCCTGTGAATTACGTTGCTAGTGTCGACCCAGAACCTCTAAACGTGAATAAAATGAGATACCATATTCATCAAATACTATGATGGCTCGAGTGCCTTTGTGACTTACGCTGGCCAAGGAAGCCCCTAGTTGTGTAGTCAAATCCTTGCTCTAAACGATTCATCAGGTGAGATAATTCTTCCTGATAATTGTAGACTAGGATATGTGAGGATCGATTGAATGAGTATGTATGGGTGTAAGGTTTTAAAGATCTTATAATATATATATATATATATATATATATATATATATATATATATATATTCATTCCGAAAATTTTTTTTTTAATTATTATTTTCGTCACTTTAATTACCTAAATAAATAAAAAATAATAAAAAAAATTACTGTTATTTTGAAAAATACATGAAATATTCTAATAAATTATTACACTGTAAATATTTTAATGTGATTTTTAGAATGTTAGATTATTTTACTAAATTTGTCAGATATGTAAAATATTCTATAATATTCTACTAGAATATGTAAAAAAATGTATTCTTTTTGGTATTTTTTTAATTTTATTTTTTTTGGAAAAAATATAAATGACGAATATAATATTTGAAAAAAAATATTTCGAAATTAGGCCGTCTCTGACGAATATAAATGACAAATATAATGTTTTTTTATCTATAAAATGAGTGGCTAAGATTGCACCTCACGGTCTCACAAAATTAGGCCGTCTCTGAACCTAACCATATATATATATATATATATATATATATATATATATATATATATATATATATATATATATATATATATATATATATATATATATATATATATATATATATATATATATATATATATATATATATATATATATTCTCAGAGTTGAATGTTTATGCCTTTGCAATTTGAAGTTTTTAGATTGTTTTAGTTTGGAGTTTGAACACTTAATGTTTTTACATTTTATTCACCTTTTGTTTCATTCTATTTTCTAGTTAATATATTTCGTTTTTGGAATTAGTTAATAAACAAGCTTAAATGATGAAACAAGCACTTTGATAATAAACCTAGTCGAGCATAGGCATGTTTAGGCTCAACAGACAAACAAGCAGAATCCGAGCCTATTTAGTTTTCCACGAGTCCATCTAAACCTTTATACATAGTGCTCGAAACAAGCCGATCTCAAGTTTAACCCCTAAAAGTTTAAGCAAACCACACACAAGCTTTGTTAGGCTTGGAATCACACCCCGACATCTATATTATATATGACATATCACAATTATTTCACTCCCGTGAAACAAAGAACAAACACAACACTATTTTAGTACCTTTTGCTTCTAAATTTTTGCTTAAACCTTGAGCTATTATTGGATTATCTGAGATTAATTTCATGAAATCAAATGTATTTTGGTATTAAGGGTCAAAACATAACTTTTGAAAAGTGTTCAACATGATCCATTAAAATATCCAAGTAATGATTGTGTTATACCATACAACACATTCTCCAACAAACACAATTAGAACTTTGATGACTCCAATGTCAAAATCTATGATAGTTTATAGCCAAAATATAACTGAAAAGCCCATCTCATAATCACCAACTAATAAGTTGAACCCATTGGGCTTGGACCAGGCCCATAATCACGAGCTAAGGCCCGATCATGTTATATATCTTGGATAATATCCATTTAGCCAAACCATATAAACATATAAGATCATATGCCAAACACAAACTGATCCAACATAATCCCTACATAAAATTCATTTTTCTTCCCCATAAACCCACCGGAAATTCAAGAAAATGTCACCACAAAAACAAGAAAATCTAAAATCATAAGTTATCCGGTGTTAGAAGCCATCCACTCTGCTTGCATAAACATTGCCCTTTGTCTCTTCTTCAAAGCTGCAGCCTGAGGACTCAACCCCATTGGGGATTCAGGACTAGGGTTGGAGGTCAAACAGCTGTCAATTTGGGTGACAGATGGCGGACAGTCATTGGCTACCTTGATTGCCAGCTCAGATAACTCCTCCCTAGCTGCCTCCAGTCCAGCTGTCGCAATTGCTTGATCATTTATAGCTTTACAAGCTTTTTCCAAGATCGATTGAAGATACTTTCCTTGTGATTCAATCCGAAGCTGGAGTCGATGTTGAACCTGAAATTGCAATAATTGAGTAAATTTTTCAAAGTATGAGGTTGTAGTAGTAATAAATGAAAGTAGGAGGGTGTAAGTGTAATAAACAAATCTTTTCTGAAATTGGTGTAAGCAACTGACCTCTAGTTGGTCGTGTAATCTTCTTTGGACTTCCATTTGTGCTCGCAAAGCTTCTGTAACCTCAAAGCCACTATTTTAAACAAAATTAGTGTAATTAATAAAATAAATAACTCAAGAAACAAAAATAAATAAATAAACAAATAAAATTACTCGTTTAAATCTTGTGCCATCATTCTTGTAGATGATGATGTGGACGAACCCATGTCCTGGCTTTCAGCAATGCAAGACGCTATAGATCAAACCACACGGTACAATCAATAACTAAAAAATTTTATCTGTGGGCCCCATATGACAGGACAGGACAGGTTGTGCTGCGTTTGACATCTATTGGACTGAGATTGTGATGTCAGGACAAAAATTTCAATTTTTTGTCCCACCAAAAAATATTGATATCTCATATGTGAAAAAGACGTAAATGCCCTTCTCATCGTCATCGCCCGACTAGATTGGCTACAATAAGGAAGTTAATAAATTTGGTACCTTCTTTAGAGTTCTCTGGGAACTCTTTGCATGATTGTTTCCCCATACGGTATTTCTGCGAAAAATATATATACGTGACATGAGTTATTATAATTAAAGTTAAATATATGTTTTTTGGGAGTGTAAAGAAAATAATGGACCTGAAGATGTGACTTGAGATGATAGAGTGTTAGGCCTTTTACCCCCATTGTTCTCATTATCATCTTGGGTGTTGCTTCTGTAAATTAATTAAAATCAAGATATATATAAAGAAGGTTATAAACTATAGAAAAATGTACCACATAACTATGATTGTAAATTCTTGAAACAATTAAGGAATATTATAGGGATTTTGTTAATCTGTGAATTTGTGATTTGTAGGATTTGCGTTTGCCCGAATACTTGTGGATTTGTAGAAAGAAAACTAGACAATAAATAGCTAAGACTCAAAAACAATGTTCCTAACCATTTTCTTACAAAAGTTATTGACTAGTTTAAATTCCAATAAATATGAGATCCAAATATCATAAGAACTATAATAAGGTGCATAAAACACATAAACTATAAGGGCTAAAAGATTCAAATTTTTGAGAAGAATATAGTCATCTTGCGATCATAAACTATCTTAAGATCGATAATCACACATGTACACAACATTGAGTAATGATCAACTTCATGATGTTTAAATCTACACAACATTGGGTAATGATCATAAACTTGTTATAGATTTCTTGACAATTTTCCAGCGATTCTTTTCTTTCTGCGTATTTGAAGAAAGTATTATGTTGGTGTCACTCGTTTTCCTCAAAAGTTTCTAAAATCAACTTTAATTTGAAAGTTAAAAAGCAAACCTTTTGACCCTAAAAGCCACTTATGAGCACCGAGGATATGAGTGAGAATCAAAATCTACTAAACCCTAATCAATACACAAAAATGTCGCCAAATGATTGTACATCGTATTCTTCAAATTACCCCCAAAATCCCAAATAATCAAAGGTATAAGCAAACTCCATAAATTCAACAAACTAACTTACAGTCACAGACAAATAACTATAAAACTCAATCGAGAAATCGCAAAGCAATGTGAAAGAAATAGATGAAGAATAGACTGACTATCGGGGCCACCAAGCTGAGTAACTGCATCGACGAATCTTTCATGGAGCTCCGCCGTCCATCGGAGTCTCGGCTTCGGATCTGTCGTCAACACCAGACATGGATCTCCGACCAAGTTGGTACTAGTTAACGGCCGGGGGAAGTCGATACCAGTTCCTTCCAATGGAATCGAGTGAATCCCTGAGTACATTTGGGGAAAAGGAACAAAACCCAGATGATTTCTGAATCAAATGATGTTAAAAATGAAAGGATTGAGATTGGTGGGAGGCAAATGCATGCATTTAGAGGAGAGAAAGGCATAGACAGCGATGGATGTGTTCTTTTCTTGTCTTCGTCTGCCTTTATCCCGGCTTGTCGCTGTTGCTGTTGCTTCCCCCACCATTCAACATTATTTTCTATTTGATGGACTCATGGTTATTTGGATGTGTTCTTATAAGGTCATATGAAAAGAATGTTTTCTTTTTATTATTTATGATGATTTGGTTGTTGGAATTAATAAGAAAAAGTTAGTAACTTTGTAGAAAAAAAGTTTCATTTTGAACATGTATGAATCATTTGACACTTTTTGTATTTAATTCTGAATGAGAGGTGTAAATGCTACAAATATTGACCAACTTTGCAATGAATTTATGATTCTAAATATAATATTTTTATATCTTATATAACAAAAACTATCAAGTCAATATGGTTTAAGATTTAAGATGATTATTATTTTTTATTATATTAATTTGAAATTTTTTGTTCATAAATACCCACGGATATACAACAAAAGTTTAGGAAAACAAGTCATTAAACTTGAACTTGTTGTTCTTGAAATATTGATATACTTTCACTAAATATATCTATCAATTATAATATATAATTTTATTCTCCCACAATTAATATATGTCTAGTTGTATATAATTCAAGCCTGATTTTTTAATTTCACATTTTTCATATTTGTGAGTTCATTTTGTTCTCAAAATTATTTCTATTATTTGAGTGTATAGATATGTCATGAAATTTGAAATTATGTCGATCAACTATGTAGAGTGTGCCAAAATTAATTTTAATTTTTTATTCTGCTTTATGATTTTTATAGTTTTGCAATAATTGAATTTGACTAGACATATAAGAAGTCTTTTTGAAAAATAATTTATTGAGGATAAGAATATATCTATATAATTGTTTTCGTATACGATTAATCAAATTATTTGATTTGTAAGTTATAATAGTGATTTTGAAAACAGATGTCTAAATAAAATCAAAGTTATGACATTTGATTTGATTTGATAAATATTTTATAAAATGGGAAATTATAAGGTTTGAGGGGTGGGCGTGATTGATGTGGTTGTGGCACACATGGCACACCGGCCATGGTGTGTGGCATGAACCGAATTCGACATCACTAAACCCCTCACTCTCTCTCATATGGTAAACTTATGTGGAGTTAGAGTAGAAATATAGAATGTTTTGTCATATTATTACTATAGCACTATTCCTTTTAGTTCAGGGGTGTTTGGGATTGCTTTTGAATATCAAAAGTTTTTTTTGTAGAAGGATTTTTTGTAGAATGATTTTTGCAAAAGAAGCTATTTAAAATTTGTTTGGATTAGCAAAATGTTTTTTGGTGGAACTTTTACATATAAACTTACAAAAAATCAGGATTTTATGACTTTTTGAAACCCCTATTTTTCTTCTATACAAAAAGTTATTTTCAAAACAATTTTTTTATTATCCAAACGTCTTTTGTCTTTTTTAAAAAGTTGAAAAGTTAAAAATCATTTTAAAAACTATGTCAAACACCCCCTTAATATATAAAACAATTCATTTATATCTTCTAAAAATTGCACCCCCTTAATGGAAAGCATTTCATTTATATCTTATAAAAATTGTATTACGGTTAACTTGTCGTTTCATTTAGAAAGCCCCAGAAACAAAAGAGGATGAAAACTTCAACCACTAATCTTTAATAATTGAATTCATATAAAAGTTGTTGATTTGTCTATTATTATTATCACTATAACAAAATCAATTATTTCTTCATTTACTTCCGTTGTTAAATGTAATGTTAGTTTAAATCCTTTCAAAAAGTTTAAGAGTAAATCAACAAATTTACACATGGTTCACTGTCGTATCTAGAAATATTACTCTTAATAACTTGATCATATGTTCATATTTATTAACAACATAATAATATATATGTTTTAAACAAGTTAGGTACGAAAAATAAGTAGTTTTTTGCGGAAGGAAAAAAAAAAATTCTAAAACAATAAGAATTTTGAAAACACGTTTAGTTCAATAAGTTTTCTTAAATTTTCACAAAAAATAAAATTTTCTGTTTTTCGAACTTATAAAAAAATTAAAAAATTAATAATTATTATTTAATATATTTTTCTATTTTTTTGTAAAATATAAACATACACCCGCTCCCAAACCCTAACACCACCTACCCACTCCAAGCCCCATCACCCCCGCCCCCTATCCACTCCCAAGCCCCAACGTCACCATCCCCATAAACACACACACCCAACCACCATCATTGCAATCACCTATTCATCAACCACTCCACCACCACCACCGTCGGCACCCCTACTGTCACCACCATTGTGGCTCCTATCTTTGGTGTCTCCTTATTTGTGATTTAGCACATGTTAAAACTAACATGTTTTCTCATTACCTATTACCTATGTTATATCATATGTACTATATGAGCTAACATATTGCTTCCTAAAATGATTACTTGTTTGTTGATTTAGCAAGTTAGAAACATACCATATAGATAAATAAGAAGTCCTTTCAAAAAGTTAGATGCAATTTTCGAAATATATATACTGAGAAGCCACCTGTTGAATCGAAAATAAGTGGTCGCACAACACGAACAATGAAAAATTCTATCAAAAACTGTTAAGTTTCGTTAACTGAAATACAATAATGGTTAAACTGCTAAAATGACAATAAAAAACACAAAGACAAATGAATTTGTAACAAAAATCAAACTATAGATCTCGAAGCAATAAGAATCATGGTTTTGCACCAACACATCTCATAAAGGACATAACTAATGTATATTTGTGGACACCTGTCTTTTACATCAGCAAGGTCTTATATGTAGTAGGCCAGAGTGTAGATTAAAGGGTTACTCGAAAAATAAGCTTTAAAAAAAAAAAAGAAAAAAAAAGCGATCAATCCTTGGCTTCCAGCATTTCAACAAATCATGATTAGTAAATCATGCTACATAAGCTTTCATTAAAATGTTACAATGTGGGACCATGAGCCGCCACATCACTTTCCGGATCTTGATGGGATTCATCAGACGAGTCACGATCGGTTTGGTTGTCTTGATCATCGTGTGTGTGATCTTCCGGAAACTCAGAAGATAGAATTATTATAGGATTAGGTTCAACAACCTTAAACTTATGATCTGGTTTATGTTGTTGATTAAACCTTCCGGAAAGATTAGATGAATTTTTGTAGCAATCTTCACATAAGTCAAAACCAATATCCTCTAAGCAATCTTCACATTTATACCGATCTCCAACAAGCGGGTACATCTAGTCAAAAAAAAAAAAAAAAAAAAAAAGACTTTTTCAGAATCCATTTAAATAAATATGGATATAATTTTAGTGAAAGAGAAAAGATTACCCCACAAAAGTCACAACCAACTCCAAAGTGAACCTTCAACCCTGGTTTGCACAAATAATCACTCATAGAGACAGATGAGCATTGACCACCTTGTGGAACTTGTGTTGACCCTGGTCATGTACATTGGATGGAATGGAATCACAAAGGAACGGAATGGAATAGAACAATGGAATGAGTAATTACATTCCGTCATGAATTTTTCATTTTAAATCTATATATAATTATATATTATATGTAAATGTAAATGTAAATACCTGTTGATGAGCCTCCTTGTTTGAGGTTGTTAATAGCCGCTTTTCTTGCGGAATATTCTTCCGGAAGATTCTGTTCCAAGAAACCTTCTAGAACCAAACAGACTTTTGGGAATCCATTTGGATGCATGCTTTGACACACTGGGCATCGACATGGCTTGTTGGATGAATCAACAATACACGTTTCACAAAAAACTGTGAAAGGAGTAAAGGACACAACAAAAAATAATTTAGACAAATTACATCTTTAGTCCCTATGCTATACTCAAAATTGCAATTTCAGCCCAAATTTTAAAACTGTCTCAACGTTGTCCTAAATTGCAATTCAACAATTCACAACGAAATGCAAACTTAAGGTTGACAATGGGACAATTTCAAATTTTGGACTGAACTTGAAGTTTAAGTAAAGCACAGGGACCAGTTTTGTAATTTTACTTGATAATCTAGTATTAATTAATAAAAGATAAGAGTAAATTGTTATTTTAAAATTACATCGTTTAAGATAAAATATGTCATGACTAAGAAAGTAGCTTGATAATTAAACTATGAGTAAAATAAAATTTGGTCCATGCCACATGTCTTTTTCAGCTTTGGTTCAAGGGCAAAATGGTCATTCTAAAAAAATTAACAGATGAGTAGTTAGATTTAATAATCCATGGACCACAATCAATATGAAAATAACATATATTAATAAATAATAAAAAAATATTGGTACTTTTTGAACAAAAAAGTTGAGAAATGTCATAGTTTGTTACCAATAAATAAATATTAACCATATAATTTATAGTGTTATGAATTTTTTGAGCACTTACCATGTCCACAATTAAGAACCACAGGTCGATAGAGAAGTTCTTTACATATTCCACAAAGTAAATCATTAACAGCTACATTTTTTGAGATTTCATCACTTGAAGTTGTAGGAGTCCCCTTTGTACATTTATCAGGTTCCAATGATTCTTCAACTGAACAATCTTCACCTTGTTTATTATTATTTGATACTGTTAAGTAGTTTTCAAACTGTGGTGAGAAGGTTCCACGTGTCTTTTCATCCTCTGCCATAAGAAAATGTGATCAAATTGATGTATTGTTATTTTATAGGTTTTGGGTAACAAATTGCTATAAAGGGTAAAAAAGGTAAGTTGGTTAGTATTTTGGGTTGTAAACATATTTCCAAACTTGACACCAAGAAAAATCAGGCTATAAAAGAAAAGGGCATAAAGTCATAAACTGTTTTGAATGTAACATACCTTTCACTTGAGTTTCCCTAATTTGATAGTCTTTAGGATACAATTTCAGCAACACAGAGTGAAGGAGCCAACATATGCTAGGAAAATGGTTATATGAATGGCGACAAACAGGGCAACTAGATTCCTGCCACGTGTCCATTGCTTCAAAGACACACCAAAAACATGAAATATGGCCACATGCTGCAAAACAGGGACAAAAGTATTAAGCATGTAAAAATTTGGCATACAAGAGAGATTCAAGTTGTGGCTTTTTGCAAATCCTTTTCTTACCCAAAACAACTGGCTTGTAGATGAGATCCCTGAAAAATGAAAGGATTATATACACACACAGATTCAAAACAAAGATAATGTCATAATGAATAGCAGATGTAAACCAATTGCCTACTCATCTTTGATCTTCCTCACCACCTCCTAAAAATCACAGGATAAAAATCAAAATTGACTAGATTCAGCCATTTTTGCTTCCTTTGATGTCTATTCATGTTTAACTCATTGTCGGTGGAATCTGGAATTGCCAAATTCATTAAGATCAATCCTACTTACAAGAATTTGATGCCTAGATTTCAATAAGTAGCTTTCAATGATTCCATCAAATGTAATCGCCAATATATTTGTCATATCCTAAATTTCGTATAGTTATTAACTTACAGAGTTACAGAGATAAAGTTGATAATGATCTTAAACGACATGATTATGAACTAACATTGATTATGAACCTCGAAATTGCTGGTTCCGATTTCTGGAAGGGATGGAGTGCATCTTAATAAATTAATCTCAGCTTCACTAACCTAATTAACCGAAATCTGCAACAAATAGTCCACGCACTGATCACTCATCTATATCGACAGGTCGCAAAAGACGCAGAATTACGTGCATTAATTAAAATTAAAGAATAAAAAACCTAATCTGAAAGCAAAATAAAAACGTATTTCGATTAGGCTACGATCGGAATAAAAGAAAAAACGAATCTAATTATTGTTCATATTCGGATGCAGGCTTACAAGCAAACGCAACATTTGAAGTCGTCAGAAAATTCCTCGAGTTTATCATCGCCAGCTTTTTCGCCGTCGAAGCCACCGCCGCCGATGGCAGGATCATTGTCCAGAGTATTCATTGCAGCACCGCTACGCTCGGAAGGAACTGGAAATACCTCAGGGTCGGCTATCGAGATATTCTTTTAGACTACTGCAATTGTAAATTCAACCAAAATATTGATTAAAAATCTATTTTCTTTCATTTTCGGTTTTCACATTTCACCTACATAATCCAATGACATCATTTTTCCTAAATTAGCAACTCAATCCGCCCACCCACTTTTTTTTTTTTTTTTTTTTTTTTTTTTTTTTTTTTTTTTTTTTTTTTTTTTTTTAATGTCACAGTGACCCAACTATCTTTCTAGTTATGGTTTAAATGGTCATTATTGTTTTTTTTCGCACTTGAGCGGAACGAAGACTTAAAAAATAGTTTTAAAGTCATTTTGTTCAAAGTGAAAGGGTTGAGTCGGTTAACATTATCCTACTCGGCATATTAGGTACACACGTCATCGAAATTAATCCACCTAAGGAGCCATGTAACCTGCTCGTTTACTGAGCTTGCCCTACAAGACACATTATATAAAAACCCTCACTGTCTTCTTCCCCTTTTTGTCGTATTTTTTGTCTGCAAAATCACGTTGTCATGTCGGTTTACATGAAGATCGATCTTCACTTTGTTGGGTTTTTTACAAGGTACCCCGAAATTAGTTATACGGATGGAGCAGAACAAAGGTTCGAAGATGTTGATTTTGCTGGAATGGACAAGAACGAGTTTGTTAACTTCGTACAAAGATTTGCAAATGAAATGTGTGTAAATGTTTTTTATTGCATGTATGGAATAGACTTTCCTGATGGATTGAGGATCTTGGCTAGTGAAATAAACTACCGGGACTTCATCGAAGTTGGATATGCTGCTGGTTGTGTCGTGGATGTAAACATGTATCATCTAGGTGTGAATTTCCAATAGTGGATTATTGATGAGCAAGTTAATGAGAGCGTTGTGCAAGACAATCATTATGATGGATTTGTGCAGAATGACCCAGATGAACTGCAAGGTAATGTATACGATGACCTTGAACACGTAGATTGCAATCCAATGAATAAGACCATTAACGATGAGTTTTTGAGCAAGCTATGCCCAAAAGTGCAGTCAACTCCAAACAGTTCACCTCATGAGGATCCATATCTTCAAATGGAAGAAAATGAGGTAAATATTGAAGAGGTTACTACATACAATGAAAATGTGCATTGGAAAAAACAAAAACCTATGTTAGGAATGCGATTTCATAGTCCAAAACAGTTAAAGCTTATGTTATGTTACTATGTTGTTGCTAATGGGTATCAGTTGTGCTACAAAAAAATGACAGTAGAAGACTTTTAGTTAAATGTTGTTCTGGGCAGTGTAAGTTTAGGCTATGGGCTTCATGGATGAGTGAAGAAAACTCTTTCCAGATTAAGTCCCTTATAGATGAGCATAATTGAGCTAGACATTTCAAACTTGGATCAATTGTTAGTTATGCTTGGATTGGTAGCCATTTTACAACTGAGTTCTTACAAAAACAGAAAATGAGTGTCATCGAACCCTTCATTTTAGTATGGTCAATTGAACGGTAAGAAGAATAGGAGAGCAAAAGAAAGCTTATTAAGTCCACATATGTGTCTGAACATGAGTATATGTAAGGGTAAATTGTAAAATGACGAAATTACCCTCTTTCACACTAATTAACTGTAATTTCCATTAACTACTATTTTTTCCATTAAATAAACCCGGTTACAAAGTTACTTTATATGAAATTGCTTGTGCTTAGACAGGTCTTCAATCACCTTCGCCAAAACAAACACATAAACCCTAATACAAAGCATTATACTACCAAAAGAAGACACATCCATACCTAATCAACACAAACACTACGAACCACCAACATATCAGGGGTTCACGATACGAAGAAACTTCTCCACCATAAAACCAAAAGTCACAATCACAAGTCCAATCACCAATACAGTCAACGAAGTCACCTTTTTCTCTGTGCGCTCAATCCGACGATGCAATGCGAGTTACTCAACCCTTATAAAAATTGAGAATTTTGTCTTAAATTTTAGGACGTTACATCTAAGCGAACCAAAAATTTGGGGACCTTTGGCTTTATTTTACTTAATGTTATAAAATCTCATCATTTATCTAGGTTTGGGACTGGCAATAATAAACCCTCCTCTTTGTCCAGATGCTTGAAGGAATACGTTACGTGGAAGAAGCTCCATGCACATGCCTTTTCTCTGTTGCATCTCAATAATCTTGTTACATCTTAATAATCTTTATTCTCTTCTATGTCCACCAGTATTAACTTATTCTACTGTATATCTTGTTTTTCATGGTTAGTTTTAGGTTTTGCACTGTCTTCCTAGTTAAATTATAATTCGTACGTAAACAAATAAATATTATAAAATATTGTTGGGTTTATCTACTTTAATTATCACATCTGGAGAAACTAAGTTGTTTCTGTTTTATGTTGCACTATCTAGATGATATATAAAATTATCATTCATCTTCTTACTTACTTAATTCGGTTTTCATCGTTTAGGTTTTATAACTATGACCCGTACATGTTGTTGATTTTGTTTTTGACAAATTTGTAAGTGAATAACTTAATCTACTATTCTACATAATCAGTTGATGTGATAGTGGAAAACTCAAAATTAGAAGACAGTGGAAAACTCAAAACCAGAAATGTAGAAAACACATACCATTTCAGTTGACATTGGGCGACCCCTAATTTGAACAATCGAGAATCAGAGAATGAAGAAAGAAGAATAGGAGATAAATGTATTTTCATACTTTCAGTTTTCAAGAATCAAGATTGTTGGGGAACTGGAGAAGTCGAGAAGGAACAAGAACAAAATGATGCATTGTTTTGTCGAAATCAAATCGTTGCTCAATTGTGGTTGTGGAGTTGTTGATTATCGTGTGTGTAACAATTGTTTTTGTACTAAAAGAAGCTTTAGAATTCGGGGCCCTAAGCCCTTACTTAGTTTTGAACAAAGTAAGTCGACCTTGATTAAGACTTAAGATTGTTATTGTGGATTGATTTTAATTTTTCTTCGGCTAAGAAAACAAAACCCAATAATAGGGAAATTCAGTAATCTAAGCACTTTTTTGATTTTTATAAATATAACCTTTTTTTTTGCAAAATAACCATTTATTTCGGAATGGGCATTCTGGAACGAATTCCAAATTATTTTTCGGGTGGCCCAGCCCATTTTGGATCTGGAATGCCTATTCCAGAGCAACCGTATATGTTCCGGATCGGGATTTTGAAATTCACAATCCGGAATATAATTTGAGGCGGCAACTTCATTCCGGAAAGGCGCATTCCGATTCCGACATTACGATTCTGATGCTCCGACTAGATTACGACGTTCCGACTCAATTCCGACACACAACTCCCATCTCCGACTCAATTCCGACACACAACTCCCATCGACACCCATCTCCGACATATAAGACAAGCATTACAACCCCATTATTTTACGGGTTCATTTTCTACTGTTACTTACTTTTTCCGGATGTAGTAGACCACCTCCGGAATAAAGTGAGAACGTTTTGGAGTTTAAATTAAAGATGTCATTGTTGTAGGACCAACTGAAAAGTAGTTTAGATGTTTAGTTACTGTTGATTTACATCGAAATGTCGTGTTTCAGATCTTAAAATTTCATTCTAGAAGCCTCTGAAGTGCGAAGAACCATTCTGGAACACAATGAACTCGCTCGAAACATGAAGAACAGGTCAGGAACTAGTCCAGAATATTGGCCATTTCCATTTTAGAATGAAGTGCTAACACCTTTTTTATTTGTGCAGCACGACATGATTGTTGATGCATCAATTACACTCTCGTGTAAATCCAAAATCGGCGAGGAAATCGTTCAGCATTCAGAAACAGACCCGAATGTGAGATTATGTTTCGTAATACATGTTTCAGGAGGTGGTTAGACATTCCTAATGCAGATGGGAATCCTTTGCTTCTACATTACGTGTTTTGCCACGAAGTTGTCACTGGCCCTGAAGCCAAGTAGAGGAAATGGTTTTTGAGATTGGGGGTTACGACTTGTCTTCTGAGAAGAAAGAATTTTGTCTCATCACCGGCTTCCAGTTTGGTGACTATTTTCTTGCTTTTTCATCCGGCCCCGCCTTTCATTCCCGTTCCTTTCCTATGGTCCTGACGAATGTCTCTATCAAATTACATCATGTTACGGATGTGTTTAAACAATCACTTAATGAGTTATCGGACGAGGATGCAATCCGTGTATGTCTTCCATACCTCTTAGATAAAGGTTTCAATGGACGGTTGGCTAAACAACCTATTACAGAAGATTATTTCGCTTTGCTATCCAACCTTGATGAATTTAACAGGTATAATGTTGTCTCTTTTATAATTATTGATTATAACTGCTTATCGTTACTAATATTTTTTAGAAATTTAATTATTAACTAATGTTTTATGTGGCAGATATCCATGGGGGAGGATAAATTGGGATTAGTTGTACAAACAATTTTTTACTGTATTCAATAAGTTTGAGAAACTTATACATCCAGATGAACCGAAAGAGAACAAACCTCAAAAATTGACCTACACCATACAGGGGTTTTTATACGCTTGTAAGGTAAGTATATAATGAAAAAAAAATATTTTTGTTTGCTAACATTCTAACCATTTATTATTTAATTATTTTCTAACATTTAGATATGGATTCTTGAGACTTTTCCAGTGAGCTGTTTATTTGGTACCCGATAACAGAATGTGATTCCCCGAGCTATTGCATGGTCAAAATCGAGGTCGTTACAAAAGACTCACTACAACCAGTTTTTACAAATAGACGTAGTATGGTTACTTTATTATTTAAATATTTATTTATTTTATAATTTATGTTTATTTATAATTAATTTGTGCTTTTGTTAGCAGGGTAATAGACTCGTAACGAAGTTGGAGCTGACGGAAGATGAGATGCGTGCTGAATGGTGGATTGTTAGCTCGACATGGAGTGATCACCCTGATTTTTCCGACACTGAATTTCACAGAGCACCTTCCCTAACACCATCACCCAAAAAATCCCCTACCTATGAGCATTAAAAAAAGAAGGCATGGATAGATGATCCATCTCACCTACCACCACCACCGCCGCCTGTCGTTGACCCATCAATTGACAAGGACCAAATTATTAGTGACTTGCAGAACAAGGCTGGTCAATTGAAAAATGACGTCCGTGAATGTCCAGTTGCGGTCTCAGGAGGAGCATTTAGCAGAGCATGAGGATACTTTAGCCATGGTTCTAAAACTTATCAATAAGACTCCTGGAGATGATCTTCGTACCTCAAAGGGGATGGAATCGTTTATGTTCGTTATGTTTTTGCATCATTTACATGTATACATTATTGAATCATACATGGATACTACAATGAGAATGAGTGGTGGTTGTCGAGGCCAACAAAATAAATACCCTAATATTACACACTAAAATAGTGTATAGTGGTAAAGGGATCGTATCCACGGAGATTGGTTCAATTTAAATCTCAATGTAAATCACTTGTTTAAGTACTCGTAAAACAAAAGTAAAAGTAAAATGGGGGATTTTGATCTTTTGAGATGTTTAAAAGAAAACTAGAATTGCACTAAGATTTAAAAACACAAATCAACAAAAGAAAAGTTTGATGTAAAATCAATAAAAGAAAGATGGTGGACTTTGGACTTTCATCACTTGAACATTTGGTTAAATAATCATGAGAATACCAAGGTGCAATACTTGTGTTTAAAATCTAACTTGGCTATAGAAATTTATAATCATAACTTGCCTCAACTCTTCTTTTGTATTAAAATGACTAGAGAAGCTCATAGCACATTTCCTAAATCAAAGTCACAAAACTAATGAAGCATGTAATTTTGTGAAAATCAATTAGCATTAGGTTTTAAGAGTCACCAAATCCAAAGATTAATCTATTGCTTTCATTACCACTATGGAGAAAACATTTTCTTAGTCTAAATGAAATGAAAACAAACATTTAAACTAATTGTTGCTTGTTAAATTGAAGACCCAATACTTAGCCAAGAATTTAACCAACAAAAATAACATTCACATATCAATATTCATGACTAGAGATATATAAACATGAAGGAAGTTTTCATAAAAATTATAATCATAGATATTCAACACAAGTTCCTGGAATTCTTCAAAATAACCAAAACATTCAAGAAATTATATCCAAGTCAACCAAATGAAAATCTAGCCAAGCATGGCCAAAATTAAACAAAAACAAGAGAGATTAGAGATACCAAACATTGTCTTAGATTCAAGATGAAAGGAAATTACACTAATCTTCCAAATATTCTTCAAATCTTCCCAAAGCTTCCTAGAGAGAAAAAGTGGAATGTGTTCTTCAAGTTTTTTTTTTCAAATGAGCCTCCAATCTCCAGCTAAAGAGGGCCAATTTCCGGATTCAAAAAGAGACCAAAAGCTACCCACCAAACTTCCACAAATAGAGTCAACAAGTCAAAACCCGGAAACAACTCAGCACAATTCACGCGGACCGCGTATGGATCCACGCGGACCGTGTGGGTCACGCTGAATGTGAGAGTTGGGCCATTTAACATGCATTTAAGCCTAATCTTCATTTCTTCAACTTCAGCCCATAATCATAACTATTTAAGACCCATTTGCCATTCCAAAGCCTTCTAATAATTGACCCAACACTCCTCCAATTTCTTGTAGCTCGATTCCGTGCCGTTTCATCATCATCTTTGCCCATAAATTAGATCCAAATTGATTTCTTCTTTTACGCAAGCACCTAGCCCAATCGCACCACTTCAAGTCCGCAAGCAAATCACATGCCTCCATGAGTCCCGCATCCTTCTAAGCCTCCAATAACAAATAGTCTTCGGAAAATCCTGCAATTAAGCTCAAAAACTAGAAAGCACCCGGTAAAGGAGAAAAATAACAAAAAGAGAAAATATGCGTGAAGATTAACTAAAATGAGGTGGTTTTAACTAAAAATAAACTATGAAAAGAAGTAATAAAAACGAAACGATCAATGAGTTATGGGAGCATGATTATGTCTTAAGAACCCCCGAAAATCCGTTGAATGTCAAAACTAAACAGCCGTTGAATGACGACCCTGAACAACCGATGAATGTCGGCCCTGAGTAGCCATTTCCGGTTATTCGCTCGTCGGATGTAATAGAGATTCCACAGGATGAATACAAAACACTGGCGCAAGCACCTCTTAGGTGTTCTAAACGCCAAAAAGTTATGTGCATATGGTATAAGTCGCCATGCATACAAATGATGAAGAAAGTTGTTACACAGCAACAACCAGCGCCGTTGGACAATCTCTTAGATCATACCGTACACATTGTATATAAAGAACGAGATGGTTCACTGTTGTTTGCTCACAATTATTTGACCGGTTTTTCTATGCTTGAGTTTTGGACACAGTTATATGCGTATAAACATGAAGGATGGTTGTCAAGTGATGTAAGTAATATAATTGCTTGCTTATTACATACTACACTTCTAATAATAATACTTACTTTACTGCATAAATATTAATTGGCAGCACATCATGATGTGGATCTCATTGCTGCTAGAGCATAGAATGGATGATGCTTGGTGGACGGTTGTGTCATCAGCTTTCAGCATTGATACATATGACTGGAGTGACATAGCTGACAGATTCATTTACCCAGCTTGGGCAGAGTCTGATATGATATAATTTTGCTTTGATTACGTTACCTGAGTATTTATATACTAATTAATTATTTCTAACCTTTTTGTAGCTTTACATCCCAATCAACATACCACAAGCTCAGTGGTTTTTGGGTTCTTTGGATTTGAAGAAATTCAAAATAACTATATACATAGTCATTGGAAGGGCAGATACTGTTCGAAAAATGAGGATTAGGTTATAGGTCTAAGAGTCTGCATCCACAAACTGCTAGTAAGAGTCAACTACTGGGGTATCGAACCAACTGATTCAATCTCATTTGAGAGCTTCAAGGTGACCCTCGAAAAGGCCCCAGACGTACCATAACAAATTGAAAGCAGAGGGGACTGTGGGGTGTTTTGTGTTGGTTCGTGGAGGCGTTGATCACCAGGAAATCGATTTCTATAGTGGGTAAAACCACCGGTCCATGGGCTATGGGTTATGGAAAACGTCTAGAGAAAATATTTTGAGGTACAAGGACAACAATAATTTGAACATCGTATTTTTAATATGACCTAAAGACACATCCTTTATTTAGTTTATGTATTTATTAGTTGTTTTTTCATTTTAATTACATTTTATATTTTATAAAACCAAAAATTATACATTTTATGAAAACAAAACTTATACATTTTATGAAAGCAAATCTGACATGAAAAAAAAAACAAATAAAAAAAAGTCAAATCTATTCAGGAACCATGGTCCGTAATCATACTCCGGAATTCCGAAGACCTCTCCGGAACAATGTGTTCCGGAGAATGTGGTTACTTTACCAGAAAAAACAATTATGGTCATTTTTACCAAAAACTTCATTTATAAGGGTTAGATTACTTAATTTACCCCAATAATATGTATGTATTCTTATGTTTTCTAAAACATAAGCTAATGATATGTCTTTTGTAACATCCCAAAAATCACAATAATTTTTAACTTTTCAAAAACAACCCATAACCATAAATGTTTACAAAACCATTATTTCAAAAGTGTAATTTAGTAATCAGAGTATCCCAAAATCGAAACAACATAAAAACCAAAGGATGTGCACGGTCACGCCTTCGCCTTGACATTGTCATATGAAGTACCTAAAACAATAAACTAAAATTGTAAGTCGAAGCTTAATGAGTTCCCCCAAAGTAGCAACACACATAACATGTAACAACATATACTGGGCCCACAACTAATAGACTGGATTACCCCTGAGCCCACAGTATGAGTCTGGCTTGCCTTTCAAGCCCATAGCTCATATCTGGCCTCCTCCCAAGCCCACATCATAAGTATGGTTTGCCCTTCAGGCCCACAACTTATGCCTTGCATGCTCCCGGGTTTGTTGGCTACCGGACGAAGAATTACTACCTTAACACAACCATACAATGCCAACATATATACATAACATATAAACAAATAACAACAAACAGATATCATGCATATCTTATTAGATCACTACCACATAACAACATCCTAACCAAGATACATAATCTACCGGGCTGAAATTGGTACCTATGACCCACAAGTACAGTGAGGATAACTCACCTCAATCAGAAGATAGAAAATCTCACATCTAAGTCTATTGTACAATGGTTCCTCACACTAAATACAACCTATACCAACCCTAATCACTTTCTAAGGTTAAGCCCAAAATCATTAGGTCCAATAATGGCCCAAGTCCAAACTAGGCCCACTAATGGCCCAACCCATCTAGAGAACCCTAAGGCCCAAATGCTCCAAAATGGCCTCAAGTAAATGATCCAAACTCGAACAGCTGATCCTCGTGGCGTGACGAGCGTGTGGTCATGTCGTAAGCATCAACTCGACCCGGTCCCAACTCAGCGGGTCAACTAATTCCAGTCATCTTCACATCGTGAACTCTTCATGAATCACATCGTGACCTAATCCGAATGAAACAGTTGGGATGGAAAGCATCATCATGATGTGACATTCTTAATCCTCACGTCATGAGCGTTGCACTGAGTAGTTTTGAAAATTAAGATCTTATTCCTTACAGTCATAACGTGGGACATTCCAGAGAGTCTTCCCTCACCCAAAGGATGATAAAAATCATACCTTTTTAGTCATGCATGTCCAATGCATGACTCAAACACTCACTAGGTCAAAAGAGGGAAAAATGAGATCTAGACTCATGCTTGGGGTCTCAAACTATACCAAAATTCATATCCAAAGACTATATCACAGAGAATGACTCAATTATCCATAAAGTTGCCAACTTTGTGGATCCCATGAATTCAATCCATCACAATCATGCAAAAAGAAGCTTAAAACTTAGATCTAGCATGCATGGGGTAAAAAGGTCAGAGCTTTATGACTTACAATGGTCCAAAAGCTCAAGAAGAAGGTAAGGTAGAATCTAGAATGTCAAGGGGTTGCTTCAACAAGGTATTCTTCCACTTCAACAAGTCAAAAAACCACCAAATAATGTTTCAAAGATCACAAAAATGGCTAAGGACTTCAAGTGAGTCGAGATTAGGGTTTCCAGGAGGCAAGAGAGTGATGAGGCTAAGGATGGGCAACCCTATCCCTTTCATTTCATTAAATACCCAAAATATTAGGTTTTTGGTCATCAGCTCGTTCTCACGTCATGAGCGTTCAAAGTCTCACTTTGTGAGGCTTAAAAACATGGTTCAACTGGTCAATGGCCACACACGACGTGACCACCAAGTCTCACATCGTGACCCTCATCCAAAAGCTATCATTCAATAAATAAGTACCTCCAAGACTCGGGTGTTACAATTATCCCCCATTAAAATCATACTTCGTCCTCGAAGTCCGCTGCCGCAAATAACTCAGGATAATGCTCCCTCATATTCTCTTCAGGCTCCCACATCCATTGTAAACCCGTTCGTAGCAGCCATTGCACCTTCACTAAACCCAATACCTTGTTTTGCAAGGTCTTAGTCTTTCGGTCGAGGATCACCACTAGTCTCTCAATGTAATCCAGACACCCATCTAGCTGAATATCCCCCAAAATAACCACTACGGAATCATTAACCACACACTTCCGAAGCTGAGACACATGAAAGGTGTTGTGGATTTGGCTAAGCTCCTCATGAAAATCCAATCTGTATGCTACCTTGCCAACCCTGGCTATCACCCGAAATGGCCCAATATATCGGGGTCCCAACTTACCCCTCTTCCTGAAGTGTATTACACCATTCTATGTTTATACCTTCAGTAAGACCATGTACCCGACCTGGAACTTCAACTCAGATCGACGCCTATCAGCAAAGCTCTGCTGTCGACTATGGCGGTCTGCAATCTTTGCCTAATCTGATGAATAAGCTATGTTCTCTGAAGGACTACCTCGGTCCTTCCCATGACCCTATGACCGACCTCTCCCCAACATACTTGGGTGCGACACCCCTCCCCCCATAGAGAAACTCGAAAGGCGGTGCACTAATGTTGGAATGATAACTGTTGTTGTAAGAAAACTCAGCTAAGGGAAGGTAGGAGTCCCAACTTCCACCAAAATCTATGACACAAGCTCTCAACATGTCCTCCGGTGTCTGAATGGTCTGCTCATTTTGACCGTCAGTCTGCGGATGATAAGAAGTGCTAAAGTGCAACCTCGTACCCATTTCCTCATGGAACTTTTTCCAAAAACAAGATGTGAATCGAACATCTCGATCAGATACAATGGAGACTAGAATACCATGTCGAGAAACAATCTCACGTACATACAAATCGGCCAATTTCTCGGCTGAAGAAGTATCTCGAATGGCTAGAAAGTGAGCGCTCTTGGTCAGACGGTCCACGATAACCCATATAACATTGAATCCATTAGCCGTCCGAGGTAACTTGGTGATGAAATCCATAGTGCTATGTTCCCATTTCCATAAGGAAACCTCTAATAGTTGTAGCTTACCATGCAGCCTATGGTGCTCGGCCTTGACCATCCGACAGGTCAAGCACCTCTCAACATACTAGACTATCTCTCTCTTCATGCACAACCACTAATAACTAAGCCTCAAATCCCAATACATCTTGGTGGCTCCGGGGTGTATCGAAAACATGGACTTGTGAGCCTTCTATAGCACAGTCTGTGTGACCCCACCAAAATCTAGCACCCAAACCCATCCATATCGGCTCGATAATCCATGACTATCAGTAGCGAACCTGGCAACCTCACCCCTGAGTCTATCATGTTTCCAATTCTCCTTCTCGACTCCCTCAGCCCAAGCCTCCCTAATCATATCAAAAAGCAGAGACTCAATCGATATCCTCATACATAGGCTCCCATCAACAGAATTAGTTGTCTTATAGCTCAAAGCATCAGCGAATACATTCACTTTCCCCTGGTGATACAGGATCTCACAGTCATAATCCTTGACCACGTCAAGCCACCTACGTTGTCTTATATTCATATTCGACTGATCCATGAGATATCTCAAACTCTTGTGATCAGTGTAGATACCGGAGCCATACAAATAATGCCGCCAAATCTTAAGGGTGAACACCACTGCTCCCAACTCCAAATCATGTGTCGGATATCAAACCTCATGTGGCTTTAGCTGCCAAGAAGCATAATCAATAACTCTCCCACATTGCATAATCACCGCTCCCAACCCGATGATGGATGCATTACAAAATACCACAAAATCCTTCACACCCTCAGGGAGGGTCAACACTGGTGTCTCACACAACTTCTATCTCAGTGTCTCAAATGCAGCCTGCTGCTCAGGCCACCAACAGAAATCCACGCCCTTCCTTGTCAGACGAGTGAGGGGGTACTACAATCCTGGAGAAGTCTTGGATAAATCTCCTATAATACCATGCTAATCCGCAGAAACTCCTGATCTCAGAAACATACTTCGGGACCTCCCACTACATAACCGCCTTGATCTTGGCCGGATCGACCAAAATCCCCTCATGGTTAATGAGGTGCCCCAACAACTGGACCTCTCGTTACCAAAACTCACACTTTGAGAACTTGGCATACAATTGTTCTCACCACAAAACCCCTATAAGCTCTCGACGTTGCTCCTCATGCTGCTTACTGGTCTTGGAATACACTAAGATATCATCCATGAAAACAATAACTGATTGATAGAGCATCGACTTGCACACCCGATTCATCAAATACATAAATGCCACAGACACATTGGTGAGCCCAAACAGCATCACCACGAACTCATAATGACAATAACGATTCCGAAATGAGGTCTTCTACACGCCCTCCTATCTAAACCTCACCTGATAATACCCTGACCTCAAGTCGATCTTTGAGAATTATGATACACCCTACAACTGATCAAAGAGTTCATGAATTTGTGGAAAGGGATAATGGTTCTTCACCATCAATATGTTTAACTCTTGATAATAATCCGGTGCAAACCATCCTTCTTCTTGACGAACTAAATCGGTGCTCCCCACAGTGAACTACTCGGTATGATGAACTGCTTGCCTAACAGCTCCTGAAGCTAAAAGGACAGCTCCTGCATCTCAGGAGGATCCAATCAGTACGGTGCTTTGGAAATCAGAGTCGCACGTGGAACTAAATCAATCCTGAACTCAACCTGCCTCCCGGGAGGCACACCATGTAACTCTTTCGGAAACACATCTGCAAACTCTCTAACAACCGTCACATCAGAAACATAAGCCTTCTTCCTGACCCGAGAATAAACTACATAGGCAAGATAACCTATACAAGCATTTTGAATATATTGTCGAGCCCTGGCAAAAAAACAAAAAGTTGATCTAATCCTGGTACCCTGTCCATAGATAACTAGTTCTCCCCCACTTGGGGTTCGAACCACCACTCGCTGACCCTTGCAGTCTATCATAGCACCAAACATGCTCAACTGTCGATCCCTACTATCACATACATTGTGACATCCCTATTTTCACAGCCAGAAAAGACCGATTTTGTTTATGCTTTATAAAAATCAGAGTGCCTCTTTTAATAAAAATGTTGAGGAATTTGTTCCCAGAAAAATACGATAAATACATTATCAAAACATTTTCGAAGAAACGTATTTTATTCATTTTAAAACATTTGGGATGTCATCGTCAATACAGGAACATAAGTATAAATAGAACTTACATTTATTCACACTAGTGATCTACATCTCTTTAAATCTCTCAGTGTAATGTGACTTCATATCAACACCTGTGATATAAATAAACTGAGTGGGTCAGGTTGGGAAACCTAGTGAGTACATAGGGTTTTCAACCCACAATAATATAATTATTATGTTTAAACAATCAAGCAATTAAACCCCATTACCCATCCCCATTATATTCTTTATTCTTAAGGATCTACTCTAAGAATCAGCTTGTTCCTCATTCATTCGTTCCTAAGGATCATCCAAAGGAATCAACACGAAGTCCATCGTTGCCATGGTTTACACAACGGGCACTAAGTCTGCATAGTCGCCATGGTTTAGGCACTAAGTCTGCATAGTCGCCAGGGTTTAGGCATCAAGTCTGCATGATCACCAAGGTTTAGGCACCAAGTCTGCATGGTCACCAAGGTTTAGAGTACACCGGGTGAACACATCGTTCACAACACCTACAGGTTGCGAGCATGCTAGTGTTCCACTGGACTGTCTAGAATAGTCCGTGGTTGTCATCCATACTCTGCTGAATGACGGGGACATCGTTTGGGAAAAAGGCTTCTCACATCGTACACCTCTCACGCATACCTCATGGTCTATATCACCTCTCAACTCATCGTCCAACTTATATTTCATCTATTATATCTACCCATGTTTTACCCCAACATTTTCGTAGATATAAAATACATATATAGTTTAAATCATTTAAAACATGTATAAAATCTTTCACCGAGCATAGACAACAAGTAAACAAACAATATGCACACACAGCACGTAGTAAATACTTCATATCTATGTGTAAGTTGAAGGGGACCATGCACTCACTTGATTAGGTGGTGACTCAGCACTCGGACATCGCTTCGATACTCTCGAAACAATTTTCCTTCGATAAAACAACGGGTTTTCTCGAAAATCGGGCTTCGCTGGAGCAGCGTTACCGAGCCGAAAGGCTCTTTTCTCGGGGCTCCGGGAGCCTCGGGGCTTCCTTCGGGTGCTAGGGGGTTTACCTAGGCTTTAGGGGGTTTGGGAGGCTAGAGAGAGAAACTAAAGAGAGAAAGTGAGTTTGGGAGGTGTGAAGAAGAGGCAAGACCCGGCACCTCTATTTATAGTGAAAATATCTGATGGACTCGCCGAGTAGGGGGACCTACTCGCCGAGTTGATCCATGCGGTGGCCTTCTGGTGGTGCCACGTGTCCAATTCTGGTGGTGCCACGTCACCCCCTATCGCGTATCAGCCTTCAAACTTAGAAAAATCATAACTCTCGCATACAAGCTCTGTTTTTGATGTTCTTTTTTTCAACATGTAGGTAAAATCAAGATCTACAACTTTCGTTTAGACTCCGTCGGCTAATTCTCGACCGATCTCAAATTTAACAGTAGGAGGCGTTTAGACTGTTAAATGACCGCGAAGAATTCGTAACTCCTTCATACGGACTCCGTTTTCGTCTATATTTGTACCGTTGAGTTCCTATTAATGAGATCTTCAACTCTCATTTAGGTTGCGTAAGCCAAAAACCGCTCAAACTAAAATTCGAGTTTCGAGTTGTACACTGCTAATCCGAAACTTCGAAAAATCATAACTTCTTCATACGAAGTCAGATTTGGGCGTTCTTTTTATCGATGTTCTTAGATTAACGTATTCTACGACTTTCATTTATAATAATAAGGCTAAAACTCGCTCTATCGTAAATTCACTATTTACGCTTCCCGGTGCCGTGTCGGTTTTGCCGTAAAACTTCGACGTGCCATAACTTCTTCGTTATAACTCGGATTTCGACGTTCTTTATATGTACGAAACCCTTGAGACATATTATAAAATTTGGTTAAGGTTATTTATTCTAAATAATCATTTGTCAAAAAGTCGTTTTCGACCCCTATTATCACCAAATTAACTAACCCGGATCTACGGGCGTTACATACACCCCCCATGAGGATAGGAATCAAATCAATCGGATAAGGAACTCCAAAAATCTACAAGACACAACCCTCATAAACCCTAGATGTAGAAACCCCATGCTTGGTGGTGATAGAGACCCGCAACGGACACTCTAACTCCCAAAGAGGCACATCAAATCCCTACTGAACGTCTGAGATACCGAAGATCGACTAGTACCCGAGTCAAAAAGCACAAGATAAGGGAAAGAGTTCACTAAGAAGGTACTTAACAAAATCATAAACATAAACATAACATAAAATAACTTGACGGAATATAAATAGAAACATACCGGTAACGACGTCTAGCGTCGCCCTAACCTCCTTTGTGGTGAGCTAGAAAGCGCGACCTCGAGCCCTTGAGGGCTTCGCCCTACCCTGGCGTCCATCCGTGATCCTCAGAGTAGCCGGTGCTGGAGTCTGAGCCGGCCTCGCGGCAAGCAAGGGACAGTTAGCCTTTACATGGCCACCCTACTCACAGTGATAGCAAATCTGGGTGCTCAGTACTAGGGCCTGCTGATGACAGTCCTTGGCATAATGCCCCTCCTTTCCATATTTGTCGCATCCTAATGAAGACTGACAAACACCATATGAATCTTCCCGAACATTCCATAAGTGCGGCCCTTCTGGCCCCCAGATCTTGAATCAGTGGGTCTGCACCGCTTCGCTGTAGGTTGTGACTGGATAGGGGCCTACCTTAGCACCCTAGACTGCAGATCTATCTTGATCTCCAGCCTCTTCGCGGCCTCTTATAACTCAATGAGTGCACCATAATGTTGTGTGGACACAAACTGGCGGATATCCTTCTAGAGCATGCTCAAGTATCGGGTCATCTAAGCTTGCTCAGAAGCAACAAACTCATGGCAGAAAAGAGCCCTCCCGGTAAACATCTTGGTAATCTCCATCAGTGTCTCAGTCCCCTGTCTCATGTCAAAATACTCCTGAGCCAGTCTCTCCCTCTCTCCACCAATGGAACATACCTCGAGCATAATATCTCCGATAACTGCTCCCAAGTAACAACAACTCTCAGCTTGGAAGTGTAGGCACTAGTCACCAATCACCATCAATCCTTCGCACCTGAACGGAGACGGTTCAGGGAGCACTTGAACTTCAGGTCAACAGGGCAAGAGCAAGTGAAGAAACAACCCTCCACAACAGACAACCATCTCATTGCAACAATCGAGTCCTAAAATTCATCAAACTCTAGGGGCTTCGTATTGTCGAAGTCTCGATACTGGAAGACTCCCCCTCCACCAATAACCGCAGCAGGGATAGCCTTAGTAGGAGCAACGTATCGCTCATCAAAAAGCTCGATCATAGCGGTCTTGATAGACCCAGACATCCCCGACATAGATCTCCGGACAGCAGTAGCCACCTCAGTGGCGATGACCTTCCAAATCTGGTCATCAGTCATCCTTGGCCTATCTTGGCCGCTCTCTCCTGATCCTGAACCTGATTCCCATGTGTGACATCCCGGAATTTAGGTCAAAGATTGTGAACGGTCAAGTTCACAGTAAATATCTTAGTAATTTCATTGATTGTGTTTTAGTGCATCTTATGCGAAATAAATGAATTCATTTCAACTATTATAAGATACCAAATGGTATCTTACCTTCAAATGTGTAAACTGGCAAACGAATCAAACATGAAATTTTCTATTAAGCAGTTGTGAGAAAATCAAACATTTTAGTCTCGTAGTACATGCTTCCCTGTTTCCAAAAATATAAATAACATCCAAAACCGAGTTCGTATGCAAAAGATACGACAGTTTTAAGAAAAAAACCAGTATAATACTGACTTTTTTAAAACTATCAAAATTGTTTCTATTTGTTGAGGGACTTGAAGGCCTCACATGGAATTTCCGAGAACGTTTTTGGACTCAGGTCATAGTCTAATATTTAATTTCAAACTTGAAATACTTTTAGCAAAAATATTTATAATAGTTGAAAAATGAGAGGTTTTTAGATTTATTAATCGCAAAACCTTAAACTATTTATTTCGACATGATTTTAGTATTGGTAATGTATTCCAGAATAATATATAAATCCAAATCCGGTTGATATGGATTTTGACGATGGAAATAACCCTATATTTCTAAATTCCTATTCAACTATATACATTTGTGCATGAGACATAAGTTATCAACAATTATAAGAATTTGTTATAGTTTTCATAAAATATACTATATACATGTGTCTAAAAAGCAATAAATTTTAATCATACTATATATATCTTAAAAAATTATAACACTTCAACAACAATAATATATACATGATTTGTATATGTATCAAAGACTACTTTAAAGATCAAGCCATGATAAATTAATATTTCTAACAATATATATATATATATATATATATATATATATATATATATATATATATATATATATATATATATATATATATATATATATGACAACTAGTACGATATTTCAAATACACACCCAAATACACAAATAATTGAGATTTTACATTGTTTTTAAATCCAAACAAAATGCATAAATAATTAAACCAATAAATCAATACATTGCTTGCCAATTTAAAATAAATACACTTCTTAAATAAATTTTAAATAAATTGACAGCCAAATGGAAATGTTACTTTTACCTGTTAACTTTCCTTGCTCACAAAGTAAACAAATAATTTTATACAGAAACTGCACAGAAAGACAACCATACACAAAGACAATTTTACACACAACTCTTTCCTCTTTCAATTGACAGCCAAAACCATAACTTCCTTACACACTTCATCTTTCAATTAATCACACTTTCACTTCAATCACACACAAACGCCATCTAGTTCTTCTGTTTGTCCTTCGATTGCTGCCATTCCATCTACTGATCATTCAAGCAAAAGAAGAATAACACTCAAAATGGATCTCAATGGTGCAGCCAAATCATAGAGAAATCTGAGAAATTTTGCCCTTAAGACTACCTTCAATCGTTCACAGCTTCAACTCATCTCTCATCTCTCTTCTTCATTTCCAGCCAAGAACACACCACTGAAGTGGGTGTTTTCGTGTTCATTGCAAACACAAGAGCAATAACACCATCATTTGTTCTTCATTCCATTCCCTGTCAAAAATCAAACCCAAATCACCCCTCGATGGCTCATGTCGATGTTCACCACCCCTACAACCCCTTTCCCGTGAACAGAGACACACAAAATCCCAAAAGAAACTTTTTACCTGTTGTTGATCGGGACTGCCAAAAAAAAGGGGGAAACGTGGTGATTATCGAGCAAATAGCAACCACGAACACACCTCTCGCATTTCTGTTCTTCTTCCCGTCGAGCAAACACCACCGAGGCCCTCACCTGCGACGTATTGCTGCTGACCCGACTCCCATCGGACCTTCTTGGTCTCTCGTACCTCACCCTCGCACCCTCCCTTCGCACATTGCTGTTGGAACCGAAGTAAGCAGCCGATATGCTAGTTGAGCAGCTCCTCGCTGCACCCACTGAGGCCATAGAAGCCTCGTTGCCTCCCCCTTTCCTCCCCTTCGGCCTCGTCGAACCCCGGAGACGATTCCTCCTCACGATCGATCGATCAAGACAGCAGGATTAGCCGCCTGCGAGCTTTTCCTTCCTTCGAATGTAGTGCCGCCTTCGTTCCTGCTTGCCCGCCGATTGTTTATTCGCATCTCCCTTTCATTCGTTCGTGTTTTATCTGCTTCGTTCGTTCCGTTCCATTCCCCCGATCAACAAAATAAACGGGCACAAAAAGCCCTAATTTCATTAAGTTTGGACGACTTAAACACAATCAGTCCCTCCATGAGATTCCTTTATATAAAAGCCCTAAATCATTTTGATTTTTTAAAATAAACACATTAAACCCCTCTGTTGGACCCTTTTATTCAAAACGACTCCTTTCCCCAAAACTTTGGTGTATTTTAAACAAAACAGCCCTTCCCATGGAGATTCTTAACAAAATCACTCTAATCCTCAAACATTAATTCATTTTAAGCCATTTCAGTCCCTCCTTTTACTTGTAACATCCCGAAATATCAAGAGTAAAGTTGAAGGGCTAAAAGAGTAAATTGGGAAAGAGCGACTCGGCGAGTCCATGGGTGGACTCGGCGAGTAGAGTCGCGACTTGGTCGCTTGTTAAGTAGCCGACTCGGCGAGTTAGTAAGATGGACTCGGCGAGTAGGCGCTGAGTGGAGAAAACCTTAATTCTCGGGGTTGAACCCTATATAAAGAACATAACATCCATTCACCAGCCTCTTTACTCATCCTCAAGTCCAGAAACCCTAACCTTCGTATGTGAGTGGATCAAGTTGCATTTGGGAGCTTGGAGAAGCAATTGTTGAGGAAATCTTGAAGGGTAGGAGGCTTGGAGCAAGGGGCTTTGCTTGGATTCGAGTTCCATTGCAGTTGGGGCGTTCTTTTGAGTGCCTTGGTGGTTGTCCAGTGGTGGAGATCGTATCAGTGGTCGGAGCAGCTTGGGTTATCTGTTCAGTCGGCAGTATCGAGGTGAGTTATCCTCACTATATCAACAAGGTCTAAGGCACCAAGGCCGACCCTTATCGGATTGAGATCCGGGTAGTTGTTGTTATGTTATTGCTTTGATATGTTTGCATCCTGAGAGCTAGGATGGTATATGTTAGAGACCTGGTTGAGATCGGTATCCTGAGAGATAGGGTGATGCTATGCTAGTGACCTGTTAGGTCGGTATCCTCGTTAGGATGATGATATGTTATGCGATCTGTTTGATCTGCTTGTTGACTGTGAATTGCTATATGATTGTATGTATATGTGCACATGGTTGTTTGGACTGGAGTTGGGTTGAGGCGGGTCCTGCTTTATGCTGTAGGCCAAGATACCCAGGGCGGACCGGTTGTTCCGAAGGCCCAGCGAGCGGTCCGGATAGGCTGTAGACCCCAAGAGGGCGGACCAAACGTGCCGAGGCTCGGAGAGTGGACCAGGCCGACTGAAGGCCCGGTGTGGGCGGACCAGTCATACTGTAGACTCAGAGAGTGGACCAGGTGGATTGAAGGTCCGGTGCGGGCGGACCAATCACACTGCAGACTCGATGTATGTGGTTAGATTCGGAGAGTGGACCAGGTGGATTGAAGGCCCGGTGCGGTCGGACCAATCACACTGTAGACTCGAGGTTTATGACTAGACTCAGAGGGTGGACCAGGTGGACTGTAGGCCGGTGCGGCGGACCAGTCACATAGTAGACCCGAAGTGCATGGCTGTTCTGTGATCAAATATGTTGTGGCATGTTATGCGTGTATGGTATATGTGGTTGGTATTTTGGGGATATCTCACTAAGCTTTCGGGCTTACAGTTGTGGTTTTATGTTTTTCAGGTTCTTCAGGAGACCGTGGCAAGGCGAAGGCGTGATCGTACCGCTCCTCATGATTTTTTAGTAATGTAATTCTGGGAATACTTAAATGTTTTGTATTGAAAACCTTTTTGTAATGATTTAATGGAATCGAGTTGTTTTTTGAAAAATTTAAAATTGGTTGTATTTTTCGGTCGTTACAAGTTGATATCAGAGCCTTGGTTTGAGTGAATTGGAGAAACACTCGTGTGACTCCAGTCTCAAATCGAGGAGAGTTTTCAAAAGAGTATTAAAATGGTTTTCAAAATGAGTAAAGGAGGACGCAGATGTACGATCAGTCGGAGCCAGTAAGTAACCCCAAAATACCATGCATGTTATTTGTCTTTGAGCTTTGATAGAACAACATGCTAGTGATAGGCTAGGGATCTTCAGGATTTCATGATAATGTTGCCTGATTTGTGATGCCTGTAGCCTAGGGTTTCCTTATGGGAGATTTTCAGTGTTCCTCTAGTGGTGAGGGTTGAGCGTTGTTATGCATGTTTCTCTAGGGTGTTGTGGTAGTACTTCATACAAATATGGGTAGGTGTGGAAGGTAGTATGGGCCCGTACTACTGAAAGCACAGGACCCATACGCGTATCAGGGAAACCATGATCTCTAGGGTTGGGTTGAGAGAGTTGGATCCCAGGATAGTGGGAAGAGTCTGAGATTTTGTGTGGTGTTATTTTTTTCAGTATGGAGATTCCGAGGCATGATGAGAGTGGATCCGGATTAGGATCGAGAGCAGGAGAGGGAGTTCCGGGCGGGTTAGTACCGCCCGAGGTTATCGGTCAGATGAGTATGTGCGAGTTGGATGCGAGGATTCATGAGATCCTGCATGAGGAGATTGCTGAGTTGTTCCGGGCTGAGTTGTCGGAGCTGTATGGGTCGATCAAGACCGCCATGGTTGAGTATTTTGATGAGCGCTATGCAGCTCTCACAGAGACGGCTGCCGCGGCGGCTACAACAGCTGTAGCAGCGGCAGGGGGAGGAGCTGGTCGGGGCTTTCAGTATCGGGACTTCGACAATACGAAGCCTCCCACCTTTGATGGAGTTCAGGACCCGATTGTTGCTATGAGGTGGTTATCGGATGTGGAGGGGTGTTTCTTCACGTGTTCATGCCCTGCTGATCAGAGGGTGAGGTGTGCTCTAAACCTGTTGAGGCTCGGGGCGAAGGATTGGTGGAGATTGACCACGGGGTCATATTCGGATGTGTAGAGGGCTGCGGTTTCATGGGATCAGTTCAGGGAGATGTTCAGCACTCGTTATGTTCCGCAAGTTGAGAAGGATAGATTGGCTCAGGAGTTCCTTGAGCTGAAGTAGGGTTCGGAGTTGGTGACTGAGATCACCAGGATGTTCACTGAGAGGGCGATGTTTTGCCCAGAGTTCGCTTCGGAGAAGGCTCAGATGTCTTGATATCTGAGCATGCTCAAGAGAGATATCAGACAGTTTGTGTCTACCCAGAGGTGCAATACCTTGTTGGAGTTGCAGGAGGCCGCTAGGCGGCGTGAGTTAGAGATTGAGTTGCAATTGCGTGAGCTGAGGCAGGCTCCGGTGCAGTCACAGCCGGTGCTGAAACGGTCCAAGACCGTTGATGTTAGAGTGGGGGATCTGAGCAGCCACACTTGTGGGAAGTGTGGGAGGGGTCACACCGGAATTTGTAGGTCCGGTGGTGCATGCCGCAAGTGCGGAAAGGAGGGGCACTTTGCGAGGGATTGTCGGCAGTCAGCGCCAGTTCAGGATTTGAGGATTTGTTATCATTGCCATCAGGTTGGAAATTTGAGGGTCAACTGTCCACAGCTTGCTGCAGGACTGGTGCAGGCTCCGGCACCAGCCACTTTGAGGATCACGGGTGGAGGTCAGGGTGGAGCGGAGCCCCCAAGGGCTCAGGGTCATGCTTATCAGCTTGCGGCAGAAGAGGTCAGAGCAGTGCCAAATGCAGCTGCGGGTATGTTTATTTCTTGATATCTTGTTATCTTGTGATTTTTGTGGTGTTTTGTTTATGTGCTGGTATCTTTGTGTGGTTTTCGATGCGGTATTCGTCGTTTTGAGAGTTTTGGGTTGGTTATAGGTTATTGTTTTGGGAATTTCATTGGTTATCATCCATGAAGGTTATTAGTGGAAACCTGACATTGGGTTGAAGGCCGGGTAGCATCTGCTTTCTGAGGAGTGGTTAGATGCAGGTTGAATTTCTTTCGAGCGGGTTATCAGTGTTGATGTGGGATCTTGTCAAGGTTGTTTATGCCTGTGTAAATCAGTCCGCGTGTAAGTGTTGGTTTTGTGTAGAGTTGTTCTGGGAGGTCGATGATGGCAACCGGTGGTTGTTAATCAGTGCTACAAATGGGGGAGAATTGGAAAATTCTCTGGGAGATCGAGGATTATTTGAGGGTGCTTAGCTGTTGGGATTCAGCAGTGTTCCGTCAGTCCAGAGTGTAGGCTGGTAGGAGCAAGTGTCGGGCATGCGGGGTGGAATACATACCTAGGGTATTCGATTGTGGAGGGCCTGGGAGCAGGCCGAGATCGAGCATGTGTGATTGAGACAGAGTTCGGAACCCTTAAAGGGCTAGAACAGCATGCATGGGAGGATTTCCGGGAGAGATAGCTCGGAATGATGAATGCTAGTTGAGCGGTCCGGATAGACTGAAGGCCGGTAGGCGTACCAGTCATGCCGAAGGCTCGGAGAACGGTCCAGCCTAACTGAAGGCACTGAGAGCGGTCCAGATTGGCTGAAGGTTCTGAGAGTGGTCCAGATTGGCTGAAGGCCTGGTGAGGCGGTCCTGTCATGCTGAAGACTCTACAGGTATTGTTGGATCGGTTCGAGGATATGGATTGTGTATGTTGCAGTGTGATTGCATTAGAAGGTCTGGCCCCGGGTAGTGATCTTGATTAGTTGAGATAGTGCATGGGCTTGAGAGTCCCTGCGATGAGAGTCAGAGTATGTGTGTTGGATGGATAGCGGATACGCTATAAAAGGGTGGTGTAGCGTTGGGCAAGCACCGTGGCACTTGTCGGAGTGGCAGTGTGGCCAAGTGGATTCCTTGGTAAAGGAAAAGAGAGAGGTGTGTAACTCCGAGAGGGAGTGCAAGTTCACGAAAGTGAAAGCGGCAGAGCAGAGTTATGATTAGAGCAATTCGAGTATGGTTATTGAGCAGCGTGTTTGCGGTAGTGTAATAGAAGCACATCCGGTTTGGGATGTCTGCTGAGGTCGCGGAGGGAATTCCGCAGGTGTAGAGCCAAGAGGCTCGGAAGGGATGCAGGGAGAGAGTCTTGGGCTCTCAGTGTGATTCTGATCAGGGAATTGAGTATGTATTAGTGGTTCATCCTGGGGGATGTTTGAGGATATCATCAGTGTATCGGGTTTTCCCAACCTGAGGGTGCTAGAGCTAGTTCAGCATGTGTATGTGATTGCAAGAGGAGAACTCGTGGGAGTTGCTCTGAGATTGAAGAATGGGTCTTTCCGTCAGCATGGAATGGATAGAGTGGGATTCAGATCGGGGATCCGATGGTTCATGGTTTTCTAGCTCATATGGGTCGAGTGATGGTTGTGATTTGGTGCAGTGATGCATCTTGGGTAATTCTTGATTGTTGAGTGTGATTATCAGAGGGTACAGCCGGTGCCCTGTTTGAGACGGTGGTCTAGACAACGCAAGGATAGAGGAAATGAGTTCGAGTTTTGATGGTTATGCCTTGAGGAACCTGGTCCGGTTAGGGCCAGGTGGCGCGTCGGGGGAGTATTTTGGAGTTGAGTTGCCGTAGGCTTCGAGGACGAAGCCTAATTTAAGTGGGGGAGAATTGTAACATCCCGAAATATCAAGAGTAGAGTTGAAGGGCTAAAAGAGTAAATTGGGAAAGAGCGACTCGGCGAGTCCATGGGTGGACTTGGCGAGTAGAGTCGCGACTTGGTCGCGTGTTAAGTAGCCGACTCGGCGAGTCAGTAAGATGGACTCGGCGAGTAGGCGCTGAGTGGAGAAAACCCTAATTCTCGGGGTTGAACCCTATATAAAGAACATAACATCCATTCCCCCAGCCTCTTTACTCATCCTCAAGTCCAGAAACCCTAACCTTCGTATGTGAGTGGATCAAGTTGCATTTGGGAGCTTGGAGAAGCAATTGTTGAGGAAATCTTGAAGGGTAGGAGGCTTGGAGCAAGGGGCTTTGCTTGGATTCGAGTTCCATTGTAGTTGGGGTGTTCTTTTGAGTGCCTTGGTGGTTGTCTAGTGGTGGAGATCGTATCAGTGGTCGGAGCAGCTTGGGTTATCTGTTCAGTCGGCAGTATCGAGGTGAGTTATCCTCACTATATCAACAGGGTCTAAGGCACCAAGGCCGGCCCTTATCGGATTGAGATCCGGGTAGTTGTTATGTTATTTCTTTGATATGTTTGCATCCTGAGAGCTAGGATGGTATATGTTAGAGACCTGGTTGAGATCGGTATCCTGAGAGATAGGGTGATGCTATGCTAGTGACCTGTTAGGTCAGTATCCTGGTTAGGATGATGATATGTTATGTGATCTATTTGATCTGCTTGTTGACTGTTAATTGTTATATGATTGTATGTATATGTGCACATGGTTGTTTGGACTGGAGTTGGGTTGAGGCGGGTCCTGCTTTGTGCTGTAGGCCAAGATACCCAGGGCGGACCGGTTGTTCCGAAGGCATAGCGAGCGGTCCGGATAGGCTGTAGGCCCCAAGAGGGCGGACCAGACGTGCCGAGGCTCGGAGAGTGGACCAGGCCGACTGAAGGCCCGGTGTGGGCGGACCAGTCATATTGTAGACTCAGAGAGTGGACCAGGTGGATTGAAGGCTCGGTGCGGGCGGACCAATCACACTGCAGACTCGATGTATGTGGTCCCGGTGCGGGCGGACCAATCACACTGCAGACTCGATGTATGTGGTTAGATTCGGAGAGTGGACCAGGTGGATTGAAGGCCCGGTGCGGGCGGACCAATCACACTGTAGACTCGAGGTTTATGACTAGACTCAGAGGGTGGACCAGGTGGACTGTAGGCCGGTGCGACGGACCAGTCACATAGTAGACCCGAAGTGCATGGCTGTTCTGTGATCAGATATGTTGTGGCATGTTATGCGTGTATGGTATATGTGGTTGGTATTTTGGGGATATCTCACTAAGCTTTCGGGGTTACAGTTGTGGTTTTATGTTTTTTAGGTTCTTCAGGAGACCGTGGTAAGGCGAAGGCGTGATCGTACCGCTTCTCATGATTTTGTAGTAATGTGATTCTGGGAATACTTAAATGTTTTGTATTGAAAACCTTTTTGTAAAGATTTAATGGAATCGAGTTGTTTTTTTTGAAAAATTTAAAATTGGTTGTATTTTTCGGTCGTTACATTACTTATTTTAACCAAAGCAATCATATTTTGGTTAATTAAATTATCAAACGGTCTCCAATAGTTTAAATTCGTTATGAAACGTTCCCGAGAGTATTTCAAATTTCAAGAATTGTGGATTTACGCTTTCTCGTGACAAACTTCTCAAAATAAACGAACTCCGAACAACTCGAGCTCATGCTTCAAGGATGAGTGCTTACGACCCCTTTTTAATATTTCTAATTATTAGGGGGGGGGGAGGGGGCGCAACTGCCTATATACTTTGTTTATACAAACAACTTATCATTTATGCGAAAATACAATAAATCTAGTTTATAAAAATGTTATTTAACAATTTAACATATTGTTACAAATAAACTAGTATAAAATTTTCGTATAAGTATTATGGTTATTTTATCGTGAAATAATTACTCCACACAAAAATGCTACATGAGACAAAAATATATGATTTTTATGTGACATTGTACATTATCACAAGCACGTTGTAAAACTTTGTAGTATTTGAAGGATTCAAGCTATTAGTATTCATGTATATTTATATGTTTAAATACATAAAGTTTATACATGTACATATGTTCGTTACTATGAGACATACATCTTTATAAAAACGAGTACATTATAGTTTTACATACATATCAAGCATACTCGGCTTTTATAAACTTTATACAATGAAATTCATTATGCCTAGTGACTTAATCACAATTAAGTTAGGGCTGATAGCTATTCACATACTTTTCTTAAGGGCTTTTTAGTGGGACTATATTCATTAGCCAAGTCTAAAAACTTAACATACCCACACTACTATAACTATTAATCTTCAGAGCGAGATACATATGTATAGATCTATATGGGGTTGACATCCCCACCTGCGGTTGCTAGCTACAACCTCGACTAATCAATAGAAATGTTAGATAAGTGTCTACGATTGTTACTATAATATCCAATGAAGCATTTTAGGGGGTACATTCAGTCACATAGCTTAGTTATGGGACTCACTATAAACATTAACTGGAATTTCTCTCTCTCTCTCTCTCTCTCTCTCCCTCTCTCTTTCTCTCTCACTACAAACCATGGGCTTGGTTGCTTTCAAAGCTATTTTAAGTATGGAATTACTTATGTATCAATACAATTAGGTTTTCAAGGATATTCAAATATTCATTTCAAACATAGTTTTAAGTATGGATTTACTTATATAAAAGATACATTTTGGCTTTCAAAGATTCTTTACAAACAAGGGTTTAAGTATGAATTTACTTATACAACGATACATTTTGGCTTTCAAAGACTCCGTGCAAACACACTTTTAGCTATTGTTATACATACAAAGATAATACTTTTTAGACTTTTTGAAGTATTATTATTGTTAGAAGAAAACATGCAACTCCCTACCAACCTTGTGTTGACCCTGAAAATTACATGTATTCTCAGGAAATCAACAGACCTTCAAGACAGATTGGATTACAGGTGACCTAGCTTACTTGTTGTGTATTATATACCTATTTGTTAAATCAATTCATGTACCATTATTATTTGTAAAAACGTGTATTCAAATATCAAGATGGAAGACGAATGCTATTTTGTTTATTGTTGTGCTTGTGCTATATATTCAATTTACCTGTGATCCATGAACTTAGTCGCATAGCCTGGTGTGTTCCGCCGCCTCGGCCAGGGATGTGACACCGCGTGAACACCGTACTAAAAATAAACCAGAATATATCAAAATTTTCATAATTCATAACATCACAACTATCCCAGACAGACAAACCCTCAGGGTTTGTAACTTCCTTGCAACGCGTACGGGTCCTTTGCTTTCAGTAGTACGGGCCCATACTACCTTCCAAACCTACCCGTACTTGTCCCACGGGATCATCAGAATTGCTCACATAAGTTTCACAACTAGTACAAGCATACATCGTATCCTCACTCTCACGAGGGTAGCTAAACATTCCTATCTGACCGGCTGCTCACACATATACTCAACCATGAAACTTCCACCAGCTCTACAACACTTGCGTATGCTAATCTTATATAATATTGGATCCAACAGAAACTCGAATACCTGATTCTACCCTAAGCCTACAACCAAGATAAGGAACAGGAAATAAGCACAAACCAAACATTCTCAGGCTATAAAATCTTAGTTATGTATAATTGTGATGCATACACTAATCAACTACAATAATGATGTCAATTCCATACAATAATTAACCCTAGGCTATCAGGCATCATACAAATCAAACAATTCTATCATGCAATTCCTGAAGGTCCCTAGCCTATCACTAGCATGTTGTTCTATCTTAAACATTATATCAAATAACAGGGTGGGTATACTTTCTGGCTCCGGATGATCGTACACATCACATCCTTCTTTGGTCACTTTTGAAAACCGTTTTAAAACTTTTGCAGTTCCTTAGTTTGAGTTTGGATTCACACGATTTCTCCTCTAATTCTCTCAAACCAAAGATTTGATACTAACTTGTATCATCCAAAAAATCACAATAAATTTGAACTTTTCAAAAATAACCCATAACCACAAATGTTAAAAAACCAATGTTTCAAAAGTGTAATTTACTAATAAAGGTATCCCAAAATTGAAACAACATAAAAACCAAAGGATGTGCACGATCATGCCTTCATCTTGCCACAGTCATCTGAAGTACTTGAAACTGTAAGCCAAAGCTTAGTGAGTTCCCCCAAAGTACCAACACATATAATATGTAACAACACATACTGGGTCCACAACTAACAGACTGGATTACCCCTATGCCCACAGTATGAGTCTGGCTTTCCTTTCAAACCGACAGCTCATATCTGGCCTGCTCTCGAGCCCACATCATGAGTCTGTCTTGCCCTTTAGGCCCATATGTCTTGCTTGCTCCCGAGTTTGTTAGCTACAACATGAAGCATTACTACCTCAACCCAACCATACAATGTCGACATATACATAACAAATAAACATATTGCATCAAACAGATAATCATGTGGATCTTAGTAAATTACTACCACATAACAACATCCTAAATATGATACATAATCTACTGGTTCGGCATTTGTGCCTTCGACCCACAAGTATAGTGAGGAACACTTAACTCAAACAAAAGATAGCAAATCTCACACCCAAGTATGCTGCACAATGGTTCCTCACGCTGAACACAATCAATACCAACCCTAGTTACTTTCTAAGGTTAAGCCCAAAATCATGAGGACCAATAATGGCCCAAGTCCAAACTAGGTGTAACGACCGAAAAATTTCAACCAATTTAAATTTTTCAAAAACAATCCGATTTCATTAAAATCATTACAAAAAGGTTTTCAATACAAATTATTTAAAGTATTCCCAGAATCACATCGCGACCAAAAACATGAGGAGCGGTACGATCACGCCTTCGCCTTGCCACGGTCTCCTGAAGAACCTGAAAAACATTTAAACCACATCTGTAAGCCCGAAAGCTTAGTGAGATACCCCCAAAATACCAACCACATATACGCCCTTCCAGGCTACGACCTTCCGGTCCAGAACATATTGCCTTCCGGCCCATAACATGAATAACACACATAACATAACAAAACATAGAACAACCATTCATATCGGGTCTACTGTGTGACTGGCCCGCCGTATCGGCCTTCAGTCCACCCTCCGTGTCTAGCCATATACATCGAGTCTGCAGTGTGATTGGTCCGCCCGCACCGGGCCTTCAATCCACCTGGTCCACTCTCTGAGTCTACAGTGTGACTGGTTCGCCCGCACCGGGACTTCAGTCTATCTGGTCCACTCTCCGAGCCTCGGCACGTCTAGTCCGCCCTCTTGGGGCCTACAGCCTATCCGGACCGTTCGCTGGGCCTTCGGGACAACCGGTCCGCCCTAGGTATCTTGGCCTACAGCACAAAGCAGGACCCGCCTCAACCCGTCTCCAGTCCAAACAACCATGTGCACATAATCATATAATACCAGTTCGCAATCAACAAGCCGATCAAACAGATCACATAGCATATCATCATCCTAACCAGGATACCGACCTAACAGGTCACTAGCATAGCATCTCCCTATCTCTCAGAATACCGATCTCAATCGAGTCTCTAACATATACCATCCTAGCTCTCAGGATGCAAACATATCACAGTAACAACATAACAACAACTACCAGGATCTCAATCCGATAAGGGCCGGCCTTGGTGCCTTAGACCCTGTTGATATAGTGAGGATAACTCACCTCGCACTGCCGAAACTCTGAACTGAAGAAGCAGACTCTCGAACCACCAACTCACTGCAAATCCCGAACTAACCAACATAACAAGCATAAGCATAAGGTCAAACATACTACCACAAATCGGGCCAAGACCAAATTCCAAAACTCACACAAAGTCCAACATTGGCCCAATTTACCAAATTGGGCCCACCTCACCAAATGGACCTAGATCCAATATCCATAATATTAATTGGGCCCACAATACTCTATTCATAGTTTCCAGACTTGGACCAAACACCAACAACCGACAAATGGCCCAACACAAAAGCCCAAAAGGAAGTCCGCAGGAGGAGTACGCTGGGCGTACTCTCCTTGGTACGCTGGGCGTACTGCAATGATCGCCAAAAGAAAACGGGACATTGGCCCGCTACGCGGGGCGTACTCGAAGGTTACGCGGGGCGTAACTGCGAGATCCATTAAGTCCTTTAACATCTTAATGGCTTAAGCTCTTAAGCCCAAACTCCAGATCCATAGGCCAAATATGATTGGGAATCATAAAGTCTCAGATTTTATCACTTGGGACGTCCTTAAGCTCCAAATCCAAGGTCTTAATCCATTAAGACCTATATAACTCATACAAGAAACAACTACAGCCCTTGGGACCTCATTTTTATCATTCAAGACCTCTCCAAAGGTCTGAAAGGACAGATAATCTTGACCAAATCGAACTATGCAACAAGATGAGGACTTTTGGGACAAGAATGATAACAAAGCTTCAAAATACAAAGATCTATGCAATATGAAGGTCAAGCAAGAAGCTTTATACCTTAAACCAGCTCCAAAGGGTGTTATTACTTCAGATCTACAAGCTCCACACGTTCTTCTTCTTCCTTGACAACTTCCCTTTTCTCCTTCAAGCTTTTCTTTTGCCAACAAGAGCTTCCCAAGATCAAACACTCTCAACTATGGAGGGAATACGAGTTTTAGGGTTCTCTGAGGTTGAAGATGAGTATAAGGAGGCTGAGCGGTGAACCAACATGTTCCTTATATAGTGGCTGACCCAAAAATTAGGCTTTGGAGTTTCTGAGAGTACGCTGGGCGTACTCACCCGACCAACGCGCATCACTCATACACTTACGATGGGCGTACGTCCAGCTTACGCTGGGCGTAGCCAGCCACCTTTCAAAACCAAAAGCATGCATGCATGCCATGCATGCATGGGACCATCTCCTTCTCATTACACAAAGGGCTATGAACAACGATTAACTTCAAAACACCTCAACTCCTCTAATCTAAACCTGCTCCCAAATAACGTTACATTCATGCGAGGGCAACGAGAAGCCCAATACCACTAACACATATACCAGCCCGAAACCTTCTCGGATGAAACTCATTTCTCGCAAAAGGACCAGAATTAACCTTCCTCTAAATTCTCGGGGACGCATAGTCACACACTTAAAGAACGGGGTGTTACACTAGGCCCACTAATGGCCCAACCCATTTAGAGAACCCTAAAGCCCAAATGTTCCAAAATGGCCTAAAGTCAACGGTGCAAACTCCAACATCTAATCCTCACGACATGACTAGCTCTTGGTCACATCGTGCACATCAACTCGACCCGGTCGCAACCCAGCAGGTCAACTCATCCCATAAATTCAATTCCAGTCATCTTTACGCCATGACCATTTCCTAAATCACGATATGACCTAATCTGGAAAAAACAGTCAGGATGGCAAGCATCCTCATGACATGACAGGCTTAATCCTCACATCGTGAGCATTGCACTGACCACCTTTGAGCATTAAGCACTTATTCCTTACAACCATAACTTGGGGCTTTATAGAGAGTATTCCCTTACCCAAAGGATGATAAAAAAATCGTAGCTTTTTAGTCATGCATGTATAATGCATGGCTCAAACATCCACTAGTTCAAAAGAGGGAAAAATTAGATCTAGACTCATGCTTATGGTCTCAAACTATACCAAAACTCAGACCCAAAGACTATATAATAGAGAATGACTCAATGATCCATAAAGTTGCCAAATTTATGGATCCCATGCGTGCAATCCATCACAATCATGCAAAAAGAGCTTAAAACTTAGATCTAGCATGCAAGAGGTAAAAAGGCCAGAGCTTTATGACTTACAATGGTCCAAAAGCTCAAGAAAAGGTAAGGTTGAAGCTGGAATGCCAAGAGGTTGCTCCACCAAGGTCTTCTTCCACTTCAAGTCTTCGATGAGTCAAAAAAAACCACGAAAAGATGTTTCAAAGATCACAAAAATGGCTAAGGACTTCAAGTGGGTCGAGATTAGGGTTTCTAGGAGGCAAGAGAGGAGGGAGGCTAAGGATTCCCTAGCCCTCTCATTCCATTAAATACCTAAAATATTAGGGTTTTGGTCATCAGTCCGTTCTCACATCGTGAGCATTCAAAGTCTCACGTAGGTACTTTTGAGCATTCAACTATGTGTGCAAGGAATGCACGATATTCCTTACGTAGGTACTTTTGAGCTTGAATACTTGAGATGATGCTAAGGCTAGTGTCAGGTTTGTCGCCGTAGATAATAAGAGTTTCGTTAGACGGAAGATTAAGGCATACAACCTTTTCGTAACACATGATGTTGGCACGATGAAGACTCAACCAATCCATGCCGATGATGATGTCGAAACTTTTAATCGAAACCGGCATGAGGTCGATAGGAAATGAATGACTATCTAGAGTTAGAGTACATCCTATGTATATGCTACTAGTGCTCTCAGTCTTCCCATTAGCCATTTCTACAGTGAATGGTTCCTTAAGTGTGCATGGTTGTTGTTTAAATAGGCGTGCAAATTTATGATTTACGAAACTTCTCTCCGCTCTGCTATCAAATAGTATGCATGCATAAGAGTTTTCAAGGAGAAACATACCAGTCACCACCGTAGGGCCAGCAACTGCTTCCCCGTGGCCTATAGCCAGAACTGTTCCCGCTCCACCAGCATTTCTTGCCATTGGGCAATCCCTTTTATAGTGGCCTACTTTGCCATATCCATAGCATGACTAAGTGACGCTAGTACCAGGGACCTGGTTGATTGGCCTTGCTGGGGATTTACAGAAGCAGACAGTGTGTCCCTTCTTGTTGCAGTTGGATCACTGCAACTCTCGGTAGGGTCCATTGTGGTGGAAGCTGCACTTGTTGCACTTAGGCAAATTTCCAGCGTACTGCTTCACCGGAGCAGCAGCGGCAGGTGCTATCGCGGCATGAACCGCCGCAACCTGCTACTTCTTCCCAACTTTCTTCTTTTTCTTGTCATCCCAGAACTTCTGCTTGTTGTCAGCGGGTTTGGAAGGTTCAGGAATGGATAGGGTTGTTGTTGCAGACGGGGTACGGACCCCATGGTCAATGAGACGTTGTGCCAATCGCTTGGCACTGTCGAAGGTAGTGGGGTTTGAAGCTAACACATTCTCCTAAACCGGAGGCAACAGACCCCGGATATACCTCTCTATCTTCTTTCCCTCTGTGGGAACCATGTTGGGACAGAGGGCCACTAGTTCGCTAAATCTGGTGGTATAAGAAACTATGTCGGAGCCCTTCATGGTTAGGCTCCACAACTCCTGTTCCAACTTCTGGATTTCGCCCCTCGGGCAGTATTCCTCGATCATGAGGTCTTTCAGAGTTTCCCAGCCCATGTCGTTAGCCACTAAAAGAGTGAGTGACTTGACATGGCCGTTCCACCATGTCAGGGCTTTCTCCTCAAAGGTGCAAGCGGCAAACTTGACCTTACTTGCGGCAGGGCAGGAGCAAATCTTGAAGACCGACTCCGTCTTCTCGAACCATTCCGAGAGGGAAATGACTCTGCCAGTCCCTTTGAAGGGTTTTGGCTTACAGTTAGTGAAGTCCTTGTAGGAGCACTATCTCGAGCGCACAAGGAGTTCACCTTGAGTAGAGTTAACAGGGGTTCCACCTCTACTGGCATCAGTAGAGTAATATTGTGACATGGCAGTTGCCACTGCCGCAGCTACTGCAACATTCAGAGCTCGAAAACCACTTTTGTTTTCTCTATCCATTGTGATAGAACCATTATCCCTCCGGATCCGTTAAAAGTCATAGGCTTGCTATTGGTGAAGTCCTTGAAGGTGCAATCCCCTGAACGACCTTGACGTTGGCCATTCGTAGAGCTATTTACTCCTCCTGCAGACCTATTATTACTCATCTGTGCCATTGCTGCTGTCACTGCAGCAGTTACAGCAACTATCAATGTGGAATTTTCCGTCAATGGAGGGGGTGGCGGTGGAGGTGTTGCGTTGTTGACACGACGTGTAGATCTACGGGGTGACATCGTGCTGCTAAAGAAATAGAATAAAGAACATAAGTTTTTGATGATTGGAAGTTGTGTTTTAATAAATTTGTTATTTTCATCTATTTATAAATTCGACTGGCCTACCTAAGGTTTAGAGCTTGACTCATAATAAAAGTTTGCATAGTGATAGATAAACTTATGAATCTGAGTGGTAGTCAAAGAATTTACACACAAAGGAATCTCTTCATATATATTAAACATATGTTGAGTTACATTTGAAGTTAGGAAAATTTCGACCCTTCTAAGGATCGCCGATACAGAAGTTAAAGAAAAGCAAGACTTTTAGTCGAGTTCCTATTCTATAACAAAATTTTGGGATTCGGTAAGTACTACTTGCGACGTAGGTTGCGCTTGGTGATGGGTTTTAGCCATAAGAACTTTCCTATGTGCGCATGCAAAACCCTAATGCTTGGATCTAGGCTTTCTAATTAAACATGCTTTGAATCCAAGACTTCTAATGACTATTTAGGTATAAGAACAATGTTAAAACAAATCTAGAATCATACCTTTGAATCTCTTGTTTGATCTTGTTGTCTTGGAGCTTCTAGAGTCACAATTGTCACTCCTCTAATGGCTTACAAACACCAAATAGCAAGGAGGATGATTTGGGAGAGAGGAGAGGGGAGGAAATCGGCCAGGGTTTCTATACTTTTGATCAAGTTCCGATTTCCTTATGCCATAGGGTCTATTTATACTTGTAGACTCCTTAAGGGTTACAACCTAAACCCTAATTGGATAATCTTCTCTTAAGGCTATCCAAATCCATTCCTTAGATAACTCTTGGACGATTTGAGCTATCCTTTAGCTTCTAGAATCCGTCCAATCCATATCCATATGGATTTACAGTCTAAAGTTTAACTATCAAACAATTGACAGTTTATACCCTCTTATTTAATTAATCTCTTTAAGTCACCAAATTAATTCCAATTAATTCTATGACTTATATTAATCAAATAACAATATATTATTCTTTATATTATTCCCATAATATACTAATAATATTTACTCTCTCTTAATAAATCATCCTATCAAGTTGCTATGGTGAAGGCAACCCAAAAGGGTCATGCACAGCCGGGTCAAATACTTGCCTAATATAGTTGCAGCCTTAGACACTATTCAAACAGTCTCCCACTTGGATAAGTCTAGTAACTATATGCACAAGTACAATTCGGTTTGCAATCGTAGCTCTCAAAGACGCTGTCAAAATCTGATCTAATCAATCTTGTCCTTTAGATAAGGGATCGTATAGTCCTCTATTAGATATCATGCTGACAATCCTATGGAATGGTTAGTCAAGCATTTAGGTTTCTCGATCTCTGATTTATTCGACATAGAACTTAATCGAACACATCAATTCAGTTCTGACCGGGCCCGACACATAAGTCAAATCAAATCATCGAGCGGCCGAGATATCGCTTTTACCTTCTTAGATAAAAGTTACAGATAAACTTTGACTTATATGCATTTACTTATTCATTAACCAACTATACACAACAATGCGTTTTATAACACCGAGTTACTGATGTGTTTTCGCATTATCAATGTACAATCAATTAACAAATAACAAACCATATATCTAGGTTTTAAGACTATATGATATTATCGTCTTGCGATCACCCTTTTATATCATATTCCATAAGGTGATTCCAGCAAGCGCGGGTTTGTTCCAATGCTCAAAACTAGTTCATAAGCACACATGAACGTCGCAACAACCCTTTGCTATGTCTAACACTATTTAGACAATCTACACACCAATTCATGACAATCTTCATTCATATCTACTTCCAACATATGAACGATTGTGGACAATTTGAACAATTCGATTATTCCTAATAAACTCAATTATTCTGGAAGTCAAAACATGCAAAGTGAAACAATAGTTAAACAATTAACATAAGATAGTAACATTACTCATAAATAAAACTCCTTTATTTAATCATCAAATGTTAATTAATTTATCTATTACACGTTTCTAATACTATCTAATCTATGCTAATATCATCCTTCAGCCCAAAACTCCTAGCATGCTGCAAGTGCTTAACCCTACTCAGTCCCTTCGTAAGCGGATCTGCTGGGTTATCTTCTGATGATATCCTCTTCACTACGAGTTGTCCTTCTTATACACGATGTCTAATGAAGTGATATTTTCTGTCGATATGTCGTGATCTACCATGATCCCTCGATTCCTTGGTCAAGGCAACCGCTCCTTCGTTATCACAGAAAATCTCCATGGGCTCCTTTCTGGCGGGTACAACTCCAAGATCACCGATGAAGTTCTTCAGCCATATTGCCTCCTTCGACGCTTCGCTCGCTGCAATGTACTCTGATTCGCACGTTGAATCAGCTACGGTTTCCTGCTTGGAACTTTTCCATGTCACTGCTCCTCCATTTAGGGTAAAGACCCAGCCCGAATGCGAACGGTAGTTGTCCCTGTCGGTCTGAAAGCTGGCATCACTATACCCTCGCACCTTCAAGTCATCACTCCCTCCGAGGACTAAGAACCATTCCTTCGTCCTCCGAAGGTACTTAACGATATTCTTCACCGCAATCCAATGTGCTCTGCTAGGGTTCCCTTGATATCTGCTAACCATGCTCAAAGCGAAGGCTACATCAGGTCGAGTACAAGTCATAGCGTAGATGATTGAGCCAACTGCGGAAGTGTATGGTACTCGACTCATTTCTGCTATTTCAACTTCGGTACTCGGACTTTGAGTCTTACTTAACTTGGCATTACTTTGTATCGATAATTCTCCCTTCTTCGAGTTTTCCACACTAAAACGTTTTACTACCTTCTCTAAGTAAGTGTTCTGACTAAGTCCAATTAGTCTCTTACTTCTTTCTCTTTCTATCCTTATTCCCAAAATGTAAGAAGCCTCTCCGAGGTCCTTCATAGCGAAGCACTTCCTGAGCCAGGACTTAACCTCCTGCAGAGTCGGGATGTCGTTTCCTATGAGTAATATGTCATCGACATATAGAACGAGGAAGCTTATTATACTCCCACTGGCTTTGACATATACACATGATTCATCTTCGCTTCGTACAAATCCAAACTCTTTGACTTTCTCATCGAAGCAAAGATTCCATCTGCGAGACGCTTGCTTAAGTCCATAAATGGACTTCTCAAGCTTACACACTCTATTCGGATGCTTCGGATCCACAAACCCCTCTAGCTGAGCCATGTAAACATCCTCAACCAACTTTCCGTTAAGGAAAGTGGTCTTGACATCCATTTGCCAAATCTCATAATCATGAAACGCGGCAATCGCTAGCATCACTCTAATAGATTTTATCTTCACAACTGGTGAGAAGGTCTCATCATAGTCAACTCCGGGAGTTTGAGTAAAGCCCTTCGCAACCAATCATGCTCTATATGTTTGTACGTTTCCATCCACGTCGGTCTTCTTCTTGAAGATCCATTTGCACCCAACGGTATTACATCCGGGCACTTAATTAACCAAATTCCAAACTTGGTTATCATACATGGATTGGATCTCGCTATCCATTGCCTCTTTGCATTTCGCAGACTCCTGGCCTGCCATGGCTTCCTTATAGCTATTAGGTTCATCAAGATTTATTAGTGTACCATCACTAATATACGTGTCCCCTTCGGTAGTAATATGAAAACCATAAAACTGGGGTAGAACTCTAACTCTATCGGAACGTCTAAGAGGTAAGGATTCGTCAATCGGTTCAACCGGAGTTTCCTCCTCGGGTTGAGTGCCAGCGGTAGAGGTTCCTTCATCTATCAACTCTTGAATCTCTTCAAGCCTGATTTGCCTCCCACTGTCTCCTTGGCCTATGAGTTCTCGCTCTCGAAAAACTCCTCTCCTCGCAACAAAGACAACATTTTCCTTTGGTCTATAGAAGAGATATCCAAAGGATGTCTGCGGGTAGCCGACGAAAATACATCGCTCACTTCGAGGTTAGAGCTTGTCGTGAGTATCTCGTCTTACGAAAACCTCGCAACCCCAAACCTTGATATGTGCCAACGAGGGAGCTTTCCCTGTCCACATCTCGTGAGGTGTTTTGGCAACCTTCTTAGTAGGGACTCGGTTAAGGATATGGGCGGCAGTCTCTAAGGCATACCCCCAAAAAGAGATAAGTAGTGAAGCACGACTCATCATAGAGCGAACCATATCCAATAAGGTTCGATTACGCCTTTCTGCCACACCATTCAACTGCGGTGTCCTAGGAGGCGTCAATTGCGAAACTATTCCACACTCCTTGAGATAATCGTGGAATTCAAGACTTAGGTACTCTCCTCCTCGATCGGATCGAAGCATCTTGATTTTCCTACCCAATTGATTCTCCACTTCATTCTTGAACTCTTTGAACTTTTCAAAGGTTTCTGACTTTTGCTTGATTAAATAGATATACCCATATCTACTATAATCATCGGTGAAAGTCACGTAGAAGCGGTTCCCATCCTTCGTGGTTGATCTAAACGGTCCACATACATCGGTATGTATTAAGTCCAATAGACCCTCACCCCTTTCACATGTACTTGTGAAGGGTGATTTAGTCATCTTTCCAAGTAAACAAGACTCGCACGTGTCATCTTCCCTAAGGTCGAATGACTCCAACACTCCATCCTTTTTGAGTTGGGCTCTGCGTTTCTTGTTGACATGTCCAAGACGACAATGCCACAAGGATGCTTTATCCATACTAGTGGAAGAATCTATGTTCAAAACATCATTTCCTAAGTTATCAACAATCATAACAATTTCATAAATTCCATTACATGGTATAGATTCAAAGTAAAAGACACCATTTAGATAAGCCAAAATAGAACCATTCTCATTATTAAAAGAAAATCTAAAACCTTGTCTAAACAAACCATGAAATGAAATGATGTTTCTAGCCATTTCTGGTGAATAGCAACAATTGTTCAAATCTAAACATAAATTATTCCTAAGCACTAAAGAATACACTCCAATCTTGGTCACAGGCGATGATCTTCTGTTCCCCATGATTAGATTGATTCTTCCTTGCTCCACATCCCTACTTGTTCTTAGTCCCTGCACATTAGAACCAATGTGGTAACCACAACTGGTATCAAGAACCCAAGAAATAGCATGATTAGAATCGTTAGATTTAATTGTATATATACCTGCGAAAGATGGCTTGATCTTTCCTTCCTTGATGGCTTGCAGGTACTCTGGGCAGCTTCTCTTCCAATGTCCTATCTTGTGGCATTGGTGGCACTCTGCCTCCTTCGGGTTAGGGCAGGGCTTAGCGAGATCAACTTTGGTCCCACTAGAAGAGGCACCATCTCGGGCTTTAACCTTGCGATAGTTCTTAGACGAAGCCTCCCTCTTCTTTCCCTTTCCTTGACCAATAGCCAAGACAGGAGCAGCGGGTGGATTGGGAGTTGATGCAACAGACTTGTCTTTGAAGTTGCTCTCAGCGACCCTCAAGAGACCTTGGAGTTTGCTTAGGGTGACCTCCTCTTTGTTCATGTGGTAGGTCATCCTAAATTGATTGTACATCGGAGGCAAAGAGTGAAGCACCATGTCGATTGCCAAGTCTTCCCCAAAGTCAACATTTAACTTGCGAAGGCGGTCGACATACCTTTGCATCTTTTGCAGGTGCACGGTAAGAGATTCTCCATGACCCATCTTAGCGGAAATCATGTTGGTGAAAATCTCATAACGCTCTTGTCTCGCGTTCTGGTGGTATCTCTCCAATAAGTCTTGATGCATCTCGTACGGGTACATGTCCTCGTAGGACTTTTGGAATTTGGATTTCATGGTGGCTATCATGATGCAATGTACCTTCGTTGCATCTCGCTCATGAGTTTCAAAAGCGGTAATTTCAGCCGGAGTAGTGATTTCGGGGTTGATTTTCTCGAGCTTCTCATCAAGGACATACTCCTTATCCTCATAGTGAGCAATGGTGCGAATGTATCTTATCCATTTGCTAAAGTTCGTTCCATCGAAGGTGACCTTTTGGCAAAGGCTCATCAACGTGAAAGAACTAGCAGCAGCACTGTTTGCGTTCGACATCTACAAATAGAAAGGACAAAGATAGATTAGAATATGAATCCCTAATTATCACCCAATAAGAAAAATTAGGGCTAGGATCCAACAACAACATTTACATATTAGAAAAGGGATGCCGTAATCTAACATGCAAATAAATTGAAGGTAAGTGAATGACGATTCACTATTTCTCCACCATAAAACCTAACTATTAGTCCTAAATGTATTGAGAATTCCTAGGTTCGGATGAGATTCATTGAAAACTATTCAATGGCATGTTTAAATCTCGATATGCCCCTCTTGCTTGTGACTGGGATACCGAGGATCACAAAGCGGGTGTGAATTACCATGCAAATTCACATGGTGCCTTCATTGCAACGATCACCTATTCGATGTGCCGGTAAACCACACACGCTCCATCGAACAATGATAAACAATGAATCACCCTTTGCCACCTTTGCTTAGAACCAATTAGTGTGCCGGTAAACCACACACGCTCCACTAACTTCTTAGCAAGGGTGCAAAGTGTAATTTCATGGGATTGCATCAATTCACTTTTCCTAAAGTAACTAAGATTGGGAAATTTTAAAATATGTGTAGTTACTTTGTATTTCCTATTATACTTTTAATGAGAGGATGAGGTTGCCCTATCCTACCCGTTCGGCTAACGACCCTCCACCGATCAAGCAAGCGGTGGGTGTGAGTGTACACCCATTAAGCGCCATTTTATAGGCCACAACCTTATACCCACCTTAGAGACCGGCTTCGTGAATGAGGCCTACTAACGGTAAGACTAGCATTTTAGTTATACATATATATTTATTAATCTTGTAATATTATATTAGTATAGGGTTGTATTTTAAACATTTTAAAATCTAGGGTTTGAAATTTAAAGTGTCTAAATTAAAACTTTTAATTACAAAATATAAATTTCAAAACTTTGAGGACAAGTTTTAAACATTTAAAACATGGAGAATCAAATAAAAAATAATTTTAATTAACAATTAATTTCCTAATTATCTATATTTGATTTATTCAAGATTTCTTGCAAGATAATTACCAAAATAATCAAAATAATTAATTAATTATCATATAAGGAAATTAAATATTTTATTAGTTGATAAATATCTTTAATTAGATCAAGATAATAGTCATATATAAAAAAAAATCGGATTAGGGTTGATCTAATATGATTAAGGTAAGTTTCCATAAGATAATCATGAAGAAATCCCGAATCTGGTCATTCCTGACGCTTGGACTCGTCGAGTGCACCAAGGGACTCGCCGAGTCAGGCCAACTCGCCGAGTCCACTATGGAACTCGCCGAGTCCATGAATCAGAAACACAAAAATCGAATTTTTCAGTTTAGGTTCAAACAAATAAGCATCAATTTAATGAAAACCAAGCTAGTCTCTGATACCACTGATGGGTTTTAGCCATAAGAACTTTCCTATGTGCGCATGCAAAACCCTAATGCTTGGATCTAGGATTTCTAATTAAACATGCTTTGAATCCAAGACTTCTAATGACTATTTAGGTATAAGAACAATGTTAAAACAGATCTAGAATCATACCTTTGAATCTCTTGTTTGATCTTGTTGTCTTGGAGCTTCTAGAGTCATAATTGTCACTCCTCTAATGGCTTACAAACACCAAATAGCAAGGAGGATGATTTGGGAGATAGGAGAGGAGAGGAAATCGGCCAGGGTTTCTATACTTTTGATCAAGTTCCGATTTACTTATGCCATAGGGTCTATTTATACTTGTAGACTCCTTAAGGGTTACAACCTAAACCCTAATTGGATAATCGTCTCTTAAGGCTATCCAAATCCATTCCTTAGATAACTCTTGGACGATTTGAGCTATCCTTTAGCTTCTAGAATCCGTCCAATCCATATCTATATGGATTTACAGTCTAAAGTTTAACTATCAAACAATTGACAGTTTATACCCTCTTATTTAATTAATCTCTTTAAGTCACCAAATTAATTCCAATTAATTCTATGACTTATATTAATCAAATAACAATATATTATTCTTTATATTATTCCCATAATATACTAATAATATTTACTCTCTCTTAATAAATCATCCTATCAAGTTGCTATGGTGAAGGCAACCCAAAAGGACCATGCACAACCGGGTCAAATACTTGCCTAATATAGTTGCAGCCTTAGACACTATTCCAACTCTTGGAGCTTGACTCCGTGTCTGATTGCTTTGCTTCCATAAGACGCCTATCGAGGGCGGCTTGCAGTTCCCTTATCTCAGAGAGGGCCGCAATTAGTTGTGTTTAGAATGTGTCGGCGCGGAGTTGGGCTTCATCGTGCAACCTATCCAGTCGACGGATGTCGAAAGTGTGAGCTTGTACTTCCACGTTGACTTCGCGAAGCCGGCTTGCTTGGACCCCGGATTGATAGGACTGGTTGGCTAGTTTGCCCACCATAACTGGGAGTGCTCGGTCAACTGTACCTCCATCCCTGACATCGTAGAAGTCCCGACACATACCGTAGGGAGGACGTAATCCTTATTGTTGGCACCAATGGTGAAGGTGACTTCCCTAAATGGGAGTTGGTCCCTGAAAGTTTCTCCTAATTGCGGGAGGTTGGGCGACTGGTGGGTCGATAACTTCTGGTTCCGAGTCCGTCTGAGAGTCATCCCCTTCTTCCAACTCTATGGGTTCTTCATCCTCTTCGGGATCCTCCTCTACCCATCCTCCATTGCCCTGATTCAGGTAGTAGGGGTCCCCTGGTGGGTGGAATCCAGCCATTGTGTCTGTGCGAGAATAAAGATATGAGAATTGTCTAGAATTTAAAACATGTACATCTAAATACGTATGTTAAACTATTTTATTTACCAAATACTCCTATAGTATTTAAGTTTGTATGTTTGATACTAGTGTTATTATTGTAAGTTTTGACTTGTTGCTCACTACGACCATTCCTCGACATACATTATTCTGATCTCGGATAAATATAGTTGATCAGGCTATATTCATCCCAAATCCGATTACATATTTCGAGGCCTATTCGTAGTGTCCAACTTGTCTTAATACTTCTCGTATAGTTCTAACTATGAAAATGACTCGTTGTATGCATGTATTTGTGCTTTTACGACCCAAATAATTTAAGCTAAATGAAATGCGGTTTAGGTGTAAAAACGTTTTGTCAGAGAGTTTTAGTCCCTATGCATTTATAGTTTGTATATCTTATGTGGTTCGATATACTTAGTTCACTATAAACAATGCTCTGATACCAATCTGTCACACCCCCAAACCAGAACGGCAGAAACGTTCGAGGGCGGATGACTTCATGTAGTATCGAAACAATTGAATACATAGTAAAGAAAGTAAACACAACCATCATATATATAATTTAAAAATTACATTGTTAGATGATACTTGTTTCAAAAAAAAGATTACAATATGATGACAAAATGAGTTTAAAACCAACGCCTTAGCATCGCTTCTCCAAAAGCTGAAGTTTTACCTGTATTACTGAATCCCTGAGAAATACAAGTAGGTTTGAAAGAGTAGGCCGGCATTTAAGCTGGTGAGTTCATAAGTATTTAATGTCAATGTTTGTATAAATTGGAATGAATTTGTTTATACATGCTTGAAAACTCCTAGAAAATCCCATATTTTCTACTAGTATAAAAGTAGTCTTTTACTAAGACCTGACTGTTTTGAATGTCGTTTCTAAAATTCCAATATTTTTCCATAAGTGTATGATAGTTTAAAAGTTCCAAAACTATAATGCAATAGTGTCTTTCATGCCTAGAATAGTAGATTTATGTATGTATAAAATCGCTAAGGCGTTTGATAACCCCATAAATCAACGTGTTTTTAATACTCCATGTGAGTATTACAACCATGCTATTGACCCAGACTGCCTGTAACAACGTTCTTCAGGCGTTGGAGTGTTATGACGTTTGGCACCCCAGACATGCCACTATAGCTAACAGTTTAGGTGCGGGATTGTCAATCCCGTATAGATCTATACACAAGTATCACGCTCTACCTACAAGAGATTATGGTATATAATACGGGACTTTAACTGCATACTCAAAAGTACGTGAAGCTGAACGTCTCACAAAACTTAGTATCAAATAGATTTACGTATGATAAGCTCGTTTGTTCTTGTATATGAAAGTTTTCTTTGATATAGTACTTATACTATGTAAAACCTATTGAATCTTTAGTAAACTCTACCTATTATAGTTTTTCCAAAAGTGTATTTCGTTTGTATGGTAAACCCTGAGTAGTGTCGACTCTGTATGTAAAATATAACATTATAATAACCCTATTGAACATTTATTCACCAAAATATAAATAAAGTGTTTGATATTCGTATAACAACATGTTTATATTCTTAAAGGACAAGATGTCATTGAATAGGTGTTGCATGCGAACATTTTCATGTGATAGTTAAGAATCACATATGATTTGTTATATAAAGATAAGTATAGTAAAAGCTTAATGTTTTCCACACGAGAGTAACCGTGTGTTTACTTGTATCCCCCCCCCTTTGAAAGCGTATAAAAGCATTTATAAAGTATTTGAAGACGTAGTTGTAGGGGTATGAACTCACTTGATTGATTGAAGAAAGTGAGACGAAAACCGAGCAGAACTTCGACTCGAGAAAGCGGATTTCTCGAGAATCACGGGAGCGTAAAACTTCCTTCGGGGATTGGGTATGAAAACTGGGGATTTGTGATATTTCTTGCATGCAAAACGAAGTGAAAATGCAAGAGAAAGAGAGGAAATGAGCACTTACGCCCGGAACCCTTGCATCCCTTTTATAGGGGCTGAAGACCCTCGGTACGCTGGGCGTATGAGGTTACGCGGGGCGTACTCGTGCGTCATTGCTTACCACATCCTCATCTGCCGGACTTCGGATGGGACGGGCATAGAGGCATAGGGGGCGACGTGGACGATCCGAGGCGTAGCACCCGGGTACATTGGGCGTACGAGGGTACGTTGGGCGTAAATCATCTCGGTTTGTGCCCATCGAACTTGTAAAATCTGTAACTCCCACGTACGAGCTCCGTTTTTGACGTTCTATATATGCACGTGTAGGTGAGAATATGCTCTACAACTTTCATTTAGACATTGTCGGCTAGTTTTGAATTTATTTTTAATTAATTATTTTTAACAGGCCGGGACACGAAAAAGTCCGTTAAAAATCCATAACTTCTTTATTCGACGTCCGTTTTGCCAGACTTTTTACCGTTGCAATACCATTATCGAGACCTTAGATTCTCATTTAGGTTGTTTCGGCTAGAAATCACTCACTCTCTACTTCGAGTTTTTAGCTGTCTACCGCTATACCGAAACTTCGAAAAATCATAACTTCCCCATACGAAGTCAGACTTGGGCATTCTATTTATGTATGTTCACGGTTTAATGATATCTATGACTTTTATTTAGATACCTAAGGCTAATAAGTATTTTATTGAAATTTCTCGTTTTACGTTTAACCGTATTGACAGTTTTTGTTGTGAATCTTTGGTTGGTCATAACTTCTTCGTTATAACTCGGTTTTCAGTGTTCTTTATATTTCTGAAACCCTCGGCACTAGGGATGAGATTTAGAACCGGAAAATCGGACCAGAACCGGAACCGAACCGGAACCGGACCCGTTAGAACCGGAATATATAGAACCGGGTCCGGTTCCGGGTTTAAAAATTGGCTTTATCCGGGTTCCGGGTAATTCGGGTTTGGGTCCATTGGGTCCGGGTAAACCGGGTCTAAAATCCGGAACCGGTTTTTGGAACCGGAACCACTTTTAGGGCCGGAACCACTTTTTGTGAAACGTTTAGAAGATGCATATCTTATTCGTTTCAACTCCAATTGACATACGGTTTTTTCCAACATGTAGTTTAGAGTTTGTACATGATTCTAGACTATAAATTTTTCATTTTTAGTTTTATATTCATTGACTTACAGTCCTCAAAAGTTGAGATACCAAAGCTGAAAGCTTTTAGTTTTGTAGTTTTTTTTGTATTCGGTGAAAGTTTTAAAGCATGCATATCTAATTCGTTTGAAGTCGGATTGACATGTGGTTTTTTCCAACTTCTATTTTACAGTTTGTACATGAGTTTAGACTATAATTTTGTCATTTTTGGTTTAACATTCAATGATTTACAGTCCTCCGAAGTCGGGATATCAAAACTGAAAATTTTCAACTTTTCAGCTATTTGTTTTTGTACTTTGTATTATGTGAAAATATTAACAGAAGTATATCTCATTCGTTTAAATTCGGATTGACATGCGGGTTTTTCCAGAGTGTATTTTAGAGTTTGTACATGATTTTAGACTCTAATTTTGTTAATTGTGGTTTCGTATTCAATAAGTTACAGCCCCCCAAAATGGGGATATCAATATGAAAATTTTCAAAGTTCAACCCACTAAGTTGTAAGTAATTACCAAAAAATTCCGGTTTTTTTGGGTTTTCCGGGTCTAAACCCACTTTATCCGGTTCCAACCTACCCACTTTGATGTTTCCGAGTTTTCCGGTTCTAGACCCACTTTACCCGGAACCATACCCGGAACCGAACCGGAACCGGTTCCTATATACCGGTCCGGTTTCCGGTTCTATAAAATCCTGTTAACCGGTTCCGGGTTTTCCGGGTCCGGGTCCATCGGGTCCGGGTTTGGACCCACTTTCATCCCTACTCGGCACTGTATCTATCATTTATGAAATCAAGTAGATGACTTTTGAACATTTTATTTTTGACAATAATTTCATTATATCAAAAGAGGTTACAATTCTTGACTTTTTAGGTCATTACATTGATTCGAAATATCGGGTTGTCACATTTTCCATGTCCTAGGGTGTCTTTACTTGCATAATTAGTTGTTTAAAACACTAATTAGATGCTTATATGTATCATTATATGATAAATAGGATCCGTGTGTGTGCTTAAGTCTTCACTTGGCACTTAGCATCCTATACCACTTGTTCATTCAAACCACTCACTACAGGTGAGTTCATACCCCTTAATCTACCTTTTAAATGATTTTAAATGCTTTTATGGGGGAATACTAGTTGCAACATTATATGTATTATATCAATCATGTGATTAATAACTATCAAACAAATGGATTTGCTATACTTTTAGCTGTTTTATCAAACAAACTACTTCAAAATGTTTATCAAACTCTTTTACATGTTAAACTCTTTATCAAACTTGTTCTTACATACCAAACCTTTTATTTAAACTCTTTTAAACTTATATATTGTCAAAACCGTGTCTAATGCATATATAGTTATATAAGTAAGGTTGGAAGGACTTAGGACTAATAACTCACTTTATTTCATGTTCCTTGTTTGGTTGTGGACTTAGAGTACCCTGTTGTTTGTCCGAGTGTCGTTTGATCCTTAGTTATATATTATGTATATATGTATAAGACATAAAAGCTTTTATCTCAGTTCAATACACTCAGTTATACAAACAACTCTACTAGTAAACTATAATAGGTATAGTTTAGGAACTCATTATTCACTATTTCTAGTACAATGAAACATACAAAGAGTCAGTTCATACATGAGTCAATACATAATATAACGAGAAACAGATAGATAATACTATAACGAGAAACAATACATACTATACACTATACAAGAGAACATACTATGATGCGAAACAAAGAGAACATACTACATACTAGACAGAGAGAACAAACATTACACTAGTACATACAATACATATACAAGAATACTATAACATAAATGTGAGCCATGGTTTCGGGGCATGGCATCACTGCTGTAACATCCGGAATTTCAGGTATTATATTTATTCATTGTATTTCAAGTTTTATGGAAGAACTTGGTGAGTTGGTGCGTAGACTCGCCGAGTAGAGACGCGAATCATTATCCGGGTGGATGGCTGGACTCGGCGAGTCACCCCGAGGACTCGGCGAGTCCATGCTGTTTAATGAAACTCTAATCCCTCGAATTTGGGGCCTATTTAAGGGGCCTTATGGCCGTCATTTGCGGCTACCAGACCCCAGGGAGAAACCCTAAGTGACATAGAGCGATTGTGAGAGGAAAGGAGCCATTTCTTGATCTCTTGTTGGTGTTTTTGACAATAGAAGAGGACCAAGGCAAGAGGAGGCTGAAGAGGGTGCTAATCCAATGACTCCAGGGCTCAGAGACTTCATTTTGAGGTATTCATTCGACCCTTCTTCAGTTTTTGGTGTAATTCCTAGAGTTAGGCTTTTTAGCCCCTTTTAGAGGAAGGTTGTTGAGTAATTGGTCCCTTCTTGTGTTGGTGCTGTAGATCTGGACCCAAAGAGGTCCAGAGACCCTTTTCCCTTGATCTTTATGAGTGTTAATGGGGGTTATGAGCTTTGGATGTCATTTTAGTGGTCATATCTTCAAATAAGGCCTTTAAGCCTTTGCATGAGCACCAAGATGTTAGCTTTACGTGATTATCATGCTTGGGGAGGCCAGATCTATGATTGTATGGGACACATCTGACCTCAGAAGTTATTTTGAGAGTGTGCATGGCATGAACTCGCCGAGTCCCAAGAACAGACTCGGCGAGTAGTATGAAGGTTGCCCATTAATCATTTAGTAAGTGGGCTGCCGAGTTGGCGGATGACTCAGTGAGTCAGAAGGGGATTAGAGGACTGAAGTACAAGGCTGTACTCGCCGAGTTGTTCTTGAAACTCGGCGAGTTGAGTCGGGGTGGCCCCGCGATTCATGCCTGAGGTGAATCGTCGAGTTTAAAGAGGGACTCGACGTGCCAAAAGGGACAAAGAGTTAGGAGTCATGTGTGTACTCGCCGAGTCACCGGAGTGCACTCGGCGAGTTGGGTCAAAGTTTGACTGTTGACTTTTGTTGACTTTTAGGGTTTGGTCAACAATGGAGTCCTTGAATCATGAGGGGGTAAAATAGTCTTTTACCCTTCTGAGGGTGGCAATAGAGGGTCGAGTCTAGCCTCGAGTGTTATATTTATGAGGATATTTAATTTGTGTGAATAGGCGGAGGCTAGGCAATACTTCTACCGAGTCAGGGATTTACGAGAGTTTGAGGTGAGTCTTCTCACTATACTTTACCTTGAGTAGGTAATCAGAGTTATGTGATATAGTGTTGTATGCTATACATGTGTTATGTGTTGCACTGCGTTATTCTATGTGATTTATGCTGTGCATGTTACAGAGTTAGAACCGGAAGGTTCACAGAGATAGAACCTGAGGGTTCACAGAGTTTGGGTGCACGGACCCACAAAGTTATAGCCTCGAGTGGCTAATATGTGTTATATATGGTATTTTGGGGAATTCACTAAGCTTCGTGCTTACAATGTTATGTGTTTCAGGTACTAGTGAGGATCGTGGGAAGGCGCCGACTTGATCGGTACACACACGGGATTTTTATGCTATGAGATCTTGGGATTGATATATGTTATGAATTGAGTTTTAGACAATGATGTTTTTATGAGTAATGAATGAATTATGTTTTTATAAAATGCGAAAAATTGTTTTGAAATTTGCGGTGTTAGAAGTTGGTATCAGAGCCTTGGTTTGAGGGATTCGAGTACACGTTCGGGCATATTTGAACTCAAACTGAGGATTTGAGAAATATTTTCAAAAGAGAACCAAGTTGTTAAAAAAAAGGAGTAAAAGATTTTTTTGGAAAACACAGAGCAGAGTCGTGTGTATGATCAGTCAGCGCCCGAACAGTGATTTCCCAAAATACCTTTATGTTATATGCTTATGATATTGATATGATGTATTCTCGTGCTAGAGTGGGCTAGGTATTCCTATTAGGACTAGAGTGGTCTGATTTGTGATGCCTTAGCCTAGGGGGAGGTGAGCTGCTATGAGATGCCTGAGAGTGAGTAGGTAGCAGTGAGGAGCTTATGAGAGATCTGTTAGAGAATGGATTATGCATAATAGAGTACTTGGGACTTGGGATCCTAGGAGGAGGACTTGGGGCGTGTACTGACGCGGTGTGGACGCTAGTATTGGGCCCGTACTACTGAAAACACCGGGACGGTGTACAGTTCAAGTAAGAATCTTCGGGATGCCAGGGATCAAGGAGGGATGAGTTATCGAGTGCGAGTATGCTCGAGTGAGTTTCTAATATATTATATGTTGTATTTCAGAGGTAGATCATGGTGAGTACACGTCATGCGCCAGAGAGCAGCGAGACTAGTGATGAGGAGATCTGACGGATCATCCATGAGGAGGTGGCTGCAGCCATCAGGGCAGAGATACTAGAGATGTTCGGTTCTATCAAGACCACGCTGATTGAGACTTTTGACGAGCGTTATGCCGCTCTTTCTGAGGCTGCAGTTGCAGCGGCCACCGTAGCCGTCACTGCTGCTAGGCCACAGGGGGGTGACTCGTTGTTGTTCAGGGAGTTCTGCAACATGAAGCCACTAGAGTTTGATGGGACGCAGGATCCGATTGCAGCGATGAGATGGGTATCTGACATTGAGGGGTGTTTCTATACATGCTCGTGCCCGAAGCACTTGAGGGTTCAGTTTGCGCTGAACCAGCATCGCCTGGGGGCGAAGGACCGGTGGAAGTTCACGACAGCACAATATTCTCCAGCAGAGCTTGTTGCGGTGACCTGGGAGAGGTTCACTGCCATGTTTCGTGATGAGTACATTCCCCGGTGGAACGGGATCGGTTGGCACATGAGTTTTTGACCCTCAAGCAGGGTACGGAGTCTGTTACGGTTATTACCAGGATGTTTCATGAGAGGGTGATGTTTTGCCCTGAGCACGTGTCTTCTGAGCAAGCACGTATGAGCCGTTATTTGAGCATTTTGAGGACATATATTCGAGAGTTCGTGGCGAACTCCTCATACCGGACATTTGCTGACCTTCAGGTAAATGCCCGGAAGAGGGATATCGAGCTAGAGACTCAGGCTAGGGAGGAGGCGGAGTCTCAGGGGAGGGATCGGCGACCGGCACAGTCCCAGCCGACAGCCAAGCGAGCCAAGCCCGCTGATCCCAGAGCAGGGAGCCAGAAGGGCCGCACTTGTGGAAAGTGCGGCAAGGGTCATGATGGAGTTTGTAGAGATGGATCTTGCTACAAGTGTGGCAAGGAGGGGCATATGGCCAAGGACTGCCCCAAGGGGTTTGCAGTGCGTTTCCACTGCAACCAGATCAGACACCGGAAGGCCGAGTGTCCGCTGCTGCGAGGGTCAGCACAGGGAGCTTCTCAGGGGTCTGCCCTTGCTTCTATTAGAGCTTCTGATAGTCAGTCGGTGAAGACCGAGATGCCGAAGGCTCGGGGGAGAGCCTTCCAGTTGACTGCGGAAGAGGTCCGCGCAGCGCCCGATGTCGTGGATGGTATGTATTCTTTCATGTATTTATTTTAATGTTTGAGATTTTTGTGCTTATATTATGATATGCGTAGGTACTTTTATTGTGAGTTTTGTACCTGCTTTGGTGTTATTTGACTCGGGTGCGAGTCGATCTTTTATATCATTGGCTTTTAGTTAGCACATCAGTATTAGTCGAGAGGCGTTGAGTCGACCTCTAAGAGTCTCCATCGCCGACGAGAGAGCAGTGTATGCCACGGAGGTGATTCGAAGATGTGTACTCGAGATCTTCGGTGTAGAGTTTCCTATTGATTTGGTCCCGATTGCAATGGGGGACGTCGGTGTCATCGTAGGCATGGATTGGTTGAGCAGATTTGGAGCCGTTATCGATTGCGAGCGGCAGCTGGTGACTATTCGAGACCCAAGTGGCGGAGTTCTTACGGTGTACGGCGAGGGTACCCGTCCCGATTCAGCGTTTTGTTCGGCTGCTAGAGCGAGGCAGAGTCTACAGCAGGGCTGTAGTGGTTTTGTAGCGTATGTGATGGATACGAGAGTTGGTGTAGAGAGACCGAGTACGGTTGAGGAGGTTCCGATAGTGCGTGAATTCTCGGATGTCTTCCCGAGGAGTTACCGGGTGTGCCTCTCAAGAGGCAGGTTGAGTTTCGCATTGATTTGATTCGAGGGGCAGCACCTATTGCCAAGGCGCCCTATCGCCTTGCACCTCCAGAGATGCAGGAGTTATCCTCGCAGCTTCAAGAGCTGCTGGGGAAGGGGTTTATACGGCCGAGCAGCTCGCCGTGGGGAGCACCGATCCTCTTTGTGAAGAAAAAGGATGGTTCGCACCGAATGTGCATAGATTATTGAGAGCTGAACAAGTTAACGGTCAAGAACCGTTATCCTTTGCCGAGGATCGATGATTTGTTCGAAAAGCTGCAGGGAGCATCTTGGTTTTCCAAGATTGATCTGAAATCTGGGTATCATCAGATGAGGGTGCACGAGGAGGATATCCAGAAGACCGCGTTCAGGAGTCGTTATGGGCATTACGAGTTCGTGGTGATGCCATTCAGGCTCACCAATGTGCCTGCAGCATTCATGGATCTCATGAACAGGGTATGCAGACCGATGTTGGATCGATCAGTGATTGTGTTCATTGACGACATTTTGGTATATTCGAGATCCAGGGAGCATCATGAGGAGCATTTGCGAGAAATCCTCAGTGTGCTGAGATCGGAGAGGCTTTATGCCAAATTCCTCAAGTGTGATTTTTGGTTACGAGAGGTGCAGTTCCTTGGTCACCTCGTTAACCAAAACGAGATTTTGGTCGATCCGGCTAAGATCGAGGCGATGTTGAGTTAGGAGGTGCCGAAATCTCCTTCCGAGATCAGGAGTTTTCTAGGGTTGGCCGGCTATTATCGGAGGTTCATCAGGGATTTCTCCAAGATTGTTGTTCCTCTCACCAGGTTGACCCGGAAGGGTGTGGTGTTCAACTGGGGCCCAGAGCAGCAGGCCTCATTTGAGACTCTCCGCCAGAGATTGTGCGAAGCCCCGGTGTTGGCTCTTCCAGAGGGAATGGAGAACTTCGTGGTGTATTGTGACGCATCGATATCTGGGTTGGGCGCGGTGTTGATGCAGAGGGGGCATCTAACCGCGTACGCATCGAGGCAGCTGAAGCCCCATGAGGCAAGGTATCCCACCCACGATCTAGATTTAGGGGTTGTGGTGTTCGCCCTCAAGATTTGGTGCCATTATCTGTATGGGGTTCGGTGTACGATATACACGGACCACAAGAGGTTGAAGTATTTGATGGATCAGCCAAACCTGAACACGCGTCAGAGGAGATGGTTGGATGTAGTAAAGGATTATGACTGCGAGATCTTGTACCACCCGGGCAAAGCTAATGTGGTAGCCGACGCCCTGAGTCGTAGGGCAGAGAGCGCCCTGATTAGGGATATTTGTATGAGATTGACGGTGATGACTCCGGTGTTGGACACCATCAGAGGGGCTCAGGCTGAGGCAGTAAGACCGGAGAACCGTAAGAGAGAGCGAGTTATCGGACAGGTGTCAAAGTTCGTGACCGATAGCAGAGGGCTTATGACCTTCCAGGGTCGGATTTGGGTACCGTTTGTTGGAGGAACGCGTACCATCTTGATGGAGGAGGCGCATAGATCGAGATTCTTGATCCATCCCGGGGCCACTAAGATGTTTCTGGATCTTAAAAAGGAGTATTGGTGGCCCTGTATGAAGAGAGATGTAGCGTGGTTTGTTGAGAGGTGCCTAACCTGTCGTAGGGTTAAGGTCGTACATCAGAGACCGCATGGTAAGTTTCAGCCACTGGAAGTCCTAGACTGGAAATGGGAGCAGATATCCATGGATTTTATCACCAAATTGCCGAGAACGGTGAGGGGTGTCGATGCGATTTGGGTGATAGTAGATTGTTTGACTAAGAGCGCTCACTTTCTCTCCATTAGTGAGAGTTCTTCTGCGGAGAAGTTAGCAGAGATATATATGAGAGAGGTGGTATCGCAGCATGGGGTGCCGATCTCAATTGTGTCAGATCGAGATGTGCGTTTCACTTCCAGATTTTGGAAAAAATTCCATGAGGAGTTGGGTACGAGGCTGCAATTTAGTACCGCATACCACCCATAGACTGACGGTCAGAGTGAGTGGACGATTCAGACGCTCGAGGACATGCTCCGAGCATGTGTGTTGGATTTTGGTGGAAGTTAGGACACGTATTTGCCCTTAGCAGAGTTCTCCTACAACAACAGCCATCATTCGAGCATCAGTATGCCGCCCTTTGAGCTGTTGTATGGGAGGAGGTGTCGAACTCCCATTTGTTGGGGAGAGGTAGGGCAATGAGTGATGGGTAGCATGGAGATTGTGCTTCAGACGACAGAGCAGATACAGCGGGTCAGGCAGAGATTGTTGACCGCTCAGAGTCGCCAGAAGAGTTATGCGGATAGGTGACGATCCGAGCTTGAGTTCCAGGTCGGTGATTATGTTCTCCTGAAGGTATCTCCTTGGAAAGGAGTGATTCGATTCAGGAAGAGGGGCAAGCTAGGACCCCGGTATACTGGGCCGTTCAGAGTGATCGCGAGTGTGGGCAGGGTAGCATATCGCTTGGAGCTACCTGCAGAGTTGGAGCGGATTCATAATACCTTCCACGTGTCTCAGTTGAGGAAGTGTATAGACGACGAGTCGGTGGTAGTGTCGTTAGAGGATATTCAGGTGGATGCGAGCCTGAACTACGCGGAGAGACCAGTTGCGATTCTGGATCGGAAGATCAAGGTTCTGAGGAACAAGGAGGTGCCTCTGGTACAGGTTCAGTGGCAACATCGGAGAAGATCCGAGTTGACTTGGGAGCCGGAGCGGGAGATGCGTGAGCAGCATCCGGAGCTATTTCATGGATGAAACTTCGAGGGCGAAGTCTGATTCAAGTGGGGGAGAATTGTAACATCCGGAATTTCAGGTATTATATTTATTCATTGTATTTCAAGTTTTGTGGAAGAACTCAGCGAGTTGGTGCGTAGACTCGCCGAGTAGAGACGCGAATCATTATCCGGGTGGATGGATGGACTCGGCGAGTCGCCCCGAGGACTCGGCGAGTCCACGCTGTTTAATGAAACCCTAACCCCTCGGGTTTGGGGCCTATTTAAGGGGCCTTATGGCCGTCATTTGCGGCTACCAGACCCCAGGGAGAAACCCTAAGTGAGCTAGAGCGATTGTGAGAGGAAAGGAGCCATTTCTTCATCTCTTGTTGGTGTTTTTGCAAATAGAAGAGGACCAAGGCAAGAAGAGGCTGAAGAGGGTGCTAATCCAGTGACTCCAGGGCTCAGAGACTTCATTTTGAGGTATTCATTCGACCCTTCTTCAGTTTTTGGTGTAATTCCTAGAGTTAGGGCTTTTTAGCCCTTTTATAGGAAGGTTGTTGAGTAATTGGTCCCTTCTTGTGTTGGTGCTGTAGATCTGGACCCAAAGAGGTCCAGAGACCCTTTTCCCTTGAGCTTTATGAGTGTTAATGGGGGTTATGAGCTTTGGATGTCATTTTAGTGGTCATATCTTCAAATAAGGCCTTTAAGCCTTTGCATGAGCACCAAGATGTTAGCTTTACGTGATTATCATCCTTGGGGAGGCCAGATCTATGATTGTATGGGATGAATCTGACCTCAGTAGTTGTTTTGAGAGTGTGCATGGCATGAACTCGCCGAGTCCCAAGAACAGACTCAGTGAGTAGTATGAAGGTTGCCCATTAATCATTCAGTGAGTGGGCTGCCGAGTTGGCGGATGACTCAGTGAGTCAGAAGAGGATTAGAGGACTGAAGTACAAGGCTGTACTCGCCGAGTTGTTCTTGAAACTCGGCGAGTTGAGTCGGGGTGGCCCCGCGATTCATGCCTGAGGTGACTCGTCGAGTTTAGGGAGGGACTCGACGTGCCAAGCGGGACAAAGAGTTAGGAGTCATGTGTGTACTCTCCGAGTCACCAGAGTGCACTCGGCGAGTTGGGTCAAAGTTTGACCGTTGACTTTTGTTGACTTTTAGGGTTTGGTCAACAATGGAGTCCTTGAGTCATGAGGGGGGTAAAATAGTCTTTTACCCTTCTGAGGGTGGCAATAGAGGGTCGAGTCTAGCCTCAAGTGTTATATTTATGAGGATATTTACTTTGTGTGAATAGGCGGAGGCTAGGCAATACTTCTACCGAGTCAGGGATTTACGAGAGTTTGAGGTGAGTCTTCTCACTATACTTTACCTTGAGTAGGTAATCATAGTTATGTGATACAGTGTTGTATGCTATACATGTGTTATGTGTTGCACTACGTTATTCTATGTGATTTATGTTGTGTATGTTACAGAGTTAGAACCGGAAGGTTCACAGAGATAGAACTTGTGGGTTCACAGAGTTTGGGTGCACGGACCCACAGAGTTATAGCCTCGAGTGGCTAATATGTGTTATATATGGTATTTTGGGGAACTCACTAAGCTTCGTGCTTACAGTGTTATGTGTTATGTGTTATGTGTTTCAGGTACTAGTGAGGATCGTGGGAAGGCTCCGGCTTGATCAGTACACACACGGGATTTTTATGCTATGAGATCTTGGGATTGATATATGTTACGAATTGAGTTTTAGACAATGATATTTTTATGGGTAATGAATGGAATATGTTTTTATAAAATGCGAAAAATTGTTTTGAAATTTACGGTGTTATAACTGCCACGACTCGTTTTGTATCCAGAGTCTCCTGGAGGGAGAGCATGAATTTGTGTATAGATCTGTACTGGATTGACTATCCTACACCTTGCTATTCGCTACAGTGAGACTTGCAAGTCTACAGGTGCCAAATGTCATTTCTTCCGACGTCTTTCATCGTTGTGTTTTTAGTTGATAGTATGGTGCAATCATATCACATTATACCTTAATTAACAACCGGTTTAAGGTAGTTAGTACAGCAGTAGTTACTAAAATACAACATTATAGTACTTTATTATTTTCCCATTGCATTCGCATTGTGATCTTCTCACATAAATGGTAATGTAAAAACTATATTTTTGATTAATGATAGTCACACTTGGGAAGATACACACTCTTACAAGAGACAAACATACGGAACATTTGATGCCTTGGTAGAAGGCTACGTTTAGTAGAAAATATAGGATTTTCTAGGAGATACAAACATTTAAAACTTATACATCAAACACTTACAAACATTTTCATACGAACAATGACACTAAAATGCTTATGAATTCACCAGCTTTAAAGCTGATCAACTCTTTCAAAATAACTTGTATTCTCAGGTCATCAGTAGACAGGTACCGATGCCAGGTTTTGAGAAGATGGATCTCGTTCAAGACTCATCTCTTATTTTGATTTACATTTTTGGTGTCTGATAAACTTCACAGAACACACTTGTATTAAATTATATTATTAATGCAATGGATGATGTTGTTGCTTGTTTACTACTATGCTTTGTTGTGATAATGTAAATGACGTACTCCGCCCCCGAACGTCTCCGCCGTTCCGGTTTTGGGGTGTGACACATGCAAACTTAAGGGTTTTATTTTTGTTTTTTACCTAAACCATCAGTTTGAAAAGGAAAATTTTTACTAGTATTCTTGGGATGTTAAAAGTTGGTATCAGAGCCTTGGTTTGAGGGATTCGGGCACACCCTTAGGCATGTCTGAACTCAAACTAAGGAATTGATAAATCTTTTGAAAGAAAAATATTTTATCAAAAGATTTTTACAAAGAAAGAGGTGTGATGTGTGTAATCATCCGAGCTCAAGTAAGTGATTCCCAAAATACACATACATAAGGATTATGCTTAGTATGGTATTATGTGAGTTGCATGCTAGATTGGGGCTAAGGATACCTTCAGGAATTGCATGATCGAATTGCCTGATATGTGTGAAGACTGATAGCCTAGGAGCAAGTAAATGTTATGTGTTACTTGGGGTTTAGATTAACAAAGTTAATTGTTAAGTGTATGTTTAAAAATTGTATACAATTAGGATCATATAGCCTTAGAATGATTGATTTAGCATTGTTTATTGTTCTTTGTTTGGTTGTAGGCTTAAGGTAGAATCATTTATTTAACAGTCTCTTTGATTCAATATTGTGTATAATTTGCATCCAGAAGGAAACCAACAATGTTGATAGAGGTTCTTGGTATTGCAGAAGCAAGTGAGATGAGGATTCCTAGGAGAGCCTACGGATTGTTGTAGCGAGATGTGTATGTTGATTAACATAAGGATCATGAGAGTTGCTATCGTGGAGTAACTTAGAGGATTCAAGATGATTCGTGAGGAAAGTACAGATATGTGTGGAATGTAGTATTCGACACGTACTACCAAAAGCATAGGATCCGTACTCGAATCAAGGGAAATCGGAGAGAACCTAAGGATCTTGTAGTTTGAGAGTTCCCTAAAGTTTGTTCTGATCATTTATATGTTTTCCTTTCAGTATGGTGGTGAGCACTCGAGGAGGATATTCTAGTTATGTTACTAGTTTAGGCTCTAGTGTTGCCGATTGATGAAAAGATACGCGATTACGTCAGAGATCACTCGTGGTATTTTGGATGCGACTCATGTGATGTTTGGCACCATCAAGGAGGGGGTCATGGAGCTTCTGGATGATCGATTAGGGCCTTTCGCATGGAGATTATAGATGGTTAGTTTGGGACACGAACTCTCTCCTTTCGGGAGTTGAAGGTTTGAAGAACCCAAAGTTCTTCGGGAAGAAGGGTCTTATTGCTAGTAGACGATGGATTATAGATATGGAGAATTCTCAACGGGTGATTTTTTTCCCTGAAGGATCGAAGGTGGGGTATCCATGTAGCCTTATGAGGGACCGAGCTCATTTGTTCACACTTCAGCGCATTAGACTAAATGGTCAACCCTCATCCAAAATGGTCACTCCATCTTGATTCCAAATGCTTAATTCATATTTGAAAAATTATAATAACTAATTGTATGGTTTTGGTGGTTTGAAAATAAAAAAATTTACTAATTTTTTTGGGACGTTACAAATTGATATTAGAGCCATGGTCTGAGGGATTCAGGCACACCCTCTAGTATGTCTGAACTAAAAGTGAGGAATTGATAAATCTTTTGTATGAAAAACAAATTTTCAAAAGATATTTACAAAGAAAGGCGTGCGATGCGTGCAATCATCCGAGCTCAAGTAAGTAATTCCCAATAAACCCATACATGATTATTATGCTTAGTATGCTATTATGTGATTTGCATGCTAGATTGGGGCTAAGGATACCTTCAAGAATTGCATGATAGAATTTACCGATATGTGTGATTTCTGATAGCCTAGGAGGAAGTAAATTTTATATGTGTTACATGGAGTCTAGATTGAAAAAATTAATTGCTAAGTGCATGTTTAAAAATTGTATACGATTAGGATTATATATCCTTAGAATGATTGATTTAGCCTTATTTCCTGTTCCTTGTTTGGTTATGGGCTTAGGGAAGAATCATTTATTTGACACTCTATTTGATCTAGTTTTGTGTTGAATTTACATGCATAAGGCAACCATTAGTACTGACAGAGGTTCCTGGTATTGTAGAAGCAAGTAAGATGAGGATTCCTAGGAGATCCTAGGGAGTTCTATAGTGAGATGTGTATGATGTTTAGCATAAGGATCTTGAGAGTTTCTATAGTGAAGCGACTTAGAGGATTTAGGATGATTCTTAAGGAAAGTGCGGATAGGTGTCGAAGGTGGTATTGGGCCCATACTAGCGAAAGCACAGGATTTGTACTCGAATCAAGAAAAATCGTAGAGAACCCAAGGATCATGTAGTGTGAGATTTCCTTCAATTATGTTCTGATCGTTTATATGTTTTCCTTTTAGAATGGTTGTGAGAACTCGAGTAGGAGGTTCTGGTCCAGTCTCTGGTGTTGGGATGATTGATGAGAGAATATGCAAGTTCATTATGTCAAAGATACTCGCGATATTTTGGAAGTGACTCCTTTGATGTTTAGTACCATCAAAGATGGGATCATGGAGTTGTTGGATGATCGCTTAAGGGCCTTTCGCATAGAGAAATCAGCTCGTTAGTTCGGGGAACGAACTCTCTCCTTTTGGGATTTCAATGCTTGTGGAGCCCTAAAGTTCTTCGGGGAGAATGACCCTATTGCTAGTAGACGATGGATTGCAGTTATGCAGAATGCTCAACGGACGAGTTTCTTCCCTAAGGGATCAAATGTGGGGTTCGCATCTTGCCTTCTGAGGGATCGAGTTCGCGAATTGTGGGAGGAGGTTGGCAATGCTTAGGGGCTGAGGCTGGGGGGGCATGACTCGGACCGATTTTATGATGAAATTCACGGCATAGTTCGCACATGCTATCGAGGTGCAACAGTTAACGAGGGAGTTTTAGGACATTCACCCGACAATGGAGATTGTGGCGGAGATCACCACCAAGTTACAGGAAAGGGCTTTATTGGTTCCACAATATGCTGCTTATGAGGAGATGAAGAAGACAAGGTATCATGATATGCTTAGGGATGACATTCGAGAGTTTTTGAGCATGTCGAGCTATAGGACCTTGGAAGATATGATTGCTAGATCCCAGGAATGGGAGCTTGAGTTGGAGCTTCAGTTGAAGCACAAGCTAGAGCAGGTTCAGACAATGGTGGGATCATTGAAGAAGCCTAATACTTTTGATTCTTATTCTAGGGGCGAGTACGTTTAGAGCTGTTGTAGCAAGTGCGGAAAGATGAATAATGGGGTTTGTAGAGCACTGGGTTCGGGTTGTTTTAGGTGTGGTCAGACAAGACATTTTAGGAGTGATTGCCCTTGTGGAGCATTATTCTGTTTCCCAAGCAGCACCAAATGTGGTTACCGGTATGTATCTATTTGTACTCTTTACTGCTATTATTTAATGCTTATGTTTTATGTGCTCGTGTTTAGGGATGTTTTTAGTGAATAGGTTATCGGGTCTTGTTCTTTTATTATTTGGGTGCTACCCGATCCTTTGTCTCTCTTACGCTCAGCAAGAGATTTAATGATGCTCTGAGAGAGTTAGATTATCCATTGGAAGTGGAGATTAATGACGATTGCCCGGTGAGAGTTTTGAGAGTTCATTGGGGTTATGTTCTGGAGATGTTAAACGAGAAGTACTTGATAGACTTGGATTCAATTCCCCTGCATGAGATGAAGATTATTATGGGTATGGATTAGTTGAGCCCCAATGAGGCTATGATTGATTGCGAGCACCAGTTAGTGAGAGTTCGAACCCCAAGTGGGGGAGAACTGGTTTTACATAGTGAGGGTGCTCAGCATGGCCCCGACTATCTATTCAGCTACAAGAGCTAGGAGATACCCTTAGAGGGGATGTTTTGGATTTTTCTCCTATGTGACGGATACTTGAGTTGAGGGGTAGAAGACTGTTGATGATGTGCCTATTATCTAGGAGTATCTCGATGTGTTTCCTAAGGATTTTCTAGGAGTACCTCCTGAGAGGCAGGTCGAGCTTCAGATTGATTTGGTTCTGGGTGTGGCTACGATAGCCAAGGCACCTTATCGTCTAGCACTGCCCAAGATTCAAGAGTTATCTACACAACTAGAGAAATTGTTAGGGAATGGATTTATCAGACCTAGAAGTTCGCAACGGGGAGCACCGATCCTATTTGTGAAGAAGAATGATGGTTCTCATAGGATGTGCATTGATTACCAGGAGTTTAACAAGCTGATGGTGAAGAACTGTTACCCACTCCTGAGGATCAATGATTTGTTTGATCAGCTTCGAGGTATATCTTGGTTTTCCAATATTTATTTGGGATCAGGATATCTTCCGGTGAAGGTCAGTGATGAGGATATGCAGAAGACAACTTTCAGGACTCATTATGGTTATTACAAGTTTGTGGTGAAGGCTTTCGGACTCACCAATGCTCCGACAACGTTCATGGATCTCATGAATCGGGTGTGCAAGCCGATGTTAGACCGATATGTGATCATATTTATTGATGATATCTTGGTTTATTCTAAGACCAAGGAACATCATGAGGAGCACATGCGGGAGGTTTTCAAGAAAGGTATATTGGTCGATCCGGCCGAGATTAAGGCAGTGATGCAGTGGGAGGTTCTGAGGTCACCATCTTAGGTCCAAAGTTTCCTTGGGTTAGCAGGCTATTACTGAAGGTTCATTCAGGATTTCTCCAAGATTGTTTCCCCTTTGACCCGTTTGACAAAGAAGAATGTTACTTTCCGGTGGGGCTTGAGTAGCAGGAAAAATTTGAGATCTTTAGGGAGAGATTGTGTGAGGCTCCAGTTCTAACCCTTCCCGATGGTATGGATGACTTTGTGGTTTATTGTGATGCATAGATTTTGGTTCTGGGTGCAGTACTTATACAGAGGGATCATGTGATTGCTTACGCATCGAAGTATTTGAAGCCTCAAGAGGTGAATTACCATACTCATGATCTGGAGCTGGGGGCTGTGGTTTTTCTCCTCAAGATTTGGCGGCATTATTTGTATGGGGTTCAGGTGTACTATTTATACAGATCACAAGAACTTGAGATATTTGATGGATCATCCGAACCTGAATATGATACATCACAGATGGTTAGACGTGGTGAAAGATTATGACTGTGAGATTTTGTATGATCCTGGGAAGGCTAATACGGTGGCCGATGCCTTGAGTCGTAAGGCAGCGCGTACACCCATAAGATATCTATATTTTAGGATGCTTATCGTTTCGTCATTGATATAATTGATCAAGAAAGTGCATGTAGAGGGGTTAAAGAGGGAGAATTGGAAGGAAGAGAGAATCAAGGGCGAGATTCTGTTATTTGTCGGAGATAGCCGTGGGTTATTGACTCAGTGCAATTGGGTATGGGTTCCGGTTGCTAGTAGGATTATGCAGCCATTGTTGGAGGAAGCACACAAGTCTATGTTTTCGATCCATTTGGGGGCCACAAACATGTATAGAGATTTGAGACTAAGCTATTGGTTTCCCTGCATGAAGAGAGAGATAACATGGTACGTTGAGTGGTGCCTGACTTGACGGAAAGTCAAGTTCGAACATCAGAGACCCCTTGATAAGATGCAGCCATTATCCATTCCCATGTGGAAATGGGAGCAGATCACTATGGACTTTATCGTGAAGTTTCCAAGGATGATAATGTTGGAATAGTGTCTAAGGCTGTAACTATATCCGGTTGTGCATGGTCCTTTTGGGTTGCCTTCATCATAGCAACTTGATAGGATGATTTATTAAGAGAGAATAAATATTATTAATATATTATGGGAATAATATAATGAATAATATATTTGTTATTTGATTAATATAAGTCATAGAATTAATTAGAATTAATTTGGTGACTTAAAGAGATTAATTAAATAAAGGGGTATAAACTGTCAATTGTTTGATAGTTAAGCTTTAAACTGTAAATCCATTTGGATATACTATGGACGAATTCTAAGAGGATTAGGATAGCTAAAATCGTCCATTAGAGTTATCTGGGAATGGATTTGGATAGCCTTAAGAGAAGATTATCTGATAGGGACTTATCTGTAATCATTAAGGAATCTACAAGTATAAATAGACCCCATGGCATAGGGAATTCGACACTTCTGAAAAAGCAAGAGAACTCTGGTCGAATTCCTCCCCTCTCCTCTCTCCCAAATCATCCTCCTTGCTTTGGTGTTTGTAAGCCATTAGAGGAGTGACATTTGTGACTCTAGAAGCTCCAAGACCTCAAGATCAACAAGGAACTCAAAGGTATGATTCTAGATCTGTTTTAATGTTCTTGTTTAACCTAATTAGTAATTAGAAGTCTTGGATTCAAAGCATGTTTATTAGAAAGCCTAGATCCAAGCATTAGGGTTTTGCATGCGCACATAGGAAAGTTCTTATGGCTAAAACCCATCAGTGGTATCAGAGCCTAGCTTGGTTTTCTGTAAATTGTTGCTTGATTAACTGAAACAAACCTGCAAAATTCGAATTTTTGGTTTCTGGGTCATGGACTCGGCGAGTCTCAAAGTGGACTCGGCGAGTAGGCCTGACTCGGCGAGTCCATTTGTGCACTCGGCGAGTCCAGGCATCAGGAATGGCCAAATTCGGGATTTCTTTGTGTTTATCTTATCTTAACTTACCATAAACTAATTAGATCAACATTAATTCGTTTTTCTGATAAATATAACTATTATCTTGATCTAGTTAAAGGTAATTATCAACTAATTAAATATTTAATTTCCTTATATGATAATTAATTAATTATTTTGATTATTTTGGTAATTATCTTAAAAAGAAATCTTGAATAAATCAAATATAGATAATTAGTATATTAATTGTTAATTGGAATTATTTGTTATTTGATCTTCCATGTTTTAAATGTTTAAAACCTACCCTCATGTTTTGAAATTTACTTTTGTGATTAAAAGTTTTAATTTAGACAACCTAAATTTCAAGCCCTAGATTTTAAAAGTTTTAAAATACAACCCTATACTAATATGATATTACTAGAATAATATATATATATGTATAACTAAATGCTAGTCTTACCGTTAGTAGGCCTCATTCACGAAGCCGATCTATAAGGTGGGTATAAGGTTGCGGCCTATAAAATGGCGCTTAATGGGTGTACACTCACACCTACCGCTTGCTTGATTGGTGGAGGGTCGTTAGCCGAACGGGTAGGATAGGGCAACCTCATCCTCTCATTAAAAGTATAATAAGAAATACAAGTAACTACACATATTTCAAAAATTTCCCAATCCTAGTTACTTTAGGAAAAGTGAATTGATGCAATCCCATGAAATTACACTTTGCACCTTGCTAAGATGTTAGTGGAGCGTGTGTGGTTTACCGGCACACTAATTGGTTCTAAGCGAAGGTGGCAAAGGGTGATTCGTTGTTTATCATAGTTCAATGGAGCGTGTGTGGTTTACCGGCACATTGAATAGGTGATTGTTACAATGAAGGCGCCATGTGAATTTGCATGGTAATTCACACCCGCTTTGTGATCCTCGGCATCCCAGTCACAAACAAGAGGGGCATATCGAGATTTAAACATGCCATTGAATAGTTTCAATGAATCTCATCCGAACCTAGGAATTCTCAAAAACACTTAGGACTAATAGTTTAAGTTTGGTGATGGAGAATTAGTGAATCGTCATTCACTTACCTTCAATTTATTTGCATGTTAGATTACGGCATCCCTTTTCTAGTATGTAAATGTTATTGTTGGATCCTAGCCCTAATTTTCTTATTGGGTGATAATTAGGGATTCTTATTCTAATCTATCTTTGTCCTTTTCTAATTGTAGATGTCGAACGCAAGCAACGCTGCTGCTAGTTCTTTCACATTGATGAGCCTTTGCCAAAAGGTCACCTTCGATGGAACGAACTTTAGCGAATGGATAAGATACATTCGCACCATTGCTCGCTATGAGGACAAAGAGTATGTCCTTGATGAGAAGCTCGAGAAAATCAACACCGAAATCGCTACTCCAGCCGAAATCACCGCCTTTGAAACTCATGAGCGAGATGCAACGAAGGTACATTGCATCATGATCGCCACCATGAACTCCGAATTCCAAAAGTCCTACGAGGACATGTACCCGTACGAGATGCACCAAGACTTATTGGAAAGGTACCACCAAAACGCGAGACAAGAGAGGTACGAGATTTTCACTAACATGATTTCCGCGAAGATGGGTCATGGAGAATCTCTTACCGTGCACTTGCAAAAGATGCAAAGGTATGTCGACCGCCTTCGCAAGTTAAATGTTGACTTCGGTGAGGATTTGGCGATCGACATGGTGCTTCACTCTTTGCCTCCGATGTACAATCAATTTAGGATGACCTACCACATGAACAAAGAAGAGGTCACCCTAAGCAAGCTCCAAGGTCTCTTGAGGGTTGCTGAGAGCAACTTTAAAGACAAGTCTGTTGCACCTACTCCCAATCCGCCCGCTGCTCCTGTCTTGGCTATTGGACAAGGGAAGGGAAAGAAGAGGAAAGCTTCATCAAAGAACTATCGTAAGGTGAAAGCCCGAGATGGTGCCTCTTCTAGTGGGACCAAAGTTGATCCCGCCAAGCCCTGCTCCAACCCGAAGGAGGCAGAGTGTCACCACTGCCACAAGATAGGACATTGGAAGAGAAGCTGCCCGGATTACCTGCAAGCAATCAAAGAAGGAAAGATCAAGCCATCTTTCGCAGGTATATATACAATCAAATCTAACGATTCTAATCATGCTATTTCTTGGGTTCTTGATACCGGATGTGGTTATCACATTTGTTCTAATGTGCAGGGACTAAGAAGAAGTAGGGATGTGGAGCAAGGAAGGATCAATCTAATCATGGGGAACAGAAGATCGTCGCCTGTAACCAAGATTGGAGTGTATTCCTTAGTGCTTAGGAATAGTTTAGTTTTAGATTTGAACAATTGTTGCTATTCGCCAGAAATGGCAAGAAACATCATTTCATTTCATGGTTTATTTAGACAAGGATTTAGATTTTCTTTTAATAATGAGAATGGTTCTATTTTGGCTTATCTAAATGGTGTCTTTTACTTTGAAGCTATACCATGTAATGGAATATATGAAACTGTTATGATTGTTGATGACTTTGGAAATGATGTTTTGAATATTGATTCTTCCACTAGTATGGATAAAGCTTCCTTGTGGCATTGTCGTCTTGGACATGTCAACAAGAAACGCATAGCCCAACTCCAAAAGGATGGAGTGTTGGAGTCATTCGACCTTAGGGAAGATGACACATGCGAGTCTTGTTTGCTTGGAAAGATGACTAAGTCGCCCTTCACAAGTACTTGTGAAAGGGGCAAGGGTCTATTGGACCTAATACATACCGATGTATGTGGACCATTTAGATCAACCACGAAGGATGGGAACCGCTTCTATGTGACTTTTACCGATGACTATAGTAGATATGGGTATATCTACTTAATGAAACAAAAGTCAGACACCTTTGAAAAGTTCAAAGAGTTCAAGAATGAAGTGGAGAATCAACTGGGCAGGAAAATCAAGATGCTTCGATCCGATCGAGGAGGAGAGTACCTAAGTCTTGAATTCCACGATTATCTCAAGGAGTGTGGAATAGTTTCGCAATTGACGCCTCCTAGGACACCGCAGTTAAATGGTGTGGCAGAAAGGCGTAATCGAACCTTATTGGATATGGTTCGCTCTATGATGAGTCGTGCTTCACTACCAATCTCTTTTTGGGGGTATGCCTTAGAGACTGCCGCCCATATCCTTAACCGAGTCCCTACTAAGAAGGTTGCCAAAACACCTCACGAGATGTGGACAGGGAAAGCTCCCTCGTTGGCACATATCAAGGTTTGGGGTTGCGAGGCTTTCGTAAGACGAGATACTCACGACAAGCTTGAACCTCGAAGTGAGCGATGTATTTTCATCGGCTACCCGCAGACATCCTTTGGATATCTCTTCTATAGACCGAAGGAAAATGTTGTCTTCGTTGCAAGGAGAGGAGTTTTCCGAGAGCGAGAACTCATAAGCCAAGGAAACAGTGGGAGGCAAATCGAACTTGAAGAGATTCAAGAGTCGATGGATGAAGGAACCTCTACCGCTGGCACTCAACCCGAGGAGGAAACTCCGGTTGAACCAATTGACGAATCCTTACCTCTTAGACGTTCCGATAGAGTTAGAGTTCATCCCCAGTTCTATGGCTTTCATATTACTACCGAAGGAGACACGTATATTAGTGATGGTACACTAGTAAATCTTGATGAACCTAATAGCTACAAGGAAGCCATGGCAGGCCCGGAATCTGTAAAGTGGAAAGAGGCAATGGATAGCGAGATCCAATCCATGTATGATAACCAAGTTTGGAATTTGGTTGATTACGTGCCCGGACGTAAGACCGTTGGGTGCAAATGGATCTTCAAGAAGAAGACCGACGTGGATGGGAACGTACACACATATAAAGCGCGATTGGTCGCGAAGGGCTTTACTCAAACTCCCGGAGTTGACTATGATGAGACCTTCTCACCAGTTGCGAAGATTAAATCTATTAGAGTGATGTTAGCAATTGCCGCATTTCATGATTATGAGATTTGGCAAATGGATGTCAAGACCGCTTTCCTTAACGGAAAGTTGGCTGAGGATGTTTACATGGCTCAGCCAGAGGGGTTTGTGGATCCGAAGCATCCGGATAGAGTGTGTAAGCTTGAGAAGTCCATTTATGGACTTAAGCAAGCATCTCGTAGATGGAATCTTTGTTTCGATGAGAAAGTCAAAGAGTTTGGATTTGTACGAAGCGAAGACGAATCTTGTGTATATGTCAAAGCCAGTGGGACTATAGTAAGCTTCCTCGTTCTATATGTTGATGACATATTACTCATAGGAAACGACATCCCGACTCTGCTGGAGGTAAAGTCCTGGCTCGGGAAGTGTTTCGCTATGAAGGACCTCGGAGAGGCCTCTTACATTTTGGGAATAAGGATAATAAGAGAAAAAAGTAAGAAAATAATTGGACTTAGTCAGAATACTTACTTAGAGAAGGTACTGAAACGTTTTAGTATGGAAAACTCAAAGAAGGGAGAACTACCGATACAAAGTAATGCCAAATTGAGTAAGACTCAAAGTCCGAGTACCGAAGCTGAGATAGCAGAAATGAGCCGAGTACCATACGCTTCCGCAGTTGGCTCAATCATGTACGCTATGACTTGTACTCGCCCTGATGTAGCCTTCGCTTTGAGCATGGTTAGCAGATATCAAGGGAATCCTGGGAAAGCCCATTGGATAGCGGTGAAGAATATCCTTAAGTACCTTCGGAGGACGAAGGAATGGTTCTTAGTCCTCGGAGGAAGTGATGACTTGAAGGTGCGAGGGTATAGTGACGCCAGTTTTCAAACCGACAGGGACAACTACCGTTCGCAGTCGGGCTTGGTCTTTACCCTAAATGGAGGAGCAGTGACATGGAAAAGTTCCAAGCAGGAAACCGTAGCTGATTCAACGTGCGAATCAGAGTACATTACAGCGAGCGAAGCGTCGAAGGAGGCAATATGGCTAAAGAACTTCATCGGTGATCTTGGAGTCGTACCTGCCATAAAGGAACCAATGGAGATTTTCTGTGATAAATAAGGTGCGGTTGCCTTAACCAAGGAACCGAGGGATCATGGTAGATCAAGACATATCGACAGAAAGTATCACTTCATTAGACATCGTGTAGAAGAAGGACAACTTGTAGTGAAGAGGATATCATCAGAAGATAACCCAGCAGATCCGCTTACGAAGGGATTGAGTAGGGTTAAGCACTTGCAGCATGCTAGGAGTATTGGGCTGAAGGATGATATTAGCATAGATTAGATAGTATTAGAAACGTGTAATAGATAAATGTAATTGACATTTGATGATTAAATAAAGGAGTTTTATTTATGAGTAATGTTACTATCTTATGTTAATTGTTTAAGCTATTGTTTCACTTTGCATGTTTTGACTTCCAGAATAATTGAGGTTATTAGGAATAATCGAATTATTCAAATGGTCCACAATCGTTCATATGTTGGAAGTAGATATGAAAGAAGATTGTCGTGAATTGGTGTGTAGAATGTCTAAATGATGTTAGACATAGCAAAGGATTGCTGCAACGTTCATGAGTGCTTATGAACTGGTTTTGAGCATTGGAATAAACCCGCGCTTGCTGGAATCACCTTATGGAATAAGATATAAAAGGTGATCGCAAGTCGATAATATCATATAGTCTTAAAACCTAGATATATGGTTTATTATTTGTTAATTGATTGTACATTGATAATACGAAAACGCATCAGTAACTTGGTGTTATAAAACGTATTGTTGTGTATAGTTGGTAAATGAATAAGTAAATGCATATAAGTCGAAGTTTATCTGTAACTTTTATCTAATAAGGTAAAAGCGATATCTCGGCCGCTCGATGATTTGATTTGACTTATGTGCCGGGCCCGGTCAGAACTGAATTGATGTGTTCGATTAAGTTCTATGTCAAATAAATCAGAGATCGAGAAACCTAAATGCTTGACTAACCATTCCATAGGATTGTCAGCATGATATCTAACAGAGGACTGTACGTTCCCTTATCTAAAGGACAAGATTGATTAGATCAGAGTTGACAGCGTCTTTGAGAGCTACGATTGCAAACCAAATTGTACTTGTATAGTTACTAGACTTATCCAAGTGGGAGACTGTTGGAATAGTGTCTAAGGCTGTAACTATATCCGGTTGTGCATGGTCCTTTTGGGTTGCCTTCATCATAGCAACTTGATAGGATGATTTATTAAGAGAGAATAAATATTATTAATATATTATGGGAATAATATAATGAATAATATATTTGTTATTTGATTAATATAAGTCATAGAATTAATTAGAATTAATTTGGTGACTTAAAGAGATTAATTAAATAAAGGGGTATAAACTGTCAATTGTTTGATAGTTAAGCTTTAAACTGTAAATCCATTTGGATATACTATGGACGAATTCTAAGAGGATTAGGATAGCTAAAATCGTCCATTAGAGTTATCTGGGAATGGATTTGGATAGCCTTAAGAGAAGATTATCTGATAGGGACTTATCTGTAATCATTAAGGAATCTACAAGTATAAATAGACCCCATGGCATAGGGAATTCGACACTTCTGAAAAAGCAAGAGAACTCTGGTCGAATTCCTCCCCTCTCCTCTCTCCCAAATCATCCTCCTTGCTTTGGTGTTTGTAAGCCATTAGAGGAGTGACATTTGTGACTCTAGAAGCTCCAAGACCTCAAGATCAACAAGGAACTCAAAGGTATGATTCTAGATCTGTTTTAATGTTCTTGTTTAACCTAATTAGTAATTAGAAGTCTTGGATTCAAAGCATGTTTATTAGAAAGCCTAGATCCAAGCATTAGGGTTTTGCATGCGCACATAGGAAAGTTCTTATGGCTAAAACCCATCAGATAAGTAGGGTTGATTCTATCTGGTTCATTGTCGACAAATTGACCAAGAGTGCTCATTTCATCCCTATTTCGGAGAGCATTTCTGCTGAGAAGTTGGTCAACGTTTACATCAGGGACATAGTCGTTCGTCACGGATTTCCAATTTTAGTGATTTCTGATCGTGATGTTCGTTTCACATCTAGGTTTTGGAGAAAGTTTCATGAGGATTTGGGTACTCAGTTTCATTTCTACACAACATACCACCCCAGACCGACAGATAGAGCGATTTGACTATTAAGACGCTCGAGGATATGCTTAGGGAATGTATGTTAGATTTTAGTGGGAGTTGGGATACTTATCTTTCATTGGCCGAGTTCTCCTAGAACAATAGTTATCATGCCAGTATTGATCGACCTCCTTTCGAGATGCTGTAAGGGAGGAAGTGTTGGACCCCGATTTGTTGGGTTAAGGTCAGACATCGATTTATGGGGAGTACTGAGGTAGTACTCAAGACTACTGAGTTGATACAACGGGTGGGAGATTGTTTGCAGACCGCACAATGTCACTAAAAGAGTTATGCTAATCAGAAAAGTTCAGACCTCAAGTTCCATGTTGGAGATTTTGTGCTTCTGAAGGTGTTAGCTTGGAAGGGTGTCATCCCGTTCAAGAAGTGGGGAAAGTTTGGCCCCATATTCATTGGTCCTTTCTGGGTTATCACCCATGTGGGCAAATTTACGTACCGATTGGATTTACATGTCGAGCTTAGCTAGATTGACAACACTTTTCATATTCATCAGTTGCAGAAGTGTTTAGTTGATGATTTCGCAGTGGTTCCCTTGGACGAAATTCAGGTTGATGAACACCTAAATTATGTAGAGAGACTGATTGCGATCCTCGATAGGAAGATGAAGACCTTGCACAATAAGGTGGTGGGCTTGGTGAAGGTGCAATGGCAACATCGGAAGGGTTCCGAGTTGACTTGGGAACCCAAGGAGGAGATGAGGGAGCACTACCTTGAGTTGTTTATAGCAACAGACTTCGATGACAACATCTTATTCAGGTGTGGGAGAATTGTAACATCTAGATCCTCAAGGCATGAAATATTAAGTAACTTATGAGTTTTGTGTTGGCCAAGACGTGGTGGAAGTGTCACCACGATGTGGCATGGACGCATGAGACACATATCTCATTTAGGTGTCACGACGTCACATTATAGTGGTCGCGATTTGACATATAGGCAGGCGAAAACCCTAATTTTCCAGATTTTGATCCTTATTTAAGGGATGTGATAAATAGGGTTTACACACCCTTAGCCTTCATCACCTCCCTTTCACCCTCAACAATCCTTAGCCTCTATTGTTGAATATCTGGAACTTTTGTTGGTATTTTTGGTATTTTGAAGGAGAATGAGGCATTCTTGGTGTAAATATCCAACTTATAAGTCTCATCATCATCAACTATCTCATATTCTAGAACTTTGTAAGTGTTCAAGTTCCAAGCTTTATTGTCCTATGTGATCTAGGGTTTTGTCCCTTTTCTTCAAGTATGGGCTAGTTGGAATGGTGGGATTCCATAAAGTTAGCACGTTTATGAGTCCTTTAGGTTTTTTGATAAACATAAGGTTCAGATCTAAAGTTTTCTAGTGTATTTAGCTCCATGTATGAGACACTTGGTGTTGTTTCTCTATTTTTGAGCTAGTTGAGCTCTAGACTTGCATTGGACATGCATAGCTGAAAAGCATCGATCTTTATATTGTATTGGAAATTAGGAAGCCTTATGGAAGTAATGTATGGATGGATTAATCAATTGATAGTTACATCCGTTAAGCTGAGAAAGCCCAGTTCCCATGACGTGGATGTCTGCTCGCCACGACGTGGTGACTAGGGGTTTCCTAGCTGATGTGGACGGATTCTGTAACAACCCAAAAATAATGATAAATTTTTTTTTCATTTTTTTACAACATTTCTACAAAAAAAAAAATATAATCAAACATTGTTTCAAGACAAATCCATCAAATCAAAGTATCAAAAATCACTTAAAACATATATCAGTAGGAGGATGTGTACGATCACGCCTTAGCCTTTTCCTGATCATCTGATGTACCTGAAACCATGAAAAAAACAACTGTAAGCCAAATATTAGTGAGGTCCCCTAAAATACCCCACATATAACATAAATATAATGCACGCACACAAGGCCTACAACACGAGACTTGACCACCACCTGATCCTCCAACTATAAGTTGGACAGCTCCCAAGCCTACAACATAAGCTAGACCGCTCCCTTGGGTCTACAGTATCAACTGGAATGCCCGAGTATCTTGGCCTTCAATACAAAGCAGGAGCGCCTCAACCCAACCATAATATGTCGACATATGCAAATAATAATCAATAACCAGCAAGTACAAGTAATCATACATATCTATCGATCTAATAGATCACTACTGCATAGCAACATCCTAAGTACAATGATACATAACACAATCTAATGGGTGGACATTAGTGCATTTAAACCACAAGTACAGTGAGGAAACTCACCTCGAAGTCTAGAAGATAGTTGAATTGATCACTTATCCAAATATCGGCTCTACAGGTCACCCATTCAATAACCAGGGACCAAGTCTCAAACTACAACTTAAAATACTCCATTTGTCCTAAAGTCAAACTTGATCAAAGTCAACGATCAACTATCAAAAAGTCAAAAGTCAACATTCAACAAGTCTACACTTAGCGTAATAGCTCTACGCCCTGTGTAGAGCCTAATGTGGAAAAAACGGGCACAAAAGGTGCTACATGTTGCGTATATAAAACTATGCCTTACATAGTACGCTGATGCTTTATTTTTCCCATTAAGTGCTTAATACAGGAAGTCAACCCTCCAAACTTCCAGATCTATACTAATTGGACGTCTTAATGGATAAAGCCTCTGACTTTATCCATTTTCATGCATAACAAGAGCATTAATCCAAACCCTACATCCTAAAACTCAACTATTGCACAAAAGATAGTGCATGTATGGATGAGAGTAGCCAAACTCTCATTTTTATGACATAACAACCTCCAAAACATCTGGAAATGGTACTCTAATGATCTAGAGTAGCTCTTACTCATATACACCATGGGTATGGGGACAAAAGCAATAAAATCTTAGCATAACTAGATCAAATCATAAGACAACGTCAAGGTAGGAACTTTATACCTTCTGGAGAATGATTATGAGATGCAAATTCCAGATCCACAAAGCTTAGAGCTTCCTAAGTGCTTCCTAACGAAGTTCTTCCTTCACAAATACACACCAAAGACTCAAAGGTTTCAAAAACTCACACAAGAAGATCAGGGTTTCGAGGTGGCTGCTTAAAGGGGTGAAGGCTGAGAATAGAAGGCCTCGAGGGAGTTAGATCCTTTAAATAGGGCTCAAACCCCAAGGATTAGGGTTTTGGTCCTACGTAGCTATGTGTTGCGTAGCTTGATCTACACCATGCGCAGATAATTAAGCACTCACATCAAGTTTTACCTCCTACATGCTGCGTAGGAGATTAACCTATGCCCCATATAGGATCAAATTCTCTAAACCTTTAGATTTTTAAAATACAGAAAGAAATTTACCTAAAGGGTCAGGTGTTATAGATTTTTTCATGATGTGGTGGCATGACCATTACGACATGACGGTAGCTTTGACCACGACTGATTTGGATTGTGACCGACATTTTAATCAAGCCTGAATTTGCTCTCCATGACGTGACCATGGATTGATCATGATGTGGAAGTTGCTGATGTTGACTTTGACTGTTGAACTTTTGACCCTGTTGAATTTTGGTTAAATTTTTAGTTGTTGAGTATAGACTAAGGTGTGACCTTGTGTGATTTGATATGTGGTTTGTAGCACCTATTTCATGATGTTGAGCTATGGTTTGTCTGACTTCGTGAGAGATATGATTCTTCTCACTATACTATGTAGGTTGCTAGATTGTATCTCTGACTCTTGCATAAAAGATTGGGGTTGGATCACAACACTTGTATGAAAGACTATGGTTGGATCACAACACTTGTTTGTCTTTGTGACTTACATTGAATACCATCATTGGATCATGGTAGAAAGGTTACAGATGGGCTATAGTTTGGAAGTGATAGTAATACTATGGTTGGATCATGGCGTTCATATGGGTTGAAGCACACCCCTAGGGCTGGGCCCACTGATATGTATGGTATGTGGTATTTTGGTGAACTCACTAAGCTTTGTGCTTACGGTTTATGTTTCAATTGTTTCAGGTACTTCTAGTTCTAATGGGAAGGGCTTGACTTGATCGCACCGCATCCCCTAGAGTTTATTTCCGCACTATCTATTTTTGAGTTACTATGATATTTGAGAATACATTAAACATTGTTTGGCTTTTGAACAAATGATTGTATCGTTTTGGGGATTTGAAAATGAAAATATTTTACTAGTATTTTTTGGTTGTTACTATATAAACAAAGGATCTTGGATCTAGTGTCGTTCCACCTAATCAAATGGCAACAAAAAGCTCTAGTGCATGTCTAGTCATCAACAACGACTAACGACTCTAGTGCAGGTCTATTCAATGACGCGAGTATTCTAGGCTCTTGGCTCTAGTGTCAATCCACTATCAACTGCTCAAACAAGCAATAAACATATAGGAGACTATGCTAGCTTACTTATACAATCAACATACTATAGTATCAGAACATCCTATCATATAAAAGGACATATATTGTAACACATAGTATAGTGAGATAATTTACCTGAATTGAAAGCTAAAGAAATCACAGCTACACATGCACACATGGAAAACGATCTCACATACCACCTAGATAGCAATTTGAGGCCAAACCTCAGTCTACATGTTAAACCTTATAAGTTTGACCAAAAGGCAAATTAGTCAAAAGTTAGCAATTAAAGTCAAAGGCAGGCATGTCATGACCTGGAGCTGCGTGCCTAATACACGATAAAGCAGTCGTGAAACCCTAATAAGCATGTCATGTACATCAAAAGCATGCAACGGCTAGTGTTTAACAACCTCTTCTTAAAGTATTGCAAATGACTTTGCCTAATGTATTTTATGTCCATTGTTGAAATTTTAGAGTTTATAAAAACTGAAGATTGTTATCCAAATGTTTTAACTTCATATTGAATATTATTAACTATACATGTTACTAAAGCATCAATAGAAAGAAATTTTTAAAAATGAAGTTATTTAAAACTATTTGAGATAATCTTTTTACAAGAAATATCTAATGGTTTGGATATGTTATGCATCGAAAAATATATGTTGAACAAAATTGACTTTGATACTATTTATGATGACTTTGCTTCTAAAAAATCTCATAAATGTATTTTTTTAGTTTTTCTTTGTTTTATGTAATAGGGTTCAGAGCATGTTATAGCTTTTTATTGTTTTGTTTTGTATTAATAGTTGTTAGGATGCTTGGCCTATGGGGTCTGTCTTGAAGCCTTTTTTCCTTTCCATAAGTAGGGAGTCCTTATAATTATATTATTTTTTCCAAGTAATAAAATTTTCTGGAGGTGTCTCCTTCCTTATTTTGTTTATTTTGCCCTCTGGAAAACACACATTTATAGTTAACTTCAACGATTAGGAACGATGATTCATTTGTATCGGACAAACTAGCCATTGTCTCTTCATTGTAAGATGGTTTGAGAGTGAATTATATTTTAGTATGTATGTTTAATGTTTGTGTAAGCCTTCATATACTGGGGGGTTACAATTGTAATAGCCGTATAAAAAGACCTTAATATTCATGTACCCCTTTTTGTTCCCTATTTTGCCTTATTGCCGTGTAAACCTACTAAAGTGTTTATTACTTATTACTTATTAGCTTATTAGCTTATTGGCTTATAAGCTAATAAGTTAGAGGGAGTTAACTTATGAAAAAAATGACTTATTAGCGGTTTGCCAATTGCCACTGTTATAAGCTATTTATATCCAAACACTTATTTAGTTTATAGTGGTGTGGAAACACTAATAAGTTAATAAGTTGTTTTGCTAAACACTCTCTAAAAGCATCCACGATGTGGGTTTAATAAGAGTTGAATAAATGATGACTATGATTGACTAAAAGGTTAATGGAGTGTGTGTGATGACATGAAGGAGAGTTGAATGGAAGAATTGCATGATCATTGAGTGGTTCAACGGATTTTTGTTTTCAATTAAATTTCAAACCAAATAGATAATCTTATTTTCTTATTATTTTTATATTTGATTTTATATAATTTTTTAATTAAACCACAAATAGAAGTCTACTAAAAAAGAAATATATTATTTAATAATATCATATTTTTAAGTGTCATGTTTTTTCATATAAATAAATTAAATGAAATATTTAAAAATAAAAGTCTACTAAAAAAGAAATATATCTATTACAAATCTAATACAAACTAATTTCGATAAAATATTAAATTAATCGAGTATCATGTTGGAGGAGGGACGAGATATTTGGATGAACCGTTGTAAAAAGGTCAAGATAAAATGTAATTTGTAGGTATTGTTTTTTTTTATTAATGTATTTTTAGGTTTTGTGTTTTTTAATTAATGTATTTTTAGGTATTAAATGTTTTAAGTTTCGTAATTTGCAATTAATGTATTTTTAAGTATTGTACTTTTTTTTAACTATTATATATTTTATTTTTAAATTTATAATTATGTTTAAAAATATAATGATGATAATATGGAAATCCATTAAACTTTATAGGTTTTAATGGAGTGTGGATATTAAAGCTTAAGTTGAATAAAAAATAAAATACTGATGTAGTAGTAATGTGACAATCCATTAAACTCTTTAGAGTTCAATGAAATGTAGATACCCTAACACAATTATCAAGCACCATTATTTTGACAATTTACATAGAAAATGAATATACTTATCATCGTTACAGACATAAATAGGCAATTAGTTTGCTAAATGACATTATCCTTTCACCCAATATAAACATAGCATCTATGATTCCTTCTTTTATTCATCATGGCATCAATGCATCATACAAACAAAAATAACTGCACCTTTAACAGTAGACTTTGTGATGTTATTTATCATTTTCATTAAGTTTAATGACAGCAAGCTCTTTTTGAAAATACTCTCCAGCATAAACATGTGGATACTTATAAGCAAGAGGCGAGTTTGCATAATGGCCAAGGGGTTTCATCACAGCATCCGATGATATAGCAGAGAACAACTACCAAAGAAAATAATAAATTAAGGTTAAGGTTAAGCATGTGACTGATACTTTTTTATTTATTTATGTATTGTAGCTTTAAATTGTAAGTTAGTTTATTCGACATCAAAAGTCAAAGTGTAATTGGTTGGCTATAGGTCTATGCACACACTCACCGTTGATGATACTCTCCAAAGGCTTTGATTGTTTTGCTGCTTTAATTGCCTCAATTGTTTTATTAGTCACCACAACTTCATGTAAACCAGCAATACAATCTCCAGCAGTAACCCATTCTAACTGAAAAATAAAAAAAAAAACTTCCAAAAGGGTCAAGATTCAATAGGAAGACCCGTTTTTCCCGAAATTATCACCAATGGAATAACATTTTGAAATATTTGGTTGCATTCTTACCTGTTTTCCTGTCTGAATAAGCAAACACCCTTCTGGAACCTTCACTTCTACTTTCTCCCCATTCCTTAGCCAAATATATAGACCAGGGAATTTACTTCTGTAGTGAATTGTAAGAAAATTAAGATCATAATGATATCCTGCAAATACAGTACCCTCTTTTCCATGACTCCCAAGATTACCCCCTGTTGGAGAAAGAAGATGTGGACCCCACAAAATGTACCTATTAATTGTATATAACAAACATTGCAAAATAATCAACTAAAAAAGAAATAGACTCACATTCTGCAAGAGACTAGTGAACGCATCTTTTGGCAGGCCAAATCCAATTGCTGCCATTTCAGCAATAGCCTGAGGAGATCAAATTCGAATATTATAAAAACTCAAGATATAACTAAACATAAAAACCATTATATTTTGGTCATTTTGCAGTTTAACCTGGCCATTATGTTTTATTTTGGTCAGTGAAAACTACTCTTTTCTTATAGAAATTTATGTAACCCCTATTTTTTTGATTTAGCATGTGTTATGTCCGATTTAGCAATTTGTTAAAACTGAAAAGTGACATAGTTTCTCATTACCCTACATGACATCATATCTACTTATCAAAACAACATCTACTTTTACGAAATGGCTTTTTTTTTTTTTTTTACCTAAACTGGAAAATAAGAAGCCAATTAAGGAAGTAATATGTCACTTTAGTTTTAGCATTGCTAAACTGGAAATGGGGCTAACACTATACAAATTTCTTTCAATAAAAGGATGACTTTCATTTGACATAAATAAAATATAATGGTTAAACCGCAAAGAAATGTCAAAATATAGCGACTTTATGTTTATTGTCATGTAACTAACAATTATAGTATGTATGCATTGAGAGACCTCAACAGCGGATATGAGCTTATAACCCCAAGAATCCATAGTCTGTTCCCACTCCGGGAAGCCTTCGGGTATGATGTGGTCGGAGTTCAAATACTAATTTAGAGGAACTCGTTACAAATAGATATCATTGTGATAACCAATATCCATTGACTGACAAATACAAACCTGAAAGCGAGTTGTTGATGGACGAGGGCCAATTCTCCACATGTATCGCCATTTAAGATCTGTGCCTGTTGGAATTAGAGGTTGGTGCTCTTTGGGCAATTCTCTAGCCTTTTTTAGCAAATCAGGCTCAACTAAACTGCGAGCAACTTCAAGTCCTCCCGGCGTCGACCCATTCTGGTATTGTTGAAAGGAAAATTTAATTACTTGATTTGATCATTACTAGTAGGAAGTTTTTGACAAAATAAAAATGGGATTTGATTCAATAACTTCAACCAAATTTAGGATCAAAATATTGTACAACTTTCATTCTATCATTTGATTTAGAATAAATTTCCGCCTCTAACTGGTTTAGTTAAAATTGAACGTTTGATTTTTAATTCGTTTTTACATTTGGACCGGTCTTTATAGTTTTTCTTTTGCATTTTTCTATCCTCGTCAACATAAAATGACATTTTTTTCCCTTTCTAATTTCTTTTTTAATTATTTTTATGACTCTTTCAAAAAAAAATTTCTTTTTTAATTATTTTTATTATCAAAATTATATTTTATAATAAAATAAATAAAAGATGGTCCACTTCACAACTTCCCTCACTTCTAAACGTGATTGCCTAGGTTATTTCTCTTTCTCAGCTTAGAAACCCTAAAAAGAACTTTAGACCACCAACTTATCCCACCTCTCCTCTTCTACAACCGGAAACCACCTTCGCCGCCTCTGTGCCATTGGAGCGCTGCAACAGTCTTCGACCCTGCTATATCGTTATCACTTACATCCATCCACACCGCCTTCTACTACTTCTTCCCATTCACTTCAAGAAACAGTTCTTCTACCACATCTACATCATTTTTGTCGCCTCTAAGAACCGCTTCGTCTCGCCAGAAAACACCGTCGTCGCCCCTCTCCACTTGGTGGCCTCCAAGAAGGGCTTCCGATTTCTTGTTTATTGTCGCCCTGAACCAGATCTACTGTATCGGTGACGGATGCTAACTAGTGGTACCATATCTGAATTTGTAACATTGGTCGTCGTTTCTCTATTGCAACGACAACAACATAATTTTAAACGAACTACATACTACATGAAAAATTAAAGTATCTACTCTTTAATTTATTGTTGTCAATGCATATGTTTTATGTCCGAAAAATTAAAATACAAAATTACTTTAACATTTAAATAAATAAAAACAATATGATTGTTATTGTTATTTTATATATATATATATATATATATATATATATATATATATATATATATATATATATATATATATATATATATATATATATATATATATATATATATATATATCAAATCTAATATTTTTAAAAAATAACCCTAATTAAAAAGTTAAATGAAAAAATTGTTGATAAAATAATTGCTATATTATTATAGTAGTTTTTTCTTTTTAACCGTCAATTTTTTTTTACCATTTATAGAATATATGAATTCAAAGCTTTATGAAGTGTTTATATTTATCTATATATCTTTTATAAAAAAGATCATTCAAATAATATGATTCAAAACAAGAGTCTCATTCTTATATCATATTCATTTTAAAACACCCATCTCTTCAACTTACTCTATAGATTAATTGAAATATTTAACCTATATAAGAACATTATTTGACATGCATGATTATTCATATTTGCATCTCCTCTCTTTCCAATTATTTTATATGAAATACATAAACATAGAGAAGATGTTGTGGTTATCATATGTCTAAAAGAGAGAGTTATGTTATACGTGATACGATCTTATTTCGGTATAACAAATATTCAATTAATCAACCCATTTGATTGGTTTAAAGCAAAGATATCAAAGTTCAAAGCAAATTCCCAATGCGTCAAGGTTTTTTCCCTATATTTTTTTAATTCTATAAATTTATTTTTCATGATATTTATATGTTACAAATATTATAATTAGATACTATAATTGTTTTGTTGTGTTAGATTGTAGGGGTGAAAGATCTTGAAACAACCAACAATCAACATTGATGTATATTTCATGATGTTGGATCATTCTTCAAATCTAATAGTATCGTTTCTCAATCAATAAAGTAAATGATTAATTATATTATAATGTTATAATAGTACCGAAAATGTTTAGAAAAGTTAGAGACATTTATATCATGAATCGATTGGTATTACTTTAGCTCTTTCATTGACATGAATATAAAATGATTTTTAGGTATTTAAATAAACCTTTTATAAAACCTTTTTTTTATGTTTTGTGATTTTTAGGTATACAAATGATAAAAAAAACGATAACTTTAATTAGGTATATAAAAAGATTTTTAGGTATACAAATGATAAAACAAAACATAAAATAGATAACTTTATGTTTTGTTTTGTTTTTGTTTTTATGATAAATACTATTGTGATGTAAAACTATTCTAAAAAAAATCATTAATGACATGTAGAAACACATTAATATTTATATATAACTTTAACAACAATTTATTTATAATAGATATTTGAGTTTTGACACATTTATCTATCTATATCTATATATCTATATATCTATTATAATTGAAGCCAATTTCCTTGCACCATATGCATTTGAAACTTTTATTTCAACTTAAAAGTTTTTTTAACCAAAAACTAATTAGTCACTACAACTCAAAAGTTTCGTAAGTTATATATATATATATATATATATATATATATATATATATATATATATATATATATATATATATATATATATATATATATATATATAATTTCAATTTTAAAAAAATATCTTACTTCTACTTATAAAGTTATGTCTTTAACTTTTAATATATTATAGTTAATTTATTAGATTTAATATGTTGTTGTATGTAAATCATTATACTTTTGAACAGTTTGGACAAAAAAAACTTAAATTGTTAATTTAAATATAACATTACAATGTCAACATAAATATAAATTTCAGTTCCGCTTAAAAAACCAAAGAATATTTTGTAAATAGTTAAAAGTGATAAATTGCAGTGATAAATGTAAAAACTAAATTGTAATCTCAATTTACCTAAAATATTTCCTAAAGATATTTTTATAATCACTAAAAGTTTTCAAATAAGTAGCTTAAAATAAATTACAATAACAATAGTTAAAAATAACTCTATATAAATGATTATATTGTTACCCTTAAAATCAAAAACAATGTTTGATATTTTAAATAATTATAATGATAGAAATTAAAACATTAAGCAAATAAATTTTAAAAATTTAATTAACAATAACAACTGTAAAATAACATTAAACCATATATTATATTTAATTTTATTCATGTGTAACTTGCGGATAGAAGTCATTCAAGCGATTGAGATTATGCAGTTATAATAGATGTATATATTATCATATAATTCAAAATAATCAATATATTATATCAATTTAGTATATATGAATTATTATATCAAATTTAACAACAACATTATTGCTTTAAAAAAACATATATTTTTAAGAGACTTCAAGTATATAGGTGTTTCTGCGTAACACGTGTGCATTCGCCAAGAATATGATATATAGGTGATCATATTATATTTAATTTTATTCATGTGTAACTTGTTGGTAGAAGTCATTCAAACGATTGAGATTATGCGGTTATAATAGATGTATATATTATTATATAATTCAAAATAATCAATATATTATATCAATTTAGTATATAAGTTATTATATCGAATTTAACAACGATGTTATTGTTATATTTAAAAAACATATATTTATAAAAATTTCAACTATATAGGTATTTCTGTGCAACACTCGGATATTCACCTAGTATCTATTATAATTGAAGCTAATTTCCTTGCACGATATACATATGAAACTCTCATTTCAACTTAAAAGTCTTATTAACCAAAAACTAATTAGTCACTACAACTCAAGAGTTTTGTAACTTTTATATATATATATATATATATATATATATATATATATATATATATATATATATATATATATATATATATATATATATATATATATATATATATATGATTAGTTATGTGCAAATATGATTTCAATTTTAAAATAATTAATCACTACAAATGAAAAGTTTTTTTTAACTTATTGTTAGTAAATGGTAATTATTATATTTAATTGATTGATATGAAGATAAAAATGGTCCACATATGTAGATAAGAGTAATAGAGTTTGATGCATAAGATAGAGAAATGATGATTTGAGAACACTCAAAGCTCTACATTGTGGTGAATGTTTCCATATTGAATGAGAAAGAGGAAAATGCAAATTCGAAGGATGAAAATTCATATAAGCGAGATCAACTCGACGTACTTCATATTCATTTTCTTGAAAGTTACATTTGGTAGAAAAATACGACAAACGATAATCTTAATGTTTTGTTTATATATATATATATATATATATATATATATATATATATATATATATATATATATATATACATATATATATATATATATATATATATATATATATCCAAATTCTTTTATTTTTTATAATTTTTAAATTTTACATTTTGGATTTTGTTCATATTGTTTAGAAATAAAATAAAATGAGATTTATGGTTATTTCATTCTATTATATATGGTTTATCATTTACTTATCTTATGATTTATTAAACATACAAATATACCACACGTGGAATAACCTATGTATTATTTCCTTTTTTACACCAGACAAGATTCAATAATACAATATTCACATGTGATATTTGTATTGTATTATTATAAATATGTTTTATTTTTACTATAATAATTATCCGATATTATTAAATATATTGTTATTGGTTATATTAACGTGTTGAAAATATGACTTTTGTTCAAATTGTGATGCAAATATTAAGATTGTTAGATTATATACATTGTGATAATCAGGTTATAATTAATTTCGTATTACAATTATATACAAAATTTATAGGTTCATATATAATATATAATTTTTTATCCTATTATTTTATTTGTTTCAACATGGAAGCATACACCATTTTAATAAACATATATTTTTTCAATATTTTATTAACATGTGTATTCGTCTAATGTCTATAATAATAGAGGCATAATTCCAAGCTTTGTATTGTTTTGAAACTCTCATCTCACAATTATAAGCACCATATATATATATATATATATATATATATATATATATATATATATATATATATATATATATATATATATATATATATTGATTTGAAACTCTTATGTCTTTGCATAATCTTTATATTAATGATTATATTGTTAAATATGTGCAAGGCTAAATATGTTTCTTATACAATAACATTGTCTTTCATACTTGGTTATTTATAATTTCTTTTTGTCTTTCTCTTTTTGTTTTGTTTTGTTTTTTTGTTATGGAGAGTGCATGAAAATGAAGACATTGTTGTAGCCTTTTGATGTCTAAAAGAAAAAACATCATAAATGGTCCTTGCGGTTTCCCAAAATCTGAAGTTTAGTCCTCATGGTTTAAAAACCTCATAGATGGTCTCTGTGCTTTCAAAACTTTTGACGATTGATCCTTATTGCTAACTCCGTTAAGTTATGTCCACTGACCGAAGGGTATTTTCGTAACTTCACTACCACATAGACCATTTATGATGTTTTCTCTTTTAAAAAAAAAATAAATATGTAAAGGGTCCTCTCTCTCTCTCTCTCTCTCTCTCTCTCTCTTTCTCTCTCTCTTTCTCTCGTTTTCCTTTTTCTGTCCGTTGATGAATCTGCCAAGAACACCCCCTAAAAGCTTATGTAGATCTATTTCACCGCTCCTCTTTTCTTTAGATTCAGTTAATAAATCTCCACTGGAGGTGGAGTTTTCCGACAGTCAAGAAGGCAACACCCTCCTTCGCATCTCCCCTGCACCTGACTTGTTGTGCCTTCCTTGATCCTCTCAGACCAACCCTCCCTTTTCCCTTCGTGATCCATTGTCGGAGCAGAAGCAAGTAGTCGAGAAGCTGCTTGAGCAGCCCCGCGTTGCACCCACCGAGACCACCAGCAGCCGCGCTGCTTCCGTTCCCCTTTTCTTCTTCGGTCTAGTCAAGCACCAAAAGTGCTTCCTCCCATCGGGTTAAGCAACCTTTAACCTCCCACAATCTCTTTTTCATTACCCGATCAGATGAATACGGAGACATGTTCCCTTGGTTCTCAACCAACAATATTGCAAATTAAACCCTCAGAGGGTCGCCGGAGATCGATCTCCCCACCCCTCCTTGCGATTTGATAACTTCACCGCCGGAGCCTTCAATTCATGCTTCCATTCGTTTCCCCTTCCCAATTTGTTGAAGGAACGAAGATAGATACCTATTCCCCTTTTGTTGTGTTTTGCAAAATCCAGTTCTTCAAACTTACATTATCAGTCTCTTCAAAAAACGAGGATCTGGAAACATGAGTACCAATCTAAAACTCAACGTAATGCTTGTTTTCTTTAATTTGATCCCCACAGTTCCTTTCAAACGACATGACAACCCTCGAATCGTAGCCAATTCGACCCCAATTGTAGTTTTGAATCGAACATTTGAGCTTCACAAGGTGTTTTTCGTGCTTGTCTCCGTTAACCTCCATCGTTCGTTTCTGGAGATGGAAAGATTAAGGTAGATATGAAGAAATAGGGTTCAGATTTCCCACTAATCGAACAAAAGGAATACTGGGATAAAGAGATGAAAACTCTGAAGTGGAGAGAGAGAGAGAGAGAGAGAGAGAGAGAGGGACCTTTTAAATTATATATATATATATATATATATATATATATATATATATATATATATATATATATATATATATATATATATATAAGATAAAGCATCATAAATGGTCCCTATGGTAGTGAAATGACAAAAACGCCCTTCAGTTAACGGACAAATTTAACAGAGTTAGCAATAAGGACTAATCGTCAAAAGTTTTGAAAGCACAGGGACCATCTATGAGGTTATTAAATCATGAGAACTAAACTTTAGATTTTGAGAAACCACAGAGACCATTTATGATGTTTTTTTCTGTCTAAAATGAAGATTTCGATGATCTAATATGTCCGGGCAACACAATTTGTTTTAGAATTAAGATTTGTCATTCAAACAACTTAGAAAGTGTTCGATTTGATGCAATGGGTGGATTGAAAATGATTTAGAATTAAATGACGCATCATACATGAGTCTAAGAATTGTTTGAAATATTCCTGTAAGTATTCATTATTACATGACTAGTCAAATAACGATACTTACATTTTGTTAGAGGTTTCAAATCATTTCTTTGAAAATAGATACAATCAAGTTTCTCATATTTCATTGGTTGTTTTCTACGGTAGCAATCAAATTTTAAATTAGTGTTGTTTGATTATCATTTATTGTTATTATATCATATTTTTAGTAATAATTTTATATTTTTATTCTTGAAAGTAATTTTTAATTTCCTTGAGGAGTGTCACATGTATTTGAAATGTATTTGAAACATATATGACCCTTCCTATTTCAACTAACTAATAATAACTATTCAAAAGTTTTTTTTAATTATATATTATTTAAGTATTCAAATTAATATGATATTGTTTATGAACATTAAACTAATAATTTCTTTTAAACTATAAAACAGGCTAATCATTTGAATAATATACTGATAAAAATCACATATACACATATATAGAAGACAAAACTTGAAAGAATTTTGTGTTGATATAGTTTTTTGGTTACTTTTTGGAGCTAATGTTATAATGTTAAAGTTTTTAATTTATGTATATTTTGTTGTATATTATTAGAGTAACTTAATAATTTTTGTTATGTTTCATAAATTATAAATGGAGACGAGGAACATGTGAATGTTTGAAACAAAATCCACAATTAATAATTCTATTTATAATTATACAGATAACAATAACACAAAGATACAAATCATATATAACTTTATAGAAAAAAAAACCATATATATAAAAAAGATAAAATCTGGATGATTATTTTATAAGATTTTGAGTTACATGTTAAAGTTTTTAATTTGTATTTTGTTATATTTTAGTAGAATAACATAACAATTTATGTTATGTTAAATAGATTAAAACCACCATACAATCATTATTGAACATAAAAATATATTAACAAAAGTGAATTTCACAATTAGATTATTCTATTTATAAATTCATTTTGATATTATTTTATAACAGTGGTTGATATTTTAATGAATTATTACAATCGAAATTAAAAGGTGGTAAAACGTTAAAGTTTAAATTAATTAAATTTAACCATAGTTAAATATAGCAATAACCAAGAATTATATTTATCATTTATTCATGCACAAGTCATGATATATTAGTTTAATGTAAGAATTATTATTTTATAATTAATGTGAAGAACATAATCATTTAAAATATATGTAACTGTTAAAATTTTAATTATATAGTTTCAAAATGTATGGACATTCGTCTAGATTTCATATAAAAACAATTAAAATCCCGATGGTTAAATCATAAAATTATTTGTAAGATGGTTGAAAGATACAAAATTCCAAATTACACTGTTTTTATGAAGTTTTGCGTTGTGTTTGTGTTTGAAGCGATAGTTGAAAAACTAAATTATCAATAAACTATCTTATGTAGTTAATCAAAAAGTCAGCTTATTAGCTGCGATAAACTATTTGTGTGTTCTGAACAAACATTAAATTGTAATAAACTTAAAAAAAGAAAAAAAAAAACAAACAAACAAATAGCCTATGTACTTTTATAGATTTATAAGTGGGACCTAGTATCTTATTTATCAATTTTAATCTGCATTATCTATATTAAATCACAAAACAACTAATTATTTTTATAAAACTAAAAATATAATAATAGTATTGACACGTCGGTCTTCACGCGTGCTTTCTTCCCATACCGTACGGCTTTATATTATTTTTGTGAAAAAAGTGTTTATATATTTAATTATTAACAAAAAAAATTATATATTTTCATCTCAAATAAAAAGATCTTCCTAATAAGAGGGACTATTATAGTATTACTTTACTACAAACTAGTTGTGAAACCCGTATATTATACGGGTTAATTAAAACATAATGTTAAACATGAACGATTAAATGAAAAGTTTATTTGAATTTGAAATATGAAATAAGTGAAAATTATGAAAAAAAAAAATATGCAAAAAGTAAATTAATTAAAATTATGTGTTTAATTGTTAGACCGTATACTAAACGATTTATTATAATAAAATGTTAAATACAAATGTTTAAAGTGTAAATTTATTTGAAATTGAAATTGAAATTTCAAATTTCAAATTTGAAATTAATAGTTATTATAGTAGGTTTAATTTATGGAAACTAAATTAATGATATAGTGGAAATGAATAATGAAGTTATTGACAAGTGGAAAATAAATATATTTCAAAATTATGACAAAATGACATGTGACCAAATAAATGAGAGAATTACAAGTGGCAATAATATTTTCATTTATTAGGTAGATATCTCGTTAACTTGGAATTATATTATAACCCATGTTTTTGCATGGTTCTAGCTTGTTCTTATACTTCTGATGTTACTAGTTGCGCATGTAACTCGTTATACAAATTCATATGTTTTTAATATTCCATTAAATACAACATAATAAAACCCCAATCCAATTCCTTCTCATGCATAGACTAAAAAAAACTCATAAACATCAGAAAAATTAGGACAAAAAAGAAATCTGTATATGAAGGTAACCTGGTAATGCTGGTGAGGACGCGCTTGAAGAAGCTTAAAATCATCAGGCATTTCGAAATACTTCTCCATCATACTAATAAATTGATCATCATCTTCAGCAGAACATCGTGGATCCTTGACGAACAAAGCTCCAGTATCTCTTAGGATCCAACTAACTTCCATGCAAACGGTCTCAACTTCAGGATTCATTATGTCATCCAAGCAAAATTCCCCGGACACTACATTCACATACGGTGTCAAATCAATCACCGGAATATCCATTTGCTTGATTAATTCCTGTTTTTCACAATTGTCTAGTACTGACTTGAAGAAACAGTGCTCAGTATCCAACTACATGATCACGGATTTATAATGGTTTCTAAGTGTGTCAAGATTTTATTTATTTAGTTATTTATTTATTTATTTATTCCCTTACTGTGATGACCACACATTTATTTCCCTCGTGGGCAATATGATCCAGTGAAATCAACCATAGAACCTTGTTGATTTCATGATTTGTACCATACGATTATGAAATAAAATAAAAAACACACACATTCACACACCAATAATACATACATACATACATACATATTTACATAAATATATGTATGTATATGTAAAATTAACTTGGCCATTGATTTTATTGAGCAACGGCTGAAAATGGCATGATGACATTTTCGTGATAAAGTGGAAAGTTAGGTAGCTAGGGGTGGAATTTCACTAGTGATGGACAGGTTTTTTAGACCAAATTTTGACCGAACTGTCTTTTTCATGCAATTTACATCATTCTTGTTTATTGATGTTATTTTGCATCGTAACATGTAAAATTATAAGGTATTAAGACAAAAAAAATAATATAAAAATAAATAAAGAAGGTTCCTAGCTAGGGGCATCAATCCCACATCATATGCATGTTGAAGAAATGGTCAATGCTTGATGTATTAGAGCATCCACAGCAATTTATATGCCTTCAAGTTGCCATAACATTGCAAATACAGAAAGAGTTGCAACTCATTATTTATGAATATTTTAATATTGACTACACAACTTGATATTTACATATTTAAATATTAATATTAAATGGAAAAATGTTACTATATAATTAGGACACTGTATCTGAGTATAAATTACATTCAACGTTTTAACAATTTTAAATACTTAATATTTAGATCCGGTAATATATAACACCCCGTTTTGAAAAGTACTTCGGTTGCGGTTTCGGAGGCCCTGGGTATAAGCGATTCGGTCTTGGGTGTGTAGTTAGGAGCATAGGGTTTTTCGCCACCTTTTCGTGGGTATAAAGTTCGTCGGAAACGGACTTAGAATGAAAGAGCTATAGTACTTTGAAGTTATTGGCAATATTGGTCCTTAATGGAGAAAGATGGCAAGAAAGGACCATGCATGCAAGGTGGTCAGCGCAAGAGTACGTCCAGCATAAACTGGGGTACGCCCAACGTAGAAGGGTTAAGTGATCGTGGGTGTTGGGGACATACGCCCAGCGTACGCTCAGAGACCCTAAACCCTAAATTAAGGGTCAAGCACTATATAAGGAACATTAGGACTCAAACCCTAGCCCCCTTATCAGCCTCCCTAACCTCAGAAAAACCCTAGAACGTCTCATCCCTTCATTCTTGTGTGATTTTGATCTTGAGAAGCCCATCTTGGTGGTTTTATGCTTGGAAGAAGATAGAAGGACTTGGGTAGCTTGAGCTCATAGATCCGGGATAGCATCATCATTTGAGACTCTTTGGAGGTATAAAGTTCACAACATTCCTCAAGTATGCTTAGATCTAGTGTAGTGTGGTTTTGAAGTCATTTTGGTCTCAAACATAGAACTTTATGGTTCAAATCCGATTTTTGGACTTAAAGTTGCCACTCTCAGTTCTAAATGAGTCCCTAAGGCAGAAAGTTGTCATCTTGAATGTTTTATTGGGATCATGCATGAGTTAAGATCATTTTTATGGGAATGGAATGTTATTTTGGAGTTTGGGCTCATTGGGGCCATGAAAAGTCACCAAGTTAGTGACTTTATGAATTAAGACGTTGAAAAGGACTTGGATATGTGATTGTCGCTTATAGATTAGAGTATTAAGCAATTAATGGGAAAGTGACTTAACAAGGGAGTACACTAAGCGTACATGCAGGTACGCTTAGCGTATGTAGGAGTACGCCCAACGTACTCATCATATATGGGCTTGGCTTGTTTTGGGCCTCAGTTTGGGCCATTCAGGGGATTTTGGTTCTTTGGGCCTTAGTAGCCCATCAAAAGTCAGATAAGCCAAGAAGATGTTTGGGCTTAGGGTAAGGCCCATTAGATGGATTGAGCCCAATTTAGCAAATTGGGCCATTAGTGGGCCACTAGCGGGCTTGGGAGGCCTACCTAGTGTTGGGCCTTTTTATATTATGTCTTGGGCCATAGATATGGACCAAGTTGGACTACGGGGTAAAATGTTCATTTACCCTAAGAAGGATTATTGATTTGGTCTAAGTGATATTTTGGTATTGGTAGCTCGGGGAGCCAAAGGATCATTAGTTCGGGGAATTGCCAAATAGCGGCCAGAGGGATATCAACAGGACTTCAGCAGTGCAAGGTGAGTCTCCTCACTGTGTGCATGGGTCTAAGGTCACAATGTCGGCCCATTATGTTTGTGTATAGTAGGAAGACCGGGGGCAAGCCCTAGGAAGATTTATATGTGCATGTTAGATTAAACTTGTTGCCTTTCTGATGCTTGTATGTGCCTAGTAGGGAGGTAAGTATGGGTGGGGGGCCCGTATCTCACTAACAGCAGGAGTGTGGACAGGGTCCCTTAACTCATCAGTAGCAGACTCGGGGCAGGGCCCAAGATAGGCGAGGCCTTAGTACATGAGTACAGTAGAGTATGTTTCTTTATGTGCTATTATGTTATATGATTGTATGTGTATAGCGGGCGAGGACCAGATATAGGCGGAGCCTAAGAGAGACAAATATGTATACCAAGTAGGGCTCGATGCTAGGCAGGGCCGGATGCCGGGCGGGGCTCGATGTCGGAGCGAGTCCGATGTCGGGCAAGTCCCGATGCAACAGACGGGGCCCGGTATGTGGTTATATGTATGGTATGTGGTAGCATGGGGAACTCACTAAGTGTCGTGCTTATAGTTTTTAGTTTTGGTTTCAGGTACTTCTAGTAGCGGAGGGAAGAGCTCAGGATGAATGCATGACACACACCAAGAAGTTTAGCCTGGGATGTTTACTCTGATAAAATAAACATGTTTTGAATTAATACTCTGTTTTGATAAAGCAACTTATGTTTATGAAAGAAATGATTGACAATTATGGTTTGTTTAATGATTTAAAAATGAAATTTTTTGGACCGTATTTTTGGGATGTTTATATATATATATATATATATATATAGTGTTACTGCAAAGATAGTGAAATATAATTGCAAAGATGATGTTGGACATGTAAAAGATGACTAGTATTGCACTGATGTGGATAGTCTAAGTTATATAGAATTGTCCATATGGTTTAGTCCTTAATTTATTCGAATTTGGATCATCCTGATTTGGTTTTGTTCTATATTTAGTCACCTATACAACAGACAGTGACATTGCCTCAAAATATTGTCTGAATAACCAAAATACCCTTAGGTCAAACCCTGGTCAAATGTCAAATTCAACAACTCAATTTAGTTAGTCGCCATGTCATGGTTAGCTTCAGCCACACCGTGGCGACTAGAGAACAAAACAGTCGCATAGCAGCCATTTATCTACATTTCATCATCTCTTTCCCAATAGGTACATAATATCATTCCCAAAGGAATCATACTCTTTGTCCCCAAAGGAACCATACTCTTATTCCCAAAGGAATTATACTCTTGTCCGCAAAGGGACCTCTATATTTCTTATCCTCGAAGGAACCATCTTTCTTTATATCTCTATTTATTTATGTGACTCATAACATACCACCTGTCCCATGAACAATCTATCTCTTTATCACATCAAGAGATACTCTACCACTCATTTAGTACTTAATACATTAAGTACTTAATCTATATATATATATATATATATATATATATATATATATATATATATATATATATATATATATATATATATGTCTAATAACATATAGGTATTCTACACAATAGCTTTAATGTCTACACGTACACATGTTGTTACATCCCAAGAACATGATAGACTTTTTCATTTTTAAATTAAAAGAAACCATTGTTTTCAATCCCAAAACCATATCAAGTCAAGTGTCAAGTAAAAATATTTCTTAAGATCAGAACTTCATAAAATCTCCCAAAATATATCTTCGAAGGATGTGTATGATCATGCCTTCTTCGTTCCACGGTCATCTGAGGTACCTGAAACTGTAAGCAAAATCTTAGTGAGTTACCCGCCAAAGTACCACCACACGACATAACTGTTGGGTTTTGGTATAATACAACATCCTATGGTGCACATACAACCCTAAATACATTGGATCTATGTTTTCACTAATTATACATGCAAATGGTTTCCAAGGCATTAAACCTATAACTAGCATGCATTTGACATAAACCATATAATATACTAGTTAGGGAAACATGTCTTTATGTGGCTTGAAGTCTTGATGTATTTGGCCTTAAGAGCTTAGCACCAATAGTATGAAATGCCTCAAATGGAATCACAACACACCTAGGAGAAAGGTGGCTCTTGAGAGAGAATTCCATGCACCAAAACACCTCCATATTTCTATAAAAAAAAAAAAAGTGGTGATTTTGGCTATGGAGTAACCTATTTATATGTAGGATTCCAAGGGTCATGGGTATAACCCATAATCCATACCCATTGGTTTTATGATCCATGGTCCGTGTGGCCCAACTCTTTATGTATCCATACATAAACTTGGTCCAACATGGGTCATAAGCCCAACACATATAAATATAACTAATTATCATAATTAATCCTCATAGATTTAATTAGTCTCTTTTTTATCACTAAATTAATTCCAAATTAATTCTTGATCGATACTAATTAAAACATATGATTTCATATTAATATATTATAACTTATAATATATTAATAAACCATAAATAAACTTCTCTCAAAAGTCCATCCTAACAAATTGTCCTGATGATATGCAACCCAAATGGACCATGCTACTCTCGGGTCGAATACATACCAATAATAGTTATGGGCTTAGATACCTAATCCAACAATAACATATACAACATGTTGGGTCCAATCAGTCATCGAACCAGAATACCCCCGGCCCAATTAGTCTTCAGATTGGAATGTGAATATACAATGGGTAGCAACATCCTTTATACCAGGACACATATCTAATATATCACTACAGCACAACAACTTCCTAAATCTGAAAAGATAGTTGATCACACCATAGCTCTGCGTATCAACTTAACGGGTCACCTATACAACAGACAGTGACCTTGTCTCAAAATATTGTCTGAATAACCAAAATACCCTTAGGTCAAACCCTGGTCAAATGTCAAAGTCAACAAGTCAATTTAGTTAGTCGCCATGTCATGGTTAGCTTCAGCCACACCGTGGCGACTAGAGAACAAAACAGTCGCATGGCAGCCATCCAGCATGTCGTGATGACCATTCACTACGCAGTGGTGACTGTTCAGACCAGCTTATTCTAATAATATCTTAACCCATCACGCCAACCATTCAAACTTCCCACAATACATTCTCTCATCCAATGAACCATAAAAATCATTGCTTTGTAGACATGCATGTCTAATACATGTCTTGAACTCAAAATAGGTCAAAATAGAGTAAAAAGGGCCAAAATCACAAGTAAGAGCTTAAAAATTCAATAAATTCCAGATCCATCAATCCTAACCCCAAAGGACTCTAGGGATCCATAAAGTTGGCAACTTTACGCAATTCCAAAACTCCAATAAGTCCCAATATAAAGAACAAGGCTTAAAAAACTAGATCTATGCACAAAGAACTAAAAAGCATGGAACTTGAAGGCTTAAAAAAGTCCAGAAAATGCACAATAAGAAGTTGAGAATAGTCCCTTGCTGAATTAAATGATGTTTTAAGCCTAAAATTAAATGATGTTTTAAGCCCAAAATTTTATTTAGGACAATTTCAGCCCCTTAGTTAAAAGATTTTCATTTAAATCCACACTTTTCGCAATTTTTACAATTTTTACCCAAAACCCAAAATCTTTGCATTTTTAGTCCCTCTTGATAAATAAGGTCATTTTAGCCACTGAAATAGGTTTATATAAGTTTATAGCCCCTGTTTTGAGAAAACTTTCCATTTCAGCCCCTTAAATTTGATTTTTCGCATTTTTGGGCCTAAATAGTCGAAAAGCCCAAATTTAAGCCCATTATGCTAAATTTTACATTTTTAGTCCTTTAAAAAGCGTAATATTTATAAAAACTCTTATTTTAGCTGTTTTGACCTTTTGATCCTTGTAGAAACCGTGAATGACATCTTTTTCCCCATCTTTTGTTTATTTATCAAAAATGGTCCAATAACAAATTTTATGTTGTAGTGTGTTTATTATAAAGCTTGTATGGTAGTTTATCTTGACATGTTAAGTGAAATATAACCTAGATCACATATTTTTACTTCTTGAACTATAGATCTTGAAATATATTACATTTTTAGCACATATTTACCACATAAACACAAGAAATCACACATAACATACAAATACACATAGATCTTCACATTTTACTTGTATTCTCCCCCATAAATCATATGAAAACCGAAAATAGAGGGGTATGAACTCACCATAGGTTTGTGGGTTCGGTTTTGAAGAAAGAAATGGAAGATTTTGGTCCTAGAAACTTTCTTGAGTAGATCTCGAACTCAAGAAGATTTCTAAGAGTATAAACACCAAAAACTTTGTGTAAAGGAATGATCTTACAAGAGAGTGAAGTTATGAAGCTTGGATGTGTAAAGGCTTACCAAAGATTGACAACACTTGATGAAGACTCTTGAATCGAAGCCAAATTTTCGAGAATTCCTTGAAGGAAGGAAGGAGATGACCTTAGAGAGAAATGGAGATAATTTTTGTGTAGTGTGTGTGTGTGTTGTGTGTCTTTGGCCGAAAGGGATAAAGAGAGGGGAGAGAGAGTGGTGAATGACTAGCTTGGGTACATGGAGGATTTTGCATGGATGTATGATGGACAAAATGAAGGTGGAACTCCAAAGTCAACCCTCATTTCATCCATTCTTTTATTTATTTATTTATTTTTGTTTTACTTGGGCCGAAATAGGATAAGGAAGGAACAAGGAAATCACTTTGGCCCATTCTTGCCTTGGCTCGAGTTCATGAGGCCCATAAGGAAAACTTACGGCCCATTGGGCCCTTAGGGTAGCTCACGGCCCAATTTTTGTATAAGAGAATGGATTTGAGTCCATTAAAGCTAATTGGATTAGTTATGGCCCAATAAGGCCTATTAAAGATAAACTAGTCCATTTTAGGCTTATAAGGCCCAAAAAGGTTAAGTCTCATGAGAGTGGGTCCAATTAGAGCCCATTTTAAGAGTTCTAAGTCCAAAATAGTCAAAATGGAAGCTTACTGGCCCATTAGGCCCAATAAGGAAACCCTAGTCCATATAGGACTTAAACCGGGATTTCTAGGGTTTTCAACTTTACTTGATGAATCTCGGTTTGAATGTGTTTCCATAGGTTGAGCTTCAAGCATAACATGAATTAGGGTTACGAGTTTACAGTAGATAATGTTTACAAGAGTATAGAATTTCCTAGCTAGAATGCTAGTTATGACACCATTGATGTGAAAAACTCTAGATAATGCTCGCACATCTCTGCATCGGGTTCCCAAGTCCACTTGGAACCCTTTCGATGCTGCCACTAAACCTTTACCAATGATACCACCTTGTTGCGCAAGGCCTTCATCTTTCGATCCAAGATCGCCACTGGTCTCTCAACATAATTCAGGCGATCATCAACCTAATCATCCTCTAAAGGGACAATCTTTGAATTGTCCTCCACACACTTTTGAAGCTGTGAAATATGGAAAGTGTTGTGCATCTGACTGAGCTACTTAGGCAAATCCAGCCTGTAAGCTACCTTGGTAATCACTCGAAATGGACCAATATACAGGGGCCCCAACTTGCGCCTCTTCTTGAAGCGTATTACACCTTCCAGGGTGATACCTTCAACAAAACCATGGTTCCGACCTGGAACTCCAACTCTGATCGGCGCATATCGGTATAACTCTTTTGCCGACTATGAGCTGTCTACAACCACTGCCTAATCTGTTGAATAAGCTCTGTTGTTTGAAGGACTACCTTAGTCCTTCCCATAACCTTGTGACCGACCTCTCCCCAACAAACTAGGTTACGATACTTCCACCCATATAGAAGGTCAAACGGCGCACCGATATTGGTGTGATAGCTGTTGTTGTAAGAAAACTCTGCCAAAGAAAGGTAGGAGTCCCAACTCCCACTGATAGGTGCATTTTATGCACCTATTTTGCATGTTTATTTCCGTCTTTTTATAGCATTCTACTTCATAATTCTTGCATTTAGTTGATTATTAGGGCAATTGCATATTTCATTAAGAATGCCTGGTACTTCACTATTTTTGATTTATTTTGCAGGCATTATGAAGCATGGAACATGGAGCTTGGATGCTTGGATGCATGGATCTTGGATTCTTGGAGCTTTAGAGCATGCAGAGAAGATGAACCGGTCATTCCATGGAGGAAAGCATGAAGACATAACCCGAGTCATTGTCGCATTATCATCATAGCAAAGGACTACGTTTGAAATATGTTTCTTGTCACACTGACACGGGTCGTGTTTTTCCTTTATCATCTCATATTTGAGCAACATGAATCATGGTGAAGCTAGATTGAAGATGGATTCAACAGTGAAGAATTTTTGGAATTTTAGCAAAAAGCATGGGCCATGCCAAAAACACATGGGCAAAAGAGATGGTCATTCCAAAAACGCATGGCCTCATGGCATGCACATGAACTTTAATAAAAGACAGGAGAAGACGTAATTTGAAGGGGGAACGGTTTTTGGGAGCAGTTTAGGCGATTCTAGGAGAATTTTTCTAGCTTTTGAGAAGACAAAATCATTGCAAACATTTTGGATTTCATTTTAGTAAGCATTAAACATTTCAATTTCATCTTTATTCTTGTTTGATTTGTTCTTAGCCATGTGTGGCTAAAAAAACCCTAGTTTCTAGTTCTTGTTCAAAACATGTTGATTGCTTGACTTGAAGCATATGATTTGATGTTTGATTTGTGATTCTATTCTAGTGATTATGTTTTTGTTTAAACTAGAACCCTTAAATTTGATTTGTGTTTGATTGACCACTTTCATGAATTGAATTTTTGTGCAGTTAATTAACTTTTAGGGAACCTAATCGTTCTATTAAGTTAATAATTGGTAACAAGCAATAAGTTTTCTTATTGTAAAACATATATCACATGTTTTCACACTTCCGAGCGTATGAGAAGAAATGAACATTGTTGGGAAGCTTGTACAAAACTTAATGCAATTTTTCAATGCAGTCTAAGAGCGTGTTTAGGTTGAATTAGTAAAGCTAGGCCTAGTCAAAGAGCGTGTTTTGGTTAGATAATTTGGCAAGCGAGAGGTATTAGAGCATGTTAATATCTTTCAATACCAACTTAGAATAGCAATCATGAATTACATCAAGTCATAATCAAGTTGAACAGCAACATTGAGAACTAGAACTAGAAGCACTTTTACAATTTGTTTACAAATCTATTTTATTTTGTGCATGTTTTTAAAGTAGATTGTTATTTTCATTATTTTACTTTTGCAAACAAATCCCCCTTTGTGACCAAAGTACCTTATGCAAATAGGTATAGACTTTTGTCTCGTGTCTCTGTGGTTCGACCCTACTTGCCTTGTACTACTTTTAGTGCATTAATGCAGTGTAATTGGAGTATGTTGTACCCCCTTTATTTGTTGGGTTTGACACGCCTAACACCCACCAAAATCTATCACACAAGCTCTTAACATATCCTCAAGTGTCTGAATGGTCCTCTCACTCTAGTCGTCAGTCTGCCGATGATAAGCAATGCTAAAATGAAATCTCGTGCCTAGTTCCTCGTGGAATCTCCGCCAAAACCGCGAAGTAAACTGCACGTCCTGGTCTTAAACAATAGAAACTGGAACACCATGTCGAGTGATAATCTCGCACACATAACCATCGGCTAATTTCTCGGTCGACAAGCTCTTACGGATAGCTAAGAAGTAGGCACTCTTGGTCAACCGGTCCACTATCACCCAAATCGCATCAAACCCCTTAGTTGTTCGAGGAAACTTGGTGATGAAATCCATGGTGATTTGTTCCTATTTCTACCTGGGAACCTCTAAAGGCTGAAGATTTCCATGCGGCCTCTTGTGTTTAGCTTTGACCACCCGACATGTCAAACGTCGCTCGACATACCAGGCTATCTCCCGCTTCATGCACAACCACCAATAACTGAGTCGCAGATCCCAATACATCTTGGTGGCTCCAGAGTGCATAAAAAATCTGGACTTGTGTACTTCCTCCAACACAGCTTGTTTGACCCCTACCAAAATCTGGTACCCATACACGACCATAGCAAGTCAATAATCCATGGTTGTCGGTAGAGAATCTATCGATCTTGCCTCTAAGTCGCTCTTGTTTCCAGTTTTCTTTCTTGACTCCATCAACATGAGCCTCTCTAATCATACCCAATAATGGTGAATCGATCAAAATCCTCATACACTTTCTCCGGCTGGTACAAAATCTCACAGTCATAATCCTTGACCACGTCAAGCCACCTGCACTGCCTCATGTTTAAATTCGGCTGATCCATGAGATATCTCGAACTCTTGTGATCCATGTAGATGGTACACCGGACCCCATACAAATAATTCCGCCAAATCTAGAGACAAAACACCACTGCTCCCAACTCCAAATCATGAGTCTGATAACGAACCTCATGAGGATTCAGCTTCCGAGAATGCATAAGCAATAACCCTCCCTCGTTGCATAAGAACCGCCCCCAAGGCGGTGAAGGATGCATCATAGAATACTACGAAATCCTCAACACCCTCAGGGAGAGTCAACACTGTGGCCTCACATAAATTCCTCCTCAAAATCTCGAATGCTACCTGCTGCTCAAGCCCCTAACATAAATCTGCGCCCTTCCTTGTCAGACGAGTGAGGGGTACCACAATCTTCAAGAAGTCCTGAATGAATCTCCGATAATACCCTACTAATCACAAGAAAATACTGCTCTCTGAGGGAGAATTCAGAACCTCCCACTACATCATGACCTCAATCTTGGTCAGGTCAACCAAAATCCCATTCTGATTGATGAGGTGTCCTAAGAACTAGACCTCTCGTAACCAAAACTCATACTTCGAGAACCTGGCCTATACTTGTTTCTGCCTCAAAACTCCCAGGAGATCATGAAGGTGCTCCTCATGCTGCTCCCTGGTCTTGGAATAGACCAGTATATTATCAATGAACACATCAATCGAGCATCGGCCTGCATACCTGATTCATCAAATCCATCAATGCTACTGGGGCGTTGGTGAGCCCAAACAGCATCACTACGTACTCATAATGACCATAACGAGTCCAGAATGAGGTCGTCTCCACATCCTCCTCTCTAACCCTCATATGATGATACCCCGACCTCAAATCGATCTTGTAGAACCAAGATGCACCCTGAAACTAATCAAATAGATCATCAATTCGCAGAAGTGGGTAACGGTTCTTCACCTTCAACTTTTTCAACTCCCGATAATCAATACACATTCGGTGCAAACTCTATTTCTTCTTGACAAAAAAATCGGTGCTCCCCACGGCGAACTGCTCAGTCTAATAAAATGCTTTCCCAACTGCTCCTGAAGCTCTGAGGACAACTCTTGCATCTCTGGTGGTGCCAATTGGTATGGCGCCTTAGCAATCGAAGCCACACCAGGGACCAAATCAATCTTGAACTCAACATTCCTCTCAGGAGGCACACTGAATAACTCCTCCGAGAACACATCAGTAAATTCTATAACAACAAGTACATCCGAAACTGAAACCTCCGACCCAACCTGGGTGTCAACCACATAGGAAATATAAGAAACACGCTCATGCTACATGTATCACTGAGCCCTGGAAGCAGAAAAATGGCTGATCTAATCCTGGTACGCTCTCTAAATATAACCAGTTCTCCCCCACTTGGGGTTTAAACTACCACCCACTGACCCTGGCAGTCAATCGTAGCACCAAACCTAGTCAACCAATCCATCCCTACTATCACGCACACATTCCTCATGGGAATAGGAATCAAATCAATCGGATAAAGCACCCAAAAAATTTCCAAGACACAACCCTGATAAACACTCGACATCGAAACCCTGTGTTTGTTGGCGATAGAAACCCGCAGCGGACACGCTAACTCACCAAGAGTCATACGAAAACCCCTACTGAAAGAATGAGATACATAAGAGCATGCAGGGAGTTCATTAAAAATGTGCCTAATAGAATCACAAACATAAGCATAACATAAAATATCTTATAGAATAATAAACCCACTTAGGGTTTGAACTACCACCCACTGACCCTTGCAGTCAATCATAGCAGCAAACCTGCTCAACCAATCCATCCCTACTATCACGCACACATCCTCCATGGGAATGAGAATCAAATCAATCGAATAAAGCACCCAAAAAATTTCCAAGACACAACCTTGATAAAAACTTGACGTCGAAACCCTGTGTTTGTTGGCGATAGAAACCCACAGCGGACAATCCAACTCACCAAGAGTCATACAAAAATCACTACCGAAAGACTGAGATACATAAGAGCAGGCAAGGATTTCATTAAAAATGTACCTAACAGAATCATAAACATAAGCATACCATAAAATATCTTATAGAATAATAAATAGAAACTTAACAGTAACGACGTTTGACGTCGTCGTGGCCTCCTTTGCAGTGTGCTGAAAAGCATGACCTCAAGCCCTCGGGGGCTCCACCCTAACCCGGTATCCATCGGTGATCCTCAGTGTAGCTGGTGTTGGAGCCTGGGTCGGTCTAGCCATCAGCAATGGTCAGTTGGCCCTCATATGGCCAACCTGCTCACAATGGTAACAGATCTTGGTGCTCTACAGTGGGGCCTGCGGACAACAATCCCTCACAATGTGGCCCTCCCTTCCATATTTTTGGCATCCAGAAGATGATCGGAAAGCACCCTCATGAACCTTTCCGCACTTACCACAAGTGCGACCCCTCTGTCCCCCTGGTCTCGAATCAGTGGGCTTGAACCACTTCGTTGCAGGTTGTGACTAAACATGATCCTGCCTCAACTCCTTATTTTAAATATCTATCTCAATCTCCCGTCTCCTTGCAGCATCCTGAAGCTCAACGAGGCAACCATAATGTTGGGTGGAAACGAACTGCCGAATATCTATTTTGATCATGCTCAAGTACTAAGTCATCTGAACCTACTTAAAGCAGCAAACTCAGGGCAGAAAAGAACCCTCTCGATAAACATCTTGGTGATCTCCATCACCGTCTTAGTAGTTTATCTCAAATCTAAGTACTCCTGAGCCAAACTCTCAATTTCCACCAAGGGAACATATCTTGCATGGAACATCTCCGAGAAATGCTCCCAAGTAATAGCAGATCTCTACTCGGTAGTATAAGCACCAGTCACCAATCTCCACCAATCCTTCGCCCCCAACATGAGAAGGTTCATGGCGCACTTGACCTTCTGGTCACCAGAGCAAGAACATGTGAAGAAACAACCCTCCACATAAGATAGCTACCTCATCGCTACAATCGGGTCCCTAACCCCCATCAAACTCTAGGGACTTCGTATTGTCGAAGTCCCAGTACTGAAAAACTCTTTCCCCTAGAACTCGTGCAACAACAACTGTGGTAGCTGCGACAGCATCAACATTAGTAAGCGCAACATAACGATCATCAAAAAGCTCAATCATGGCGGTCTTGATAGACCCAAACAACTCCAGAATCAATCCCTAGAAAGCGGTAGCTACCTCAACAGAAATCATCTCATGTATCTGATGATCATTCAACCCTGGCCTATCCTAGCCACTCACTCCATACCCGGAGCCAGATCCTCTTGTGAATACCATACTAAAAATAAACCAAAATATATATCAAAAATGTCACAATTCATACCATAAAACCATCCCAGACAAACGGAACCCTTGGGGTTTGTGACTTCCTGGCTACACGTACAAGTCCTATTCTTTCAGTAGTACTTGCCCATACTACCTTCCACACCTACCCGTATTTGTCTCAAGTATCATCACAAACTGCCCAAAACAAGTATGACAAGTAGGATACACATACATCCTATCCTTACTCTCTTGAGAGTGTCTAATCACACCTCATTCGGCCAGTTGCTCACACACCTACCCACCCATGAAACTTCTACCAACCCTATAGCCGCTTGTGTATGCTAATCATACATAATGATGGATCTTATAGACAGTTGAATAATATATTCTACCCTAAGCCCACAACCAAACTAGGAACAGGAAATAAGGCTAAATCAAATATTCTCGGACTATAAAATCATAGTTATGTACAACTATGATGACTTCACTAAGAAACTACAATAATGATTCCAATTACACATTACTTACAAAAAGATCTCCTAGGCTATCAGGCATCATATGTCATACATTTTTATCATGCAATTCCTGAGGATCCCTAGCCTATCACTAGCATAAAGTTCTACTCGTAACATAACAAATAATAGTGTGGTAACTTGGGGTATAATGTCTTGCTCCAGATGATCGTACACATCTTCTCCTTTTGGGTTGCTTTTGAAAACAATTAGAATTTAATTTTAACATTATTTTGAAAACCTTTTTCAGTTCCTTAGTTTAAGTCTGGATTCACACGAATGATCATCCAATTCTCTCAAACGAATGCTCTGATACCAACTTGTCACATCCAAAAAACCACCATAGAATTTTTTATTTTTAAATTGAAAGAAACCATTTTTCAATCCCAAAACCATATCAAGTCAAGTGTCAAATACAAATATTTCTCAAGATCAGAACTTCATAAAATCTCCCAAAATATATCTTCGAAGGATGTGTATGATCACGCCTTCTCCGTGTCACGATCATCTGAAGTACCTGAAAGAATAAACTTAAACTATAAGCAAAATCTTATTGAGCCCCCCCCCCAAGGACCTCCACACGACATAACATATACAACATTGCATGCTAGGTCCAATCAGTCATAGGACTCAAATACCCTGGCCCAATCAGTCATTAGATTGGAATGCCAATATACAACGGGTTTGCTTAGTCATTGGTTGGAATACCCTCGGGTCAACTCAGTCATCAGACTGGAATACCCCCGGTCTATTGGCTCATGCACATAGCAGTAAAGCTTCAACCCAAAACCATAACATGTCGACATATACATAACAATAAACATATAACTAGTCAATAGGCTACAGGCAGATCTACGGATCGTTAATACATAGCAACATCCTATATACTATGACACAGATCTAACAGATCACTACAACACAACAACATCCTATATACAAGCATACATAATTTAGTGGGCCGGAATTGGTGCCTTCGACCCACAAGTACAGTGAGGAAAAACTCACCTCTCAATCTGAAAAGATAGATGATCACACCACAACTCCACGTACCAACCTTACGGGTCACCTATACAGCAAACAGTGACCCTGTCTCAAAATATTGTCTGAATACCCAAAATACCCTTACGTCAAACTTAGACAAACTCTAGTCAAAGGTTAAAGTCAACAAGTCAACTTATCTAGTCACCAAGCGTGGTTAGCTCTAGCCATGATGTGGTGACTAGAGAACAAAACAATTGCATGACAGCCATCCGCCACATCATGGCGACCATTCACCACGCTGTGGTGACTATTCAGACCAGTTTATTATAATAATCTCCTAACCCATCAAGCCAACCATTCAAACTTCCCATAAGACATTCTCTCATTCAATGAACCATAAAAATCATTGCTTTATAGACATGCATGTCCAATGCATGTCTTGAACTCAAACTAGGTCAAAGTAGAGTAAAAATGGCCAAAATCACAAGCAAGAGCTTAAAACTCCAAGAAATTCCAGATCTATCAATCCTAACCCCAAATGGACTATGGGGATCCATAAAGTTGGCAACTTTACGGAATTCCAACACTCCAATAAATGCAAGCATAAAGAACAAAGCTTAAAAACCTTAATCTATGCACATAGAACTAAAAAGCATGGAACTTGAAGGTTTACAAAAGTCCATAAAATGCACACCCAGAAGATGTGAAGAGTCCATTACTGAATCCAAGCCCAAATGTCACCTTCTTCTTCTTGTAATACCCAAAAATCAACACCAAAAGCTAAAAAGGCAAGTTGGAGGTTAGGGTTTTCTTGGAGACTGAGAGAGTGTGATGGAGGATGATGGTGAGCAACCTTATCCATCATATTTCCTTAAATAGGGGCGTAAACTCCAAAGATTAGGTTTCTAATTTAACCACCACCATGACGTGGTGGTCATTTAAAACTTGTGATACAAAATGCTCTGCCACGTCGTGGTGATGCTCTGCCACGTCGTGGTGATGCTCCACCACGTCGTGGCCACAGGTTTATACATAAAATTTAATTTATACGTAAACCGGATGTTACATATGTACCCTTATGTATATACTACATATAATCATATTCTAACTCCTTCTATCCCTTATGTATTTACCAAATACCTTTCTCATCTAATATTACATACTATAGGCATACGTACATGCTCTACTACATGAATATAACATATACCTTAGACATACTCTAAATATATGTGCATCCTCTGATACATGTCTTACACGTATAATCATCATCTATCTTCTTTTCATCACTTGGGGACATTCACTTAGTGCCCCAAGATTCTATATATATATATATATATATATATATATATATATATATATATATATATATATATATAACATAATCTAAAGAGAGAGAGTGAGAGTAACAACTCACATATTAGTTAGTTTGGACTAACTAGCCCTTTGGGCTCCTTTCTTTAACTGATGCATCTTGATTCATCCTCCTTGCTCTTAGGCCTATTCATACATATACTCAAGTTATTACTACTTGTCTTAGCCTATTAAGAGCTTTTGACTCTCTTATTCAAAATAACCACTTAATGGATCATAATTCTATATTTTCATTCTCTTCTTCTAATATCAACCAATCAGTGAATTAAGCATCCCACACTACTTAATTCATTATAATCTACATCTAATGCATCAATTAATATAATCACTAGTTAGGGTCTCAAACCCTAACTCTCATTGGATTGATTTCACTCATGGGGATCACATACAAAGCTTGTTCTACGCATCTAAACACTTTCATTAACACTACTAACAAGATTTCTTAACATAATCTAACATAACTAGCCCAATTCATTAAAACACCATTAAAGCCCTTATTATCTTACAAATGGAGAAGATTATTACATCATGAGCTTTCTATCTCTAATCCAAGCCATAAACACCCTTGATCGCCTCTTTCTTCTTCTTATCCAAATCGTCAAAGCTCAACCATAGAGGGCTTAAGTGGTGTTTATGAAGAGAATGAAAGGCTTAACAGCCTTTAAGCTGTTGCGAAACTGTGACGCGACCATCTATTTACCATGTCGTGGTGGCCTATTGACCTCGGTCAATAGTAACCACTTACTTACCATGTCGTGCCGATCTGCTTTCCACATCGTGGTGTTCTTTCTCCATTAGCATCCTACTTTGGCCATCACGTCGTGGCACCTATATATTGTGTTGTGGGGGCAATGTACATTACATTTCTCGCTTATGAAGAAGAACAACATTTGCATCCCTTTCCCCACTCACCGTGGCCTGATGAGCTACTCACCGCACCGTGGTAATTGCTTAACAGCATTTCTTAGATGATTTCATTCCAACTTTAGGATAGTTTTTCATCAATCTTCAAACCTTCATGTATTCTTCGTTTCTAACATGTTTTCAATGATTTTTATATCCATGTGAAGGTGGAAATATACTCTAAAATTTTGTTACATCATTTCTTACCAACTTAATATGGGTCTTCATCTATTAAGTCACAAACTTGGACCAAAAAGCATAAAATACCCATTTTACCCTTTTGACCAAAAAACCATCTTCACATGTATTCTTTCTCTTGAACTTACTCATCTAATCCCATCTTAGTGACTTAAACACTTTTTTGCCATTTTTATGAAATCACAACTTCATATTCTTATCTCTTTCTCATAATTGACCATTTTTCCCTTTTGGTCAATATTTGACTAAAAGTCAATTTTCACTAAATTTGGGTTCTTGCAACGTTTCTTATACACATCGGTTTGATTTTAAATATTTGGTGTTGGGTTGAGGATGGTTGTGACGCGACCCTTTAGTAGGGCATGACGCGTCAGGCCTTTGGGCCAAAACCCTTGAGACCTCGGTATGTAGGCATATTTAAGTTCACAAACTCCTATGGTTTTGTTATTTCTTAGCATCCAACCTTAAAGAGACCTTAGAAGAGAAAACCTAGCCTCCTTTGAGTGATTTTGAGATTATCTGCCATTCTTGGTGCAATTTTGATGTATTTTAGTGAAGGATTCGAGAAAGAAGGTGCAAGAAACGAAGAGCCTTGAAGAATCCATCCTTCTCCACACTTCTAGACTTTTGTAAATGAAAAAAATCTAATCTTTTTTCATGTTTGATGCATAGATCTAAGAGTTAAATGGGTGATTGCTTGCTTTTAGCTAGTTTTGGTCCATTTGGTGTTTATTTCCTAGAGTTTGATGAACTCCAAAGCTTAAGGCTTGTACTTGGGTTATGATCTAAACTTTTGGTGGAGTAAAGAGTGTATGTTGGAGCTCACTTTGCTCCAAGCAAGAAAAAAGGGCATTTTGGACACTATAAGATCAAGGGTTTGGGGTTTAGCTTGTTTTTGTCAAGTGAATGCATAAGTTGGAAACTTTATCCATTGGGACATTGTTTATACCTAGATCTAAAAGAATTAGCCTCTATCTTAATGGATTAAGTGGTTTAGAATTGGATGGTTGAAAGCTTGGCATGGCACACCCCTTTCCATGGTCGCGACGTACCTCCTTCATCAGAAGTCATGACTACTTTGTCCTTATAGGGCATGGAGTTCCTTGTCTTGGCCCGGTGCGCCTGGTCTGTTGACCTTGTGTTGACTTTGACTTTAACTATTAACCATTGACTTTTTTTACTAGTTTGACTTTTGGTTAAATTGGTGTATTTTGAGTAATTGACTAAGGTTGATCTCGAATTGGCATTATGTGGTTTGTACTAGCTATCTCATTGCAGAGACTGTTGTTGAGATTTTTTTTTGCTAGACTCGAGTGAGTTTTCTCACTATACTATGTAGGACATTAAGTGTCATGGTTTGATATATTGTCTTTATGACCTTTTGCATGAAAGACGATGGTGGTATCATAGCACTTGTATGAGAGACTATGGTGGTACCATAACACTTGCATGTAAGACTATGGTGCTACCATAACACTTGTATGAAAGAATATAGTGGTACCATAGCACTTGCATAAAAGACTATGGCGGTACGATAACACTTGTATGAAAGACCATGATGGTACCATAACAGTTGCATGAAAGACTATGATGGGTTTATAGCAAGAAAGATTGCAATGAGCATGTAGCGACAAAAGTGAGTGTAAGACTATAATGGGATCATAGCATTCATATGGGTATGTGGTATCTTGGGGAACTCACTAAACTTTGTGCTTACTCGTTTAAGTTTACATGTTTTCAGGTTGTTCTGCCAGCAAAGCAAAGGGCATTGTTTGATTACATAGTATCCATGGATCTTTTTGGAGTCTTTCGCTTATTTGATTTTACAATCTTTATTATTACTCTAGTTTTTGGATTATGGTTTGATACATTGAACAAATGGTTGTTTTATCTTACTTTTTGGGAATGAGATTTGAATGATTACTCTTATGTCAAAATGAAATTTTTGGTTTGAAATTTAGATGTTACAAGAAAGGTCCGCAATTCCCTTCAAATTAACAAACTTGTCATCATGGTGTATCTTGATCAATGTTTTAAAAATCGGTTGGATCAGAAACCGGGGGAGGGAGCGGTTCAACTATCATCGGTTTTATGTTGATTTCTGAACCGGATTGAACCGGCCAGTTTTTAGAAAAACCTGGTTGAACTGGTTAAACCAAATAAAAATATATGGAAAAGAACGATTTGCATAATAAACTTTGTTGATTTTTTTTCAAATCTATTTAGTTTTTTCTAAATAAAAGCATATGGTAAATGTTATAAAGTTTTTTGATGTGTTTGTATTCATCTAAAACTACATTTTGTTTTGGTATTATACTTTATTTTCTTTTTGACGTATATTTTGAGTTATTTTAATGTATTTGAATTGATCTACAACTTATTTTTATATGTATTTTTAATGTTTGAATTTGCAAACGTCAAATTTATGATTTATATATGTATGTATGTATAGAAAAATCGAAAAAAAAAAAAAAGGCAAAAATTATAGAAACCGGTTAACCCAACGGTCGAACCGGTTGAACCGGAAACCGGTCAAAAACCGGTTTTTAAAACATTGATCTTGATGGTCAACATGATGTCTATTATCACTGTTGTTGATATCTGAATGATTTCTCAACGCCTACTCAAGCTTTCAATGTTTTTATTGTTCCTTTTATCAAAGAGAAAACTTTCAAAATATTTTGATCTTTTCTTTAAAGGTGTTTTGACAAAGTATTGGTGCACCATTTTCTTGCATTTTGTATAAAAAAAATCTAATTTTTCAACACTTCTACTTCTATAGATAAATTTGAAGGGTAGCATGTGTTGCTCCTTGGATGGCGACACTAGTCCTAGTCATGAATCCTTTTATCGATTCAATATTTCGAGCTTCGGACAGAACCGAATTAGTAGACATATGCACGACTCCACATTATTATAATTAGGGCTGTTAATCGGGTCAACCCGATCGGGTTTCGGGTTAAACGGGTCGGGTTAGTCGGGTTTTTTATAAAAATAATTTCACCCGGAACCCGACCCTATTAAGGTACGGGTTATCCGGGTTCGGGTTATTCGGGTTTCGGGTTAATCAGGTTACAATGTAAGACAAAAATATTATGTCATATTTATAATAATGTTTATTTTCAGAAGGTTAAATTAGGATGTGTTAAATCTAAATGACTTTGAGTGCATATGGTTTATTTTTCTTGTTTATACTATACAAGTAAAAAGCATTATTCATTTGATTTGTGATTGTGTATTTTTTATTTTAGGCCATGATAAACTACCATTGCATATTATTTTACTATGCTACATATTAATTTCCATTTGTACAAATCAATATTTTGTTCTACAATTGTGTTGCATCTTATTTTCCTCTTTTTTAGGCCATATAATGTACAAAAATAGAAGATGTGAGGTGGAATAAAATACATAAATATTGTAGTATATTTTTATTCGGGTTAATCGAGTTAACCCGAAACCCGACTTTTATTAAAAAATAACCCTAAACCCGACCCTAACTATAGTTCGGGTTTGTCGGGTTAACCCGAATAACCCGATTAAGAATTTTGACCCTATAAAACCCGACCCTAAATGCCTTAATCGGGTTAGGGTCGGGTCGGGTTAATCGGGTTCGGGTTTTTTTGACACCCCTAATTATAATTGAGTTTTTTTTTTGTTTTTTAAATATAATGTTGTAGTAAAAAAAAAAGCTATAAAAAACAAATTAATGAAAATATATTATTTATTTTGTATTTCGTCAAAGTTTAAAAAATGCGGTTATACGAACATACATTGCATATAATGATAATATAGAAACATTGAAATATACATCTAAAAGTTAAAATCTCTAACTAAACTAAACCAAATAATTCATTTCGAACCATTCAGACTCATCATAACTCTGCGTCTGCCCCCGTAACATCTAACCTTCACTTCTTGGAAAATTATCCATAATTGAATCTGTACATTTGAATACACAGCCTAAGATGATCGAAACCTGTACGTGTATTAGTGTATATATGGGCCATTATTTAAATTATACACGGATAAAGAAGACAAAGATGAAAGTGCAGAATCCTGATGTTTATTAATGGGAGAAAAAGAAGCCAACTAACACTACCACAACTGGAAACCAAATCCCCATTGCTGAAGCCTAAATGTATGTATTTTCTGTGGTTCATGGAAATTAAAGGGTTTCTTTTTTTAGAATTCAAATATGAAAGTGCAACAAGCCAACCCAATTACTACTGCTTTGTATCACAGAAACAAATAATGCATATAGTAACTTTAATCGTTCTGGGGGGTAAAAAAGGACGTGGGTAGTTGGCTAAAATTTAATATAATCAGCCATTGATAAGGAAGCATTGATTGTAAACGACAGTTGTCGGACTTTTTTTGACCCACCATGTGCTTCACGAAATGCTTCAACCAATAATCTAGTTGTTTCAATCGTCTTTCTAATTTGCTTTTTGTGTGTGTATATATACATTTGGTATCTGCATGACTGCATGCATGTTCCACTGGTTTTTAATCATTTTTTGAGTGGCTTTATTGAGTGGGAGTTAGGGCTAATGGGTGAGCATATAGTACGCAGTTTACTTGTGGTGATTGTGGTTTTGGTTGCTTTCATTGGTGATTGTGGTGGTGTTTTGGGTGATTTGGTTAAAGGAGTAAAAGATGAAAAGAAATTGTTTGGAAAACCTATACCTAGGTTTGGAAGAGGTTTAGGTCGTCCAATTTATAGGAAGGGGTATAAATATGGTGGTGGAGGACTAGGTGGTGGTGTTGGTGGTGGTGGAGGTCTAGGGGGTGGTATCGGTGGTGGTGGTGGAGGTTTAGGAGGCGGTGGAGGTTATGGGGGTGGTGGTCTTGGAGGTGGTGGAGGCTTTGGTGGTGGCGGTGGATTGGGTGGTGGAGGTGGGATAGGTCCCCGTGGACATCTTGGAGTTGGTGGTAGGCTACCTCATCGTGGAGGACCAAAAGGTGTTGGTGGTGGTGGCGGGCTAGGCCACCGTGGAAATCTAGGTGGTGATGGGCTAGGTCACACCGGAGGTTTAGGAGGTGGTGCGGGAGGAGGGTTTGGTGGTGGTGGCGGTGTTGGAGGTGGTGGTGGTGGTTTAGGTGGAGGTGTTGGAGGTGGACTAGGTGGTGGTGGTGGTGGTCTAGGAAGTGGTGCTGGAGGCGGACTTGGTGGTGGTGGTGGACTAGGTCACCATGGAGGTCTAGGAAGTGGTGTTGGTGGTGGTGTAGGAGGTGGACTTGGTGGTGGTGGCAAACTAGGTCATCATGGAGGATTAGGAGGTGGTTCTGGAGGTGGTAGTGGTCTAGGAGGTGCTGCTGGAGGTGGGCTTGGTGGTGGTGGTGGTCTAGGAGGTGGTGCTGGAGGTGGACTTGGTGGTGGTGGTGGACTAGGTCACCATGGAGGTCTAGGAGGTGGTGCTGGAGGTGGGCTTGGTGGTGGTGGTGGTTTAGGAGGAGGTGCCGGGGGTGGACTTGGTGGTGGTGGAGGGCTTGGAGGTGGTGCAGGAGGTGGACTTGGCGGTGGTACGGGAGGTGGACTTGGTGGTGGAGGAGGGTTTGGTAGCGGTGGAGGACTTGGCGGTGGTGCAGGAGGTGGACTTGGTGGTGGTGGCGGACTTGGTGGAGGTGGTGGTGGTGGACTTGGTGGAGGTGGTGGTGGAGGTTTGGGCGGTGGTGGTGGATTTGGGGGTGGTTCCGGTGTTGGTTTTGGAGGTGGTGCAGGTGGTGGCGGAGGTTTAGGTGGAGGTGGTGGCTTTGGAGGAGGAGGTGGTTCCGGTGGAGGTTTTGGAGCAGGCGGTGGCGTCGGCGGAGGTGGTGGATTTGGCGGTGGCGAATTTCACGGTTGATATAGGTGTGAGGTGAAGTTGGTCTTGGAGCAAGAGGTAGCCATTGGAAGCCTACATACATTGCACCGAAATCTTTCAATGCATTTTTTCTCTCCTAAAAGTTGTATCGTTTGAATTTGTTCCCAAAATTTTACTGTTTGAATCTTCATGCAGTTGTTAATATTTTGCCAATAACTATCAAGGTTAAATACCATCCTAAGTTTTTAAAATTTTAATATATAAATTTACTGTGTTATACATTTTTAGGCGCCAAAATACATATTTCTGAAGTAAGATCCTCAAATGAACACTAATATTAAAAAATAATAAAAATAAAATAATCACGTTGCTCATAACTTATGTTGTATCAACATTAATCATGTTAATGTTATTTGAGGTCCCAAAAATGACTGTTTTGAAACCATAAAGTCTTAAATTTATCTTTAAAAGGTACAATCTTGATATAACTATGTTTCATAAATGCGTATCAAACTATGTATCACATTGGTCCTAGAAATTAAATATTACTTGACTATTAGAACACAATGACACATAAACAAAAAAAAAAAACATTATCCAAATCAGACTCCACTGGGACCAAGCATGAATCTTGCTTTAGGTAAGTGTTTTTAAGACAAGTCACTATATTGGGCCATTTATGCATGTTAACCATGTGAGCTGAAATGTTCAATGAAAATCGTTTAATGATTTTTTTCTACATCAACTACTATGACCTACCACCATGAATTAAAATGTTAAATGAAAACCATCCGAGGTTGATCATTTTTCTCAATGTCAAAACTATTGTGACCTACCTGTAGCTAGCATGTTAAAGTGATTATTATAAAGCTGTGTGACTTTAGGGGAATAGAAAAAGTGTTCATTATGAATTTCCACTAAAACCACTAAACTTTGACAATGATTTCTATCGTGACCCCTTTAACCTGCTACAGCAAATCAATTGATCGGCAAAGAAAAAATTGTCAAACTTGGGTGGTTTTTATCAAGCATCTTAATTTACGGTGGTTAAACCATGAAAGTGACAAATATATAATGGTTATTCAATAGTTTCCCTAATTGTATACTTATAACAATAGTAGGGTGATATGTTATAAGTGTACCCTTAATATTTAAAACGTTTTTCTTAATCACTTTCCAAAAATTAGACAAAAATTACAAAAGTTCCATAATACATAAAGGTCTAATTGGTTTGTCATTGATGATTTGATTCATGGACTTTATTTGCAATCATATGTTCCTCTCCTTTTTCTTATCTCTCAATAACACCAAAACCTTTTTCTATAACTCATTCCATCATAATCTTAATCATTTAACTAATCATTATGGCATCGTCTTCAACCCCTTCCAAGACTCAATTTTCACCTAGTCTCAAATGCACCTCATGTTTAATATGATTAGTATCGAACTTAATTGGGATATGGTTTATGGTGCAAGTTTAATCAAATATAGTATCAAAGCCAAGAGCCAAGTTTTGTTTTTCCAATTATTTCGATCAATTTCATGTAAACCCTATTTTATATGATTTCATATAATGTTGGTGATTTTAGTGTCACCATGTCATTTTATGTAACTAGAACTAACATGTGAGTTAAGGAGCTTCTTAATTTGTACTCTAATATATGTACGGGTTTGTGCGGAGTGCACGCATGTATAAGATCGAATTAGAAGCCGGTCTGACGTCAAGTCGGGGGTCCGGGGGCAGCGCCCCTAGCGGAGTCCAAGGGGCAGAGCCCCTGGTTAGGTCAAGGGGCAACGCCCCCACGGGGTCTGGGGCAGCGCCCCAAAACCTCACCGAATTTTACATATGGGAACATAGTGGAAAATTCAGATTCTTGTGGGTGATTATGGTAAAACTAACGAAACTCGTTAGTTTTGCTAACCCTAAATCCTCATTAATCCGAATTACCCTGACTTGTTTCTAAAGCAACTAATAACGGCCCAACCCTAATGAAACTCTAATTTCGTTTATTATATAAATGACTCTTCCTGTTGTGAAGTGATATCCGAAAATTAGCTCTCGTTTTCTTCAAAACTCTCACATAATCTTTCTAGCAAATTGGCTTACGATTTTTGTGCCTAGAATCGTAAGTGTCCAGTTGGATTATCCTATGTTGAATTTCTTGCAACCCAGGCATAGGGTAGAAATATCAGTTCGGAAAGTGTTCTCACGATCCAAGTTGGTATCCAGATCTCCACCACAAACCCTAAATATTCCTACATGTAATGCATGAATATGGTGGGATTTCAACTCAAAACCTTACTTATTATATTTCTAAAAACCAATTATTTTTTTGATGATTCCTTAAGATTAAGAATGATAATACTATGTTTCCATGACGCAAAGTGTCAAAAATATGTTGAAAATAGGGTCTAAAAACTGAATTTTCGAACAAAACAACGACTGGAAATAAACAAGCACACAAGGGTGGTTGTTGGTGAACATGGAATGTGCATGGTTCATTGACACATATGCTCAGTTTCAGCATAAAAGGTAGAACTCAAAATTTTGTTGTCTAGCATGCCCTACATGTTAGAAAATTGTTTTGCACTAATCGTGCCAATAACTTAAACTTTTCCAAACTTGATTATTTTTCAATCAGAACACTTGGATTGTTTTATCAATGTAACAAGGAGGTCGTGTCTAAATTAAAGGGGAAATTTTACAATATGGTAATGATTCCTAGATGATCTGATTGAATGACCGATTACAATCAACAATAACACAAATAACAAAAACGATAACTCCAAACAGATCCTTATATGATCATCGGAAATTGTCCATCAAACAAAGGAACGAAATACTTATAAAGATGAGAAGATAAGCTTTCTTCTTAGCCCTAGACGATCAGAATCAATTAGGATAAGATTCCTAATCAATTGTCTAAATCAAATCTCAAAAAAAAAGTTTTCGAAAATAATAATAAAGAAAACAGAAAAGCAATAGTTTGGGGACTAAACGATCCCGAATGGCCGAAAAATACCACACGTCATGGCAAAGCGGTAGCTTTCTGTTGGGAAATTTAGGGTTTGTGGTGGAGATTTGCATACCAACTTGGATCGTGATATCACTTTCCGAACTGGTATTTCCACCCTATTCCTGGGTTACAAGAAATTCAGCCTAAGATAATCCAAGTGGACACTTACGTTTCTAGGCACAGAAGACGTAAGCCAATATGCTAGAGGATTCTTTGAAAGTCTGATGAAAACGAGAGCTTAAGACCGTAACCCGCTTCTGTAGAGGAAGAGTTGTTTATATATTAAACATAATTAGGATTTCATTAGGGTTGGGCCGTCATTAGTTACTTTGGAAGCAAGTAATGTTAATCTGGATTTAATGAGGATTTAGGGTTACCAAAAACTAACGAGTTTCGTTAGTTTTACCATAATCACCCTCAATAAATTGAATTTTCCATTATGTTCCCATATGTAAAATTCGGTGAGGTTTTGGGGCGCTGCCCCAAACCCCGTGGGGGCTCTGCCCCCTCGACCCCGCCCCCAGCCAAGGGCTCTGCCCCTTGGACCCCGCTAGAGGCGCTGCCCCTAGACCCCGCCAAAGGAGCGCTGCTCCTTTGGAAACCTCGAACCGAAGGGCACTGCCCCCAGACCCCCGACTAGTCGTCAAACCGGCTTTTGATTCGATCTTATACATGTGTGCACTCCGCACAACCTCTTACATATATTAGAGTACAAATCATGAAGCCCCTTAGCTCACATGTTGGTTCCAATTACTTAAAATGGCATGGTGACACTAAAATTGATGGGTTTTAGCCATAAGAACTTTCCTATGTGCGCATGCAAAACCCTAATGCTTGGGTCTAGGCTTTCTAATTAAACATGCTTTGAATCCAAGACTTCTAATGACTAATTAGGTTAAATAACAACATTGAAACAGATCTAGAACCATACCTTTGAATTCCTTGTTGATCTTGTAGTCTTGGAGCTTCTAGAGTCACAAATGTCACTCCTCTAATGGCTTACAAACACCAATAGCAAGGAAGATGATTTAGGAGAGAGGAGAGGGGAGGAAATCGGCCAGGGTTCTCTTACTTTAGGTGAGATGCCGATTTCCCCTAGCCATGGGGTCTATTTATACTTGTAGACTCCTTAAGGGTTACAATCTAAACCCTAATTGGATAATCTTCTCTTAAGGCTATCCAAATCCTTTCCTTGGATAAGCAATGGACGATTTTGAAGCTATCCTAGCTTCTAGAATCCGTCCACTATATATCTATATGGATTTATAGTCTAAAGCTTAACTATCAAACAATTGACAGTTTATACCCCTTTATTTAATTAATCTCTTTAAGTCACCAAATTAATTCCAATTAATTCTATGACTTATATTAATCAAATAACAATATATTATTCTTTATTTTATTCTCATAATATATTAATAAATATTGACTCTCTCTTAATAAATCATCCCATCAAGTTGCTATGGTGAAGGCAACCCAAAAGGACCATGCACAACCGGGTCAAATACTTGCCTAATATAGTTGCAGCCTTAGACACTATTCCAACAGTCTCCCACTTGGATAAGTCTAGTAACTATATGCACAAGTACAATTTGGTTTGCAATCGTAGCTCTCAAAGACGCTGTCAAACTCTGATCTAATCAATCTTGTCCTTTAGATAAGGGATCGTACAGTCCTCTGTTAGATATCATGCTGACAATCCTATGGAATAGTTAGTCAAGCATTTAGGTTTCTCGATCTCTGATTTATTTGACATAGAACTTAATCGAACACATCAATTCAGTTCTGACCGGGCCCGACACATAAGTTAAATCAAATCATCGAGCGGCCGAGATATCGCTTTTACCTTCTTAGATAAAAGTTACAGATAAACTTCGACTTATATGCATTTACTTATTCATTAATCAACTATACACAACAATGCGTTTTATAACACCGAGTTACTGATGCGTTTTCGCATTATCAATGTACAATCAATTAACAAATAAAAAACCATATATCTAGGTTTTAAGACTATATGATATTATCATCTTGCGATCACCTTTTATATCATATTCCATAAGGTGATTCCAGCAAGCGCGGGTTTGTTCTAATGCTCAAAACTAGTTCATAAGCACTCATGAACGTTGCAGCAACCCTTTGCTATGTCTAACACCATTTAGACAATCTACACACCAATTCATGACAATCTTCATTCATATCTACTTCCAACATATGAACGATTGTGGACAATTTGAACAATTCAATTATTCCTAATAAACTCAATTATTCTGGAAGTCAAAACATGCAAAGTGAAACAATAGTTAAACAATTAACATAAGACAGTAACATTACTCATAAATAAAACTCCTTTATTTAATCATCAAATGTTAATTACATTAATCTATTACACGTTTCTAATACTATCTAATCTATGCTAATATCATCCTTCAGCCCAATACTCCTAGCATGCTGCAAATGCTTAACCCTACTTAGTCCCTTCGTAAGCGGATCTGCTGGGTTATATTCTCATGATATCCTCTTCACTACGAGTTGTCCTTCTTCTATACGATGTCTAATGAAGTGATATTTTCTGTCGATATGTCTTGATCTACCATGATCCCTCGGTTCCTTGGTCAAGGCAACCGCTCCTTCGTTATCATAGAAAATCTCCATGGGCTCCTTTATGGCAGGTACAACTCCAAGATCACCGATGAAGTTCTTTAGCCATATTGCCTCCTTCGACGCTTCGCTCGCTGCAATGTACTCTGATTCACACGTTGAATCAGCTACGGTCTCCTGTTTGGAACTCTTCCATGTCACTGCTCCTCCATTTAGGGTAAAGACCCAGCCTGACTGCGAACGGTAGTTGTCCCTGTCGGTCTGAAAACTGGCTTCACTATACCCTCGCACCTTCAAGTCATCACTCCCTCCGAGGACTAAGAACCATTCCTTCGTCCTCCGAAGGTACTTAAGGATGTTCTTCACCACAATCCAATGTGCTCTGCCAGGATTCCCTTGATATCTGCTAACCATGCTCAAAGCGAAGGCTACATTAGGGCGAGTACAAGTCATAGCGTACATAATTGAGCCAACTGCGGAAGCGTATGGTACTTGGCTCATTTCCGCTATCTCAGCTTCGGTACTCGGACTTTGAGTCTTACTCAACTTGGCATTACTTTGTATCGGTAATTCTCCCTTCTTCGAGTTTTCCATACTAAAACGTTTTAGTACCTTCTCTAAGTAAGTATTTTGACTAAGTCCAATTAGTCTCTTACTTCTTTCTCTTACTATCCTTATTCCCAAAATGTAAGAAGCCTCTCCGAGGTCCTTCATAGCGAAGCACTTCCCGAGCCAGGACTTAACCTCCTGTAGAGTCGGGATGTCGTTTCCTATGAGTAATATGTCATCGACATATAGAACAAGGAAGCTTACTATACTCCCACTGGCTTTGACATACACACACGATTCGTCTTCGCTTCGTACAAATCCAAACTCTTTGACTTTCTCATCGAAGCAAAGATTCCATCTGCGAGATGCTTGCCTAAGTCCATAAATGGATTTCTCAAGCTTACACACTCTATTCGGATGCTTCGGATCCACAAACCCCTCTGGCTGAGCCATGTAAACATCCTCAGCCAACTTCCCATTAAGGAAAGCAGTCTTGACATCCATTTGCCAAATCTCATAATCATGAAATGCGGCAATTGCTAGCATCACTCTAATAGATTTAATCTTCTCAACTGGTGAGAAGGTCTCGTCATAGTCAACTCCGGGAGTTTGAGTAAAGCCCTTCGCAACCAATCGCGCTGTATATGTGTGCAAGTTTCCATCCACGTCGGTCTTCTTCTTGAAGATCCATTTGCACCCAACGGTCTTACGTCCGGACACATAATCAACCAAATTCCAAACTTGGTTGTCATACATGGATTGGATCTCGCTATCCATTGCCTCTTTCCATTTCGCAGACTCCGGGCCTGCCATGGCTTCCTTATAGCTATTAGGTTCATCAAGATTTACTAGTGTACCATCACTAATATACGTGTCCCCTTCGGTAGTAATATGAAAACCATAAAACTGGGGATGAACTCTAACTCTATCGGAACGTCTAAGAGGTAAGGACTCGTCAATCGGTTCAACCGGAGTTTCCTCCTCGGGTTAAGTGCCAGCGATAGAGGTCCCTTCATCTATCGACTCTTGAATCTCTTCAAGTTCGATTTGCCTCCCACTGTCTCCTTGGCTTATGAGTTCTCGCTCTCGGAAACCTCCTCTCCTCGCAACGAAGACAACATTGTCCTTCGGTCTATAGAAGAGATATCCAAAGGATGTCTGCGGGTAGCCGATGAAAATACATCGCTCACTTCGAGGTTCAAGCTTGTCGTGAGTATCTCGTCTTACGAAAGCCTCGCAACCCCAAACCTTGATATGTGCCAACGAGGGAGCTTTCCTTGTCCACATCTCGTGATGTGTTTTGGCAACCTTCTTAGTAGGGACTCGGTTAAGGATATGGGCAGCAGTCTCTAAGGCATACCCCCAAAAAGAGATAGGTAGTGAAGCACGACTCATCATAGAGCGAACCATATCCAATAAGGTTCGATTACGCCTTTCTGCCACACCATTCAACTGCGGTGTCCTAGGAGGCGTCAATTGCGAAACTATTCCACACTCCTTGAGATAATCGTGGAATTCAAGACTTAGGTACTCTCCTCCTCGATCGGATCGAAGCATCTTGATTTTCCTGCCCAATTGATTCTCCACTTCATTCTTAAACTCTTTGAACTTTTCAAAGGTTTCTGACTTTTGCTTGATTAAATAGATATACCCATATCTACTATAATCATCGGTAAAAGTCACGTAGAAGCGGTTCCCATCCTTCGTGGTTGATCTAAACGGTCCACATACATCGGTATATATTAGGTCCAATAGACCCTCACCCCTTTCACACGTACTCGTGAAGGGTGACTTAGTCATCTTCCCAAGTAAACAAGACTCGCACGTGTCATCTTCCCTAAGTTCGAATGACTCCAACACTCCATCCTTTTGGAGTTGGGATATGCGTTTCTTGTTGACATGTCCAAGACGACAATGCCACAAGGATGCTTTATCCATACTAGTGGAAGAATCTATATTCAAAACATCATTTCCTAAGTTATCAACAATCATAACAGTTTCATATACTCCATTACATGGTATAGCTTCAAAGTAAAAGACACCATTTAGATAAGCCAAAATAGAACCATTCTCATTATTAAAAGAAAATCTAAATCCTTGTCTATATAAACCATGAAATGAAATGATGTTTCTAGCCATTTCTGGTGAATAGCAACAATTGTTCAAATCTAAACACAAATTATTCCTAAGCACTAAAGAATACACTCCAATATTGGTCACAGGCGACGATCTTCTGTTCCCCATGATTAGATTGATCCTTCCTTGCTCCACATCCCTACTTCTTCTTAGTCCCTACACATTAGAACAAATGTGATAACCACAACCGGTATCAAGAACCCAAGAAATAGCATGATTAGAATCGTTAGATTTAATTGCGTATATACCTGCGAAAGATGGCTTGATCTTTCCTTCTTTGATTGCTTGCAGGTACTCTGGGCAGCTTCTCTTCCAATGTCCTATCTTGTGGCAGTGGTGGCACTCTGCCTCCTTCGGGTTAGGACAGGGCTTAGCGGGATCAACTTTGGTCCCACTAGAAGAGGCACCATCTCGGGCTTTGACCTTGCGATAGTTCTTCAATGAAGCCTTCCTCTTATTTCCCTTTCCTTGACCAATAGCCAAGACAGGAGCAGCAGGCGGATTGGGAGTTGGTGCAACAAACTTTTCTTTGAAGTTGCTCTCAGCAACCCTCAAGAGACCTTGGAGTTTGCTTAGGGTGACCTCTTCTTTGTTCATGTGGTAGGTCATCCTAAATTGGTTGTACATCGGAGGCAAAGAGTGAAGCACCATATTGATCGCCAAGTCTTCCCCAAAGTCAACATTTAACTTGCGAAGGCGGTCGACATACCTTTGCATCTTTTGCAGGTGCACGGTAAGAGATTCTCCATGACCCATCTTAGCGGAAATCATGTTAGTGAAAATCTCATAACGCTCTTGTCTCGCGTTTCGGTGGTATCTCTCCAATAAGTCTTGGTGCATCTCGTACGGGTACATGTCCTCGTAGGACTTTTGGAATTCGGAGTTCATGGTGGCAATCATGATGCAATGTACCTTCGTTGCATCTCGCTCATGAGTTTCAAAAGCGGTGATTTCGGCCGGAGTAGCAATTTCAGGGTTGATTTTCTCGAGCTTCTCATCGAGGACATACTCCTTATCCTCATAGCGAGCAATGGTGCGAATGTATCTTATCCATTCGCTAAAGTTCGTTCCATCGAAGGTGACCTTTTGGCAAAGGCTCATCAACATGAAAGAACTCGCAGCAGCGTTGTTTGCGTTCGGCATCTACATAAGGAAAAAGGACAAAGATAGATTAGAATAAGAATCCCTAATTATCACCCAATAAGAAAAATTAGGGCTAGGATCCAACAATAACATTTACATATTAGAAAAGGGATGCCGTAATCTAACATGCAAATAAATTGAAGGTAAGTGAATGACAATTCACTATTTCTCCACCATAAAACCTAACTATTAGTCCTAAATGTATTGAGAATTCCTAGGTTCGGATGAGATTCATTGAAAACTATTCAATGGCATGTTTAAATCTCGATATGCCCCTCTTGTTTGTGACTGGGATACCGAGGATCACAAAGCGGGTGTGAATTACCATGCAAATTCACATGGTGCCTTCATTGCAACGATCACCTATTCGATGTGCCGGTAAACCACACACGCTCCATCGAACTATGATAAACAATGAATCACCCTTTGCCACCTTTTCTTAGAACCAATTAGTGTGTCGGTAAACCACACACGCTCCACTAACTTCTTAGCAAGGGTGCAAAGTGTAATTTCATGGGATTGCATCAATTCACTTTTCCTAAAGTAACTAAGATTGGGAAATTTTAAAAAATATGTGTAGTTACTTTGTATTACTTATTATACTTTTAATGAGAGGATGAGGTTGCCCTATCCTACCCGTTCGGCTAACGACCATCCACCAATCAAGCAAGCGGTGGGTGTGAGTGTACACCCATTAAGCGCCATTTTATAGGCCGCAACCTTATACCCACCTTATAGATCGGCTTCGTGAATGAGGCCTACTAACGGTAAGACTAGCATTTAGTTATACATACATATATATATATATATATATATATATATATATATATATATATATATATATATATATTATTCTAGTAATATCATATTAGTATAGGGTTGTATTTTAAACCTTTTAAAATCTAGGGTTTGAAATTTAAGTTGTCTAAATTAAAACTTTTAATCACAAATATAAATTTCAAAACTTGAGGGCAAGTTTTAAACATTTAAAACATAGAGGATCAAATAACAAATAATTCCAATTAACAATTAATATCCTAATTATCTATATTTGATTTTATTCAAGATTTCTTTGAAAGATAATTACCAAAATAATTAAAATAATTAATTAATTATCATATAAGGAAATTAAATATTTTATTAGTTGATAAATACCTTTAACTAGATCAAGATAATAGTCATATATATCAAAAAATCGGATTTAGGTTGATCTATTATGATTAAGGTAAGTTTCCATAAGATAATTATGAAAAAATCCCGAATCTGGCCATTCCTGACGCTTGGACTCGCCGAGTGCACAAAGGGACTCGCCGAGTCAGGCCTACTCGCCGAGTCCATGACTCAAAAACCAAAAAATCGAATTTTGCAGGTTTGTTTCAGTTAATCAAGCAACAATTTAATGAAAACCAAGCTAAGCTCTGATACCACTAATGGGTTTTAGCCATAAGAACTTTCCTATGTGCACATGCAAAACCCTAATGCTTGGATCTAGGTTTTCTAATTAAACATGCTTTGAATCCAAGACTTCTAATGACTAATTAGGTTAAATAACAACATTGAAACAGATCTAGAACCATACCTTTGAATTCCTTGTTGATCTTGTAGTCTTGGAGCTTCTAGAGTCACAAATGTCACTCCTCTAATGGCTTACAAACACCAATAGCAAGGAAGATGATTTAGGAGAGAGGAGAGGGGAGGAAATCGGCCAGGGTTCTCTTACTTTAGGTGAGATGCCGATTTCCCTTAGCCATGGGGTCTATTTATACTTGTAGACTCCTTAAGGGTTACAATCTAAACCCTAATTGGATAATCTTCTCTTAAGGCTATCCAAATCCTTTCCTTAGATAAGCAATGGACGATTTTGAAGCTATCCTAGCTTCTAGAATCCGTCCACTATATATCTATATGGATTTATAGTCTAAAGCTTAACTATCAAACAATTGATAGTTTATACCCCTTTATTTAATTAATCTCTTTAAGTCACCAAATTAATTCCAATTAATTCTATGACTTATATTAATCAAATAACAATATATTATTCTTTATTTTATTCTCATAATATATTAATAATATTGACTCTCTCTTAATAAATCATCCCATCAAGTTGCTATGGTGAAGGCAACCCAAAAGGACCATGCACAACCGGGTCAAATACTTGCCTAATATAGTTGTAGCCTTAGACACTATTCCAACAAAAATCACCAACACTTTCTTAATTGGCTCATTTTACACGTCGTGTGCAAATTTTGTCTAATTTCAAGCTATGAGATCACTTCGGCAAATTGTTGATGATTTCATCACACTTCCATTAACACTTGTACCACCTGCATCATCATCCTCCTCATGAAAATGATTTGTCCTCGAGTTTACTTCGTTATCTAAATCCCCAATGAAAGGCGAGAATTCTGCAACAATGAACATAGTTGACACATTATAATGACCCAAACTCAATTTTGTAACCATTGTGGTTGATTTTTTTCAAAACATGAAAAGGAAAATCAGCAACCCTTGACTGGCTAAAGCTCTGTTGTGAAACCTCTCTTGCCTCAAATAAATCAACAATAGGTCAGCTTCACGATAAACAACATGTTTGTGATTTTTATCAACAAGATCAACATATTGTTTATTATGTATCTCAATCTACATGTGAACCTGTTGATAAAACTCTTTAATTTAACTCGACGGCTCGTCAACTTCAACACTAAATGATCAACAATAGTTATAGGAGCTAAATCAAACAGGTAATTGAGTTCTTGCCACACACCATCTCAAATAGGCATTTTCCTGTAGTACTTAAATTGAGCGCTTAAAGCAAATTTTGCATTTGAAGAGTGAGATCGCACTACTTGGGACTGTAGCCAATTAAACTTCTCGGTAAATTCCCTTAACTACTGTAATGTCTAGGATGAGATTTAGAACCGGAAAACCGGACCGGAACTGGAATCGGACCGGAACCAGAACCGTTAGAACGGGAATAAATAGAACTGGTTCCGGTTCCGAGTTTAAAAATTGACTTTATCCGGGTAATCCGGGTTTGGGTCCATCGGGTCCAGGTAAACCGGGTCTAAAAACCGAAACCGGTGTTACGAACCGGAACCACTTTTATGGTTGGGACCAGTTTTTGTGAAACGTTTAAAAGATGCATATCTCATTCGTTTCAACTCCGATTGACATGTAGTTTTTTCCAACGTGTAGTTTAGAGTTTCGACATAATTTTAGACTATAAATTTGCCATTTTTAATTTTATATTCATTGACTTACAGTCCCCCAAAGTCGAGATATAAAAGCTAAAAGTTTTTAGTTTTTTTTTTGTATTCTGTGAAAGTTTTAAAACATGCATATCTAGTTCGTTTGAAGTCGGATTGACATGTGGTTTTTTCCAACTTGTAGTTTAGAGTTTTTACATTAGTTTAGACTATAATTTTGTCATTTTTTTTTTAATATTCAATGATTTATAGTCCCCCGAAGTCGAGATATCAAAACTGAAAATTTTCAACTTTTCAGCTATTTGTTTTTGTACTTTGTATTCTGTTAAAATGTTAATATATGCATATCTCTTTCGTTTAAAGTCGGATTGACAAGCGGTTTTTTCTAGAGTGTATTTTAGAGTTTTTACATGATTTTAGACTGTAATTTTGTCAATTTTGGTTTAATACTCAATGAGTTACAGTCCCCCAAAGTCGGGATATCAATATAAAAATTTTCAAAGTTCAACCCACTAAGTAGTAAGTAATTATATAAAAATTCAGGGTTTTCCAGTTCTAAACACACTTTATCCGGTTCCAACCTAACCACTTTGATGTTTCTGGGTTTTCCGGTTCTAGACCCACTTTACCCGGTACCGTACCCGGAACCGAACCGAAACTGGTTCCTATATACCGGTCCGGTTTCCGGTTCTACAAAATCTCGTTAACCAGTTCTGGGTTTTCTAGGCCCGGGTCCATTCGGTCCGGGTTTGGGCTCACTTCATCCCTAGTAACATCCCAAATTCCAGAATAATTATTTTTTTAAAAATAGAATAAATACCCATTTTTATAAAGTTACATTAAAGTCATACCATTTGTTCATAAACTATAATTAAAAATCAGAGTTATAAAGAAAACAATGTGGAATCTCAAATTAAAACCTTTGATGTGTGTATATAGTCCCGCCGTCGCAATCCGATAAATACCTGAAAAACATTTAAATCCACAACTATAATTCAAAGCTTAGTGAGTTCTTCAAAATACCCCACACAACAATACACATACAATACATGCACACATGAACCTACAGTCTGACTGGACCTCCTCGCAAGGCCTACAATACACCTGGACCGCTCTCTTTGGGCTTGCAGTATGATTGGATCGCCTTGTAAGACCTACAATACACCTGGACCGCACGGGTATCTTGGCCTACAACACACAAAGCGGGACCGCCTCAACCCAGACAATTTATGCCGACATATGCAAACAAATAAACAATAACTAGTAAACATCATACAGATCTTATAACATCCCAAAATTTTCAACAAATTTAAACTTTTTCAAAACAACCCTTTTATTTTTAGAAGTGTCACAAAACCATTGTTTTCTAACATTATTTAAAATCAGAGTCTCCCAAGATCCAATCAGTTGTAAAACCAACGATGTGTACGGTCACGCCTTCGCCTTGTCACGGTCCATTGAACTACCTGAAACCATAAACCAAAATTGTAAGCACGAAGTTTAGTGAGTTATCCAAAATACCACCACATAAGCATAATAACAAACCACAACATGTATACAGAGCTTTCAGCCTTACTGGAACGTCGCACCGGCCTACAGACTATATGGGGCGCTCACAACCTTTATTGCTTCCTTCACCAAAACACCCAAAATATGCACCAAAAGAGGTTCAAAGAGAGAAAGAAGAAGCTCAAATCATGAAGAGGGAGTCTAGGGTTGCTCTCAAGGAGTTCTAGATGTGATGGAGGCTGAGAAAATGCCCTAAAACATGAATCCTTACCTTTAAATACGTTGACAACCCTTAAAAAATCACGAGCTTGGGCTTGACCACTTTCCACTCTGTGAAAAACAGTTCTCCGCTCCGTGGTGATTACCACGCCGTAAAGACCTGCTCTCCACCCCATGGAGACGGGTTTTCTCCCAAATCCATTCCAGTTTCAAATAATCATAACTTCTTCGTTTGAATTCCGTTTTCGGTGATCTTTATATGCACGCAAAGGTATTTGCGAGTCCCCACACTTTTATCTAGTTACTTTTGACTAAAAACATACCAAAATAAAATCATTAATTCATGCAAGAACCCTGAATTGTCACCTTTCTCATTTTACCATTTGCTTCAAAACACAATTCAAGGGCTTTAATCACTTAACCAACATTATTAATATTTGATAGGGTCTAAACTCTATTCCTTTTACTCGATCAAATTTTGGTATGTTATCCTGAAATTAGAAACATCATGGAAACTAGGTGTTACAACTAGGTTTGCAATTTCGATCTAACCATCAGTTTGTAGATGGTGAGAATTGTTGAACTGCAACTTCGACCCTAACCTTGTTAACGAGGTAGGTACATAGATAGATGTATGTGTCCATGTATATGCCTGTCGCGCACGCGCACACACACACACATGTATGTGTCCATGTATATGTTTGGCGGCCATTCACTGACTATGATTTACGGTATCGCATATGGTCAATGTCGGGCAAAATCGGTCTTAGTTGTTGAAAAACAAAAGAGTCTAATATTTAAATAAATAAATAAATCCAAATATGTTAACCGTAAAAGTCAAAGTTAATCAGAAACTAATATGATAATGCTTAATTTGAACTTTATGACTCTATTTGTTCCTCTTCCCTCCTACAATCGGTCTCTATATCCTTGTCTTCCTTTCGGTAAGCTTCTCTCTTTTTTCCATCCTCTCATTTTTGTGATTTTGTCTCTCTACCTCTCCCTCTTTCTTCATGCATATTTTCTCTCTCTCTCTCCCTCAAGTTTTAAGGGGTGTTTGGCAAAAAAAAAACATATGATTTATTAGTTTATAACTTATTAGCTTATAAGTTAATAAGTTAGAGGGAGTTAACTTATGAAAAATGACTTATCAACAGTTTGTCACCGCTATAAACTATTTTTATCCAAACATTTTAGTGGTATGGAACCTTATAATAAGTTAATAAACTCATTTGCCAAACACGCATCTAAACACTAGATATTACTTACCACTTATGTATTGTTATTTACTTATTATATTAGCATACTGATAATATATTTCTTTTAAATTCCTTTGTGATTTAGAGTCTCATATTAATCCTCATCTAGATCGATTAGTCTCTACATTCCAATCGATCGACTTGTCGTCTAGCAATACTTACAAACCGTGTACGACACGTGTCATGAAATGTTTATGAGAAATCTTATCAGAGGGCTCAAAATCATAAATCCATCTCAAGGCTACTAAAAATTTATTTCAACAATTCTACAACCGTTGGTTTCTCAAATAGCATTAGTTCAAATTTCAGGGGCGGAGCCAGAAATTATAAATAAAGGGGCTTATATATTTTTTATAATCATTCTATAAATTCCTATCAAATATATAAACTTTTTATAACTATTCTGTAATACCTAATAAGATCAAATAGTTAAAAAAAAAATTAACAACTTATATAATAAGTAATTACAAATTATGATATCAAATTCAAATTGACATGTATCCCTAAGAAACAAATATATATATTATTAGATAAATACTTAAATATTCGTAGGTATACTTTATAGCTTCTATCAGATGTCATAAAATATAAATGCTTTAATAGTTTTTTAAGTTGCCTAGAGAAATTTGAGAAAAAGGTGTAAATACCTTAGGAAGTTCTCACCTATTATATTCCTAGAGAATACTAGAAGAAATAAACTCAACGTTTCGAGAGAGCGGGTTTTTATCTTCAACGAGAAGCAGAGGAACACAATTGAAGGTAGGCGATCGGTGTAGGCAAAACGAACATGCAGATGCACACATCCCGTAGACTACATAGGGCAAAGTTTGTGGAAGGAAGATTGGCGGCGAGGGTAGGTTTCAAAAAGGCAAAATCGTAAAGTTTTTTTTAGATCTGCTTACAAATGTTGATAATTGATGGTTTTAATATTCTACATTGTGTAAACACCTTGAAACCGTGTGATTTTTTTCTGATTAGCTAGTTTTTGTTTTGAGATTTCTTTGCAATCTCTATCTAATATAGTTTTGGTAATCTGTTATATTTAGGAAAGTCCGTATGGTTTATTTTCAGCTTTTTTTGTTATGCTTACAAATAGGCCTGTCGAAAAAACCCAAAACCCGTTCTACCCACCCGACCCGTTCCAAATTCGGGTAGAATGGGTCGGGTAGAACGGATAACGGATATGAACATTCGGGTAATAGGTTAACCCGATAATAATATAGGTCGGGTTTTAGGTATGAATATTTATTTCCGGGTATACCCGAATTGTTTTTTAAATAATACCAAATATACAATGCAGTCACGTACGCACACTTCAAATAAAACAAAACCATTCATTTCCTTCTTATGAACAACGGCTCGACAGTCGACGCAAACTTGCAAAGGGAATACGATGCTGAAGCTGAAGTCCTGAACCGTCATCACAATTCTCAGTTTCTCACTATCGCACAGAATGAAATTAAAAAAATACATAACATATTATAATGATTTGTATTGTTATTATATATGTACTTATTAATTGCATGAAGTATTTTCCTACCAAATTCTTTATTAAGGCAGCCAATATGTAAAAATAAAAAAATAAAAAAACAAAAAATTATCAATAAGTGTCATTTAAGAAATTTTCAGGTATACCCGATAATTACCCGACCCGACCTCAAACTCGAAAACCCGAATTACAATATAGGTCGGGTATCGGGTATTATTTTCTTAAGGAAATATCCATTTTACCCGGCCCGTTCTACCCAAAACCCGAAAATTTTACCCGTTCGACACCCCTACTTACAAATTACAATCTTAATTTTTATATAACTGCAAATTGATCTTGTATTTTAAAGGGGGACAATATAACATTCATAATTTTAAAATAGATTAAAATTTCCTGTTTTTTGCTTGTGGGATTGTTGCATCCATAACTCATAGATAAGGAGATTGGTGGGGGGCCAAGCACCTCTCTGCCCCCTTACTACCTCCGCCACTGGTTCAAATGGAGCACGATTGAACATCCATACGAAATACTTGTTTGTAAGCAGATTTTCTCACCATAGGTTTTCCACCAAACATTTTTCAAAAAAAATGTCACAAATATACGTTTAACTCAATACCTTGTTTATTGTAAATTCGATTATTTTAAACTACGCTTCATTTCCTTCCATTAAAAAATCTATTTGCACACAAGTAAAGCAAATATAATCAAATACCAATGTACTCCATTTCTATTCCTTGAACTCCAAATCTTACAAGCATAGCAACTTGTACTTCATGCAACAAAAGTAATTCATTGCTCCCCAAAACTCATCACCCCCCATGTTCAAAATCTTATCAAAACGACCCAAGAAATTGATAAAAACACATCCACATTATTTATATGCCAACAATAAAATGAAGCAAAAGTATACCCCATATGTGTTTTCCATGGATGTGGAGTTGTGAGGAAAAAGCAACCAAGTCAAAGACACGGTCAAACCTTTTCAAAGGTTGGTTTTTGGTTTACCAGAGGCAGCAATCCTCCGTGTGACTGACCGCATGGTAACAAACTCCTCTGCAGATGATGGGTGGATCCCCACCGTGCTATCGAATTGTGCCTTTGTTGCTCCACACTTCATCGCCACAGCAATACCCTAAAAAATATTCAAATTTAATACCAAAGACGATAAGGGCATTTACGTCTTTTTACACAGACAAGAGATCAAGAACAAGTCAATGTCCTACCTTCTTGGGTTTAGACAAAAACTTGCAATTTTTGTCCCACTAACATCAGTCCCAAATTTCTAGGGCTATTTTTTTATACAATGATGAGAAGGGCATTTATGTCTTTTGCACATAGTTCAATGTAGCAAACACGGTGCAACTTGTTCTAAGAGCAGTCCCAAATTTCTAGGGCTACTTTTTTATATAAGGATGACAGAGGCATTTATGTCGTTTGCACATAGTTCAATGTATACCAAACACAGTACAACTTGTTCTGACACAGTCCCAACTTTTAGGGCTATTATTTTATAAAAGGATGACAGGGGCATTTATGTCTTTTGCACATAGTTCAATGTATAACAAACACAGTACAACTTGTTCTGACATCAGTCCCAGCTTTTTAGGGCTAATTTTTTATAACAGGATGACAAGGGCATTTATGTCTTTTGCACATATATACCAAACACAGTACAACTTGTTCTATCCTGTACCTGCATAATTTCTGCTGCATCGGGCCCACACATGGACGCACCAATAACTTTATCTGTCTCAGCACTGACAATAAGTTTCATGAGTGTCTTCTCTTGCCTCCTGAAAAAAAAATTAAATGCAAAAAATAAAAACGGGGCCCACGAAAATGGAGAAATGACAATTTTTTACATACCCAGAAATGGAGTTCTTCATAGGATTAAATGTTGATGTGAAAATCAAAATGTCTCCTTCACCTTTTTCTATAGCCTGTTCTTCACTTAGTCCCACAACAGAGAGAGGTGGTATGCTGACATGGCAAAATATATAAATATGTAAATTATTTTTATATTACATTTACGAAAAAAAAAAAAAAAAAAAAAAGTTAAGTTGAAGATTGTTATACCAGAAAACGGCACAAGGTATGTTGCTGTAGTCTGGCTTGCTAGGTTCGTTACCAAATACGGTTTTCTGTGTTCCAAGAAAAATGGAAAATTACGTATTTGCCCTCTGATCATCATTAGTTATAAGGGTTTGAAAATACATACAGCAAATAAAGTTCCTTCCATTAGGGCAACAGGAGTGAGATTCATTCGATTTGTGACATCACCTATGGCCCAAATGCTAGGGACATTGGTGCGAGAAAATTCATCCACCTGCATATTAAATAAAGTAAAAAAGATTGAAGATTTTGAAATACACCTTTAACAGGGGCATTTTAGTCTTTTAGTAAATAAAGAAGAATGAGATTAAGTAAAAGGGTTTTATAAGAATAGACCTTCACTGCTCCTGTTTTGTCAACTTCAACCCCTACACTTTGCAAATTTAACCTCTTGGTATTAGGTACACGTCCTGCAACAACAAAAAATATATAAATATAAAATTTGAAAATTAAATAATCAAGCAATTATTTCCCACTATATAAAAAAATTACCAGTGGCAAAAAGTACAACATCTGCCATTAATTCTTCACCATGATCTGTGGTAACTTTTATACCATCTTCGGTTTTCACCAACTGAAAAATATGCATCCGGTTTTAAAAAAAGGAAAATTCAAGAAAAAATGAAGTTTTTTACTTTTTATAGCAGCTTAGTTACAATCTTTACTAATAATAATAATAATATATAATAGAAATTTAATGTGACAAATTGCTATTATTGGTAAAAAAAATGTTTGTACATTGCTATTATGGGTAAAGAAATGTAAATATGTTGCTATTAAGGGTTTTTTACATATTGTTAGGGTAACAAATAAAATACATTTCTTATATTTGTAAAAAAAAAAAAAGTAAGTTGCTGATTTCCTGCAATTTGCTTGAAAATAATGTGGCATAATTAATAATGTAATTGGATGAAAAGAACCTGTGTTATATTTGTTTGTGGATGCAAAATTATGCCTCTTCCTTCAAGATTTCTGGCAACAAGAGCTCTCATTTCATCATCAAAACCCCTGGCAACATTAATTTTATAAAAAATTTGGAAAATGTCAATATGTGTAAACTGATAAAATAGTGATAATAAAAACAGATAACAAGGAAAATGGTCTTTTTAAATGGTAAAAAAAGAGAATAATGGTCTAACAACTGCAGAAAATAGATATTAAATTGATAAAATGGTATTTTTAAACAGTCAAAAAAATATAATGGTTTAATCACTATAGAAAAGTACAATTACTTTTCTGTTTTTTTTTTTTTTTTTTTTTTGCCTAAAATCAAATTTTTAAACAGGAAGAATTCATAAAGCTTTATATATAATATAACCTTAAAGGAAGTTCCTTTCTGAAGATTAGATTCACAGTGGACCCCATCCCACGCCAAATTGAAGCAAACTCAACAGCAATATACCTGATCCAATATAAAAAATTTAAACTAAAAATACAGAAATTTAAGGATGAAAAGGGTAAAATGGTCAACTCACCCTCCTCCAAGTATAACTACACGCTTTGGTAGCTCTTCCAAGCTCAAAGCCTCATCTGAGGTTATAGCCAGCTCCTAAATTGACACACACGGAGAAACAATATGATATGAAAAGGGTAAAATGGTAAATTTACCCTACCCAAGGAGATTGTATTTTGCATGAAATTTTTACCTGTCCAGGGATATTTGGACGTTGTGCCCTGCTGCCAGTTGCTATGAGTATGTGTTTTGCTGAATAGGAGAGTTTAGTTCCATCCAATTGGATCACTTCAACTTCATTGGGGCCCACAATTCTACCCTCTCCTTCAAAAAGTTTGACTCCTGCATTTGAAAGTAGGCGCTTGTATATCCCATTTAGCCTCACTATTTCTTCAGTCTGCAACAACAAAGTTTTATATCATTATCATATGCTATTTATGAGAAGTTGAGAACTGAAGAAAAAAAACAGATAGAAGAAACAAAGTTGTAATCAAAGAGGAGCAAGGGTAAATAGGTAAATACTGTGTGGATACACAAACAGTGAAAAGAAAGAAAGATACTGGAAATAAAGCAGAAAGTAGATACTCCCTTGAAGAACAAAAGCCTCAGTTAATTTGGGAAATCAACAAAGTCAAAATTCAAAGTCAAAAGTAAAAAAAGGATCTTTTTATTTGTCAAGATATCTATTAGAATGTAGAATAGACCTTCTTGTGAAGTAGCTTTTTCCAATCGAAATCAATGTTATCGTTCACTTTCCATCCATATTCTTTTGCATCCTACACATGTTGAAACAGAGATGAGTGAAGAAATATAAGTATTTCTCTTTCTAAACAAAGTGCTAATGGAAACAACAAAAAAAATATGAATTTCTGATATCAGTAGTTTCTAATAGAAGCTCAAAATCACCTGAATTTCAGGACCAAAGGATGCTCCATAGACCAAGATCTTTTTAGGAACACACCCACGAATCACACACCTACACCACATACAAACATCAAAGGCATTTAGATTATATAATAGAAGAACTATAATTGTTGCTTCATGCATCATCTAAGAATATATATACCCAATCAAACATAATATATGTTAGATAATAGATAGATGATAGATAACAATATGTACAACTTGAAAAAGAGATTTGATAACTTACGTTCCTCCAACGCCCCCTATGGTTTCTGAGCTGACTGGATGAAATGGTAGCTCACAAATCCCAACCTTGCAATAAGAGTTGAGTAAGAAAGATAAATAATTGAATGAGCATGCATAAATTTCATAAAGATAAGTTTTATATCTTCAAAAAGCATCAACAATTTAATGCAAAATTAGTAAGAGGCAATTAAGGCAACCATGTTATATTATCTCCATGTCTGAATAAAATACCCTTAGAGAATGACCATGTAGAAAACATCAATCACATTGTAATGAGAGAGCAGTTTGTTTCTTATATTGGAAATTTACAAACTAACATTAAGTCATTAACTATATACTTATTATGATCATTACAACTTATTGATGATATGATATTGAAGAGTGTTACATACATCTGACTAGTACTAAAAACCATAATGATAAACCATGGGTGTAATACCAACTTTTGTAAATTTCATGGAGTCAAGGAGCAATTCGAATAGACATTTCCCATATGATGATATGAATGGAGTGTTGTATATAACTCCAACATGCATAAACTCTGTCTAGCAAATACTTCTATTCTCAGAATAAACTATCAATATCACTACAAATGCTAAAGCATCATGAAAACCACAGCTCAAGGAACCACCAAAGTGAAATTAGCTCAAATGAAACCCATCACTGAATCCCTTTAGGGCAAGAAATTACATGCTGATATATGTTTGATATAAACAAAAAAAATGCATACACTACATGAGTTTGTTATGGGTAATTCAACATCCGATTCCAAGCAAAACCTTAGATTCGTTTCCATTAAGAAATGAGAAATGAGAATGGACAGATAAACAGACATACAGATTTATCTAATAAATGATACCTTAGCTCCATACTGAGCTGAAAATCTGGATGCCCTAACCCCGCCACTGCCAGCACCAATCACGAACAGATCAAAATCGTAATCATTCTCTCCAGAAAGATTATCCAAATCTCCGTCAATCAGCATCTTCCTCGACATGATTAGAATACTAAATCCACATAAAAGCGCACAAGGTATTAACAATCGATCAATCACAGGTAATACATCCATTTCCTAATAACTACTTATACGATACTCGACCAGAACGTATATTTCAAAAACCTTTTAAAAAAAATCAGATCCGAAAAATACCACATATAACGATTGCCTAAAATTTATCACGTAATTTCCGCTATATTTGTACAAAAACAGTCCCGGATCATAGAAATACTAAATCTGAAGCTGTGAAATCGATTTGGGGGAGGAAATCATCGGAGCAACAATACTAAACATACATAACAAAATGAAGTATCTAGGTTAAAATTTTACCCTTCTAGAGCTGAACCAATGTACTAAACTTGATTTCCAGTAGGGGTTTTACTTGTTCTTCAAGAAATTAATATTAATCTGCTTCAAAATCTAAGGGCTTGAACAACAATTTGCCACGACATAGACAAGAGGTCGTGATTACTGATGATTGATGAATTTGAGATGGAGAAATCGAACTTGCTTTGCTCTACATGTATTTAAACCGCAGGGATTGAGAATGTTCGCTTGTTCTGATTTGGTAGTACCTTGTGCATTAAGATGTTGTACTCTTCCACTGGGATGTCGGTCTGCCCAATCACAATTTTGCTTTTTGCAATCTTTTAACTTTGATAAAACTTTTTACTACTAAAATTTGTAAAAAAAAAAATAATAATAAATAAATAAATTTATTATTTTCTTAAAAACTATTAATTTCGAAGATAAAAACCTAATAAATTTATAAATTCTCCCAATTAACTAATTAAGTCCCATTTTTTGTAACTTCATCTAATTGAAAGAAATTAAATGTTTCATCTAATATTTTATATAGGAAATACTAATTCAGAATATATTTTTTTCTCATTTTAGTAAAAGATGTCAACTATTTGATCCAACAATTTAATTACAAACTCGTTCGATATGTAACTATTTGATCCAACTATTTGTTTTTTTTTTCAGATCTGCATCACCTCTTCTGTCTGCGCCGCGTAGACCATGCGCAGACATTAGCCTTCGTAAATTATTTGTTTTTTTGAAGACTGCAGACCTAAAAATGTCAATGCGCCCTCTTTGTGGCGCAAATGTGGACCAGAGTCTTCTAACATCTTCAGACATCTTCTAGCCTAAAAAACATACATATCTTTATTTTATTTTTTTAAGTTTTCTTTTTAATTTATAATTTTTTCAACTTTATTAATGATAAACAATTTGAAAAAAAAATTACAAAACATAAAAAAAAAAAAACAACGTTCGACGATAAATACATGGTATTTTTGACAAATTTATAAATAAAGATTTATTACAATAATAGTCGCTGAAGTTGTTTATATAAATATGAAAAAAAATAATAATAATAATATATTCTTATATTTTTTTTTGCAAATTTTTGTAAAACATTATTTAATACAATATCGCCAATTTTTCGAAAAAATATTTATGACACGTTTTTAATGGATTTAATTGAAAAAATCGAAGTTTATTTTCATCAATTTATGTATCAAATTCTTTTATCACTAATTATAATGTTTAGTTATAACTTTGCAACCAAAGTTATTGGTTTTTATCAAATATATACGTTAATTCATACCATTTTTATTTTTATTTTTTATACAATAATACATAAAAGTTGATCCAGATTCGTTTATTATTTATAACAAAGTCATAAAAATGTTAAAAAATCACTTTGAAGTTTAAAAAAATCAGTTTATTTTAGTAGCCTGCAAATGTTAAAAAAACAAACAGTCTTCTTTTTTCATACTGCAGACGTTTGGTCCACCTCTTCTACTGCAGATGTCTACAGATGTGGTCCGCAGACTACATACATTTTGCCTAAAAAAAAAAAAAACAAACAACACCTAAGTCATCGGCTAAAAGACTTTCATATCAAATTAGTATTTATGTTACCCTGTGTGTTGCAGCGGATAGCGGATAGGATACCTTTTTGTAATTAGTAAAAACAAAACTATAAAAGAAATTGTGTAAGGGGCATAAACGCAACTTTGATGCGTGAGGTAACGTTGTAATTCATATATATAATGTGATTTATAAATACCAACAATCCATATATATATATTACGGTGAGTCGGTGACTATTAGGTCATATCAAGTGGTCCACAAAGTATGAAAATAAAGTTTCAATCTAAACAATTATGTATGGAGGAGAGCGACGAAAATAAAGTTTGAATATTTATCTTAAGGAAATTAATAAAAACGAAAACTGTAAAAAAAATTATGTAAGGACGAAAACATAACTTTAATGTGTTGGGTAAACCTCTTTACAATTCGTATATAGAATGTGATTTAAAATGTCAATAGTCCACATATATCACGGTCACAATCATCATACATACTTATAAAACTAGCATTTTTCCTTAAATCTCATGTATTTGAAACCCCCATAAAAATTTGCAAACACCTCATGCATTTGAAACCTCCTATTTTAATGAATATCACCCAAAAATCTCATAATAATGATTAACAATTCAAAGGTTTTATAACTTATATAATATATTTATTAAACAATTAATTGATACACTACTATAAAAATGTCAATCTTTTTTAGTAGACACACAATTACAAATCACATACAAAATTCACAAAGAAAACAAGTTTAAATTTTTTTGTGTTGATTTGAGGGCTTTGAAATATTTTTCGAGCCATGTTATTATGTTGAAGTTTTTAATTTGTAAGTTTGTTATATACTATTTTTTTGTATTTTCTTGATTTAAGTATTCTTTTAAGAATATCATTGTATGTTGTGGTTGAAATTTTAATGTAAATTAGATTATATTCATGTTATCGATCATATGTTATGGAAGATGATATATAGAATATTTAATTAACTATTGTATACATGTTTGTATGTTCATGTTGCTTCAAAACAATAATTAATTAAAATTCATTTATATGTCATATTATCCATATTATTCATGTAAGCCTTTTTTAAAATGCAAATAGTCTAACTTATCACTTTATATTTTAGTATATGTTTAACATTTTAATTATAACAATAAGTATTTTTTAAAAGTTTCTTTCACTTATTAATAATAACAAGTGGTTTTAAAATTAATAAGCAATAATTATAAATAATAAAATCAAATTATATGGATATGTCATATTATCCATGCAAGTCTCTTTTGAAATGCAAATTGTCTATCTTATCACTTTATTATTTAGTTTATGTTTCACATTTTAATAATAATATTAAGTATTTCTTAAAAGTATTCTTTAACTTATTATTAATAATAAGTTGTTTAAAACTAATGAATAACAATTTTAAATGATAATAACATCAAATTATAAATTACATTTAGCTATAAATAAATTGTATTTTAAATGAACATCATTATTGAAATTAGAAAATGATCGCATAAGTAAAAATATAATTAATCAATAATAATAATTGTTAAAAATAATACTAAATAGATAATTATATTTAATTCTATTAATGAGGAATGTGGGTTGATGTCATTGAATATTATTGTTCAAAATAACAGAGATTATATATATATATATATATATATATATATATATATATATATATATATATATATATATATATATTAGTGTAAAAATATAATTTCAAAGTTAATGTCAATAACATAACCATTTTAAACATATATTTTTCAATATTTTAACAATATATTTTTAATCTTCGCTGCGCAACACGCGAGAATTCGTCTAGTTATATAATATAAAGTGAACAAAACAAGTAAAAAATAAAGTTTCGATCAAAAACATTATGTATGAAGAAGATGGATAAAAATAAAACTTGAAAGTATATTTTAAGAAAATTAATGAAAATGAAAACTATAAAAGAAATCATATAAGGGACAAAAAATGTAACTTTATAGTAAATCGTAATTTATAAAATACCAATAATTTAACTTTAAAGTTATAAAATATAAAAAAATGTTACATGAAAATTACTCGAGGAAAAAAGATATAAATGTAAAAATCCCTAATTCCAATAGATGTTTATTGTATTATTGTATAATATGAAATGAAAGTAATAATTAAATTTGAATTTAGTAATTTTAAATCTAGAAATAATATGACAAATGAATGGTAAAATAGTATAACAAATGAACAGTTTAACAAATCTGGAAATAGTATAACAAGTGAAAGTAGTAATTAAATTTTGAGATGCCCTTTGGTTATGTAAGAAACATGAGATTGGGTTTTGGTTTCAGGGAAATCTAGGAGTGAAAACAAGTCGAACTGGTTAGTTCGGTCCGGACTCGTTTAAGTTATACTAGGCTCGAGCTTGAGTTCGACTCGATTCAAGCTTTATTGTACTAAGCTCGGTTGAGCATATAAAGAATTATTCAAGTCTGACTCATTTTTTTTGTCTATTATATCTAAATAAGCTTAAGCTCGGTTCGAGTTCATTAAGAAGTTTGTTTACTTATATCCTAAATCTCTAATTCCTCAAATATGTCTTATTAATATATAAAAATAATAATAAATTATATTATATATAGGCTCGTTTAGGCTTTGTAACGTCCCAAAAATTACAATAAATTTAAACTTTTTGAAAACGTTTATATTAATAATAAAAACCATTTAATCCATTAATTAACCAAAACTGGTAAGTTTCAAGTATTCAAATAACATTTCAAAATCAAAACATACTTCCAACAATATTAATCCATTTATACTTCAAAACAACAGCGGAAAACTAATATTCTTAAAATCTCATATCAAGAGTCTGTGACAAGAACCCAATATTCAACCGCGCCAGTGTACAGTCAAGCTAAAGCCTCAACCATACTATACGTACCTGTAGTAATCATTTTTTAAAGGAAGTGGTAAGCACGAAGCTTAGTGAATTCCAACACAACATAACAATAGAAGTATTACACCCTACTCCTGCATTCCATGCCATCAACAAATATGCAAGCATCCATATAATATATAAACATCAAGATCATATATCTCGTGTCTATTTGGGAACACATCCCAAACAACACCCAAATAAAGACTTGGTATTCAGCCGTCGAGTCCAAACATATCATGCATAGCCGTCGAGTCCAAACATATTCAGCCGTCGAGTCCAAACATATCATGCATAGCCGTCGAGTCCAAACATATCATGCATATACATTCCACATAAAAAATAAGTACATCAAATACAACTAATGCAACAAGTATAACTTTAACTATCAACCATATAGTTCCTAGTCTCACCCGACCAAATCACTCTTAAAGTTAGATATCATTTTTATTTTTGTTAAATTTGTCATAGTTTCTTCTAATTTAAATATTAGGGGAGAATTAAAAATTAAAATAATGAAAATAAAAATAAAAAAATCAAAGAAAAATCAGAAAAATTAGAAATCCAAAAATAGTGTTATTTCTGTTTTATTTCTTGTGCAGAAAAATAAAAAAAAAATTGTTTCTGTTTTATTTGTTTGCTAAGTTTTCTTTTCGTTTTGTTTTGTATTGAAAAGTGAATTCAGGTATAGATAAGACTCATGAAGTTTGTGTTGAAGATTTCTGAGCCAAAGCCTCGTCCGTGAGCATCGAAGAATTCGCGTTCGAAGGAGCAAGAAATGAAGATTATTCTTTCAACATTCAATCCTTCAACCCCAGAAGCAAGGTGAAGCTGCAATTGAAGATTATGTGACGGATTGCATTGAATCCTCCTCAATCATTCTGCTGCTATCGTTGTACCTGCTGAAGTGATCTAGAAGTTCAGTTATCTCTGATGTTCTCTCTGAAGATTCTCAAGCTGAAAGCGTTATCTTTCAAGAATCAGTACGTCAAGCCTCCTCACCCGACGTGCGTTCAAAGCCAAATTCTGAAGAAATGTCCAACTGCTCAAGATGAAGTCATTCATTGAAGATTCATCAAGTTCATCTTGAAGTCGTGAAGAATTTGAAGATTAATGCTGAAGCCAAGTTCCTAATGAAGATTATCAAGAAAGCCAGCTACTTTTTAGGGGGAGCTTGTTGGGTCAATTAAGAAAAGAAAGCTATAAACCAAGGGGGAGATTGTTGGGTCAAAATATGGTTTATACTTTACTTTTCTAGGCAATTATTTTTATGTAATATTTTATTAATTTATGGCCTAGTTTACGGCTAAGTTTACGACCGTAAACACCTTACGGCCGTAAACTCATTTACGGCCCATGTGTGTCCGGTAGGGATGAAAGTGGGTCCAAACCCGAACCGGATGGACCCGAACCCGGAAAACCCAGAACCGGTTAACGGGATTTTATAGAACCGGAAACCAGACCGATATATAGGAACCGGTTCCGGTTCCGGTTCGGTTCCGGGTATGGTTCTGGATAAAGTGGGTCTAGAACCGGAAAACCCGGAAACATCAAAGTGGGTAGGTTGGAACCGGATAAAGTGGGTTTAGACCCGGAAAACCCGAAAAAAACCAGAATTTTTTGGTAATTACTTACTACTTAGTGGGTTGAACTTTGAAAATTTTTATATTGATATCCCGACTTTGGGGGGCTGTAACTTATTGAATACGAAACCACAATTAACAAAATTAGAGTCTAAAATCATGTACAAACTCTAAAATACACTCTGGAAAAACCCGCATGTCAATCCGAATTTAAACGAATGAGATATACTTGTGTTAATATTTTCACATAATACAAAGTACAAAAACAAATAGCTGAAAAGTTGAAAATTTTCAGTTTTGATATCCCGACTTCGGAGGACTGTAAATCATTGAATGTTAAACCAAAAATGACAAAATTATAGTCTAAACTCATGTACAAACTGTAAACTAGAAGTTGGAAAAAACCACATGTCAATCCGACTTCAAACGAATTAGATATGCATGTTTTAAAACTTTCACCGAATACAAAAAAACTAAAAAACTAAAAACTTTCAGCGTTGGTATCTCAACTTTTGAGGACTGTAAGTCAATGAATATAAAACTAAAAATGACAAATTTATAGTCTAGAATCATGTACAAACTCTAAACTACATGTTGGAAAAAACCGTATGTCAATTGGAGTTGAAACGAATAAGATATGCATCTTGTAAACGTTTCACAAAAAGTGGTTCCAGCCCTAAAAGTGGTTCCGGTTCCAAAAACCGGTTCCGGATTTTAGACCCGGTTTACCCGGACCCAATGGACCCAAACCCGGATTACCCGGAACCCGGATAAAGCCAATTTTTAAACCCGGAACCGGACCCGGTTCTATATATTCCGGTTCTAACGGGTCCGGTTCCGGTTCGGTTCCGGTTCCGGTCCGGTTTTCCGGTTCTAAATCTCATCCCTAGTGTCCAGCCCATATTCAAGTATAAATAGAGGTGTTAGGGTGAGGAGTAGGGATTGATAAACCCTAGAGAGTTTACGGCCAGAGAGAAAGGAACGTTTGTGTGTGTGAATCTTGTGTAAGGAATTTCATTCATATCATTAATACATTCAAGATTCATAATATTCTTCTTCTCCTTCTCTTCTATTTTTATCTAACATCATCCGTTTGATTGGGATTCCGCACCATCAAACGGATCTGACTGATACACGGGCATATTAGGGACTTATAGGTTAATTTTTCCATATTTTTACATGAAAGTCATGGTCTGATCGGGACCTGTTTTTCCCCTAAAGCACTCTATTTTTCAAAACTGTTTTACATGAATGAAGACCAGGTCCTTATCTATAAAACTAGTATTCGCAAACCACTTTATGATTTTTCTACATTTTTTTGGTGAGTTTTACAAAACTGTCTCGCAAAACAGTTCATTACGGACCATTCTAGATAAATGGTCGATTTTACCCTTGTTAGAAGCATTTTTGATTTTTGGTCAAAACTAATGAAATGTTGAAGACTCAAAAACGAAACTTTAGGCTTTGGTTTCGACTCAAAAGGTGTTATCATGATCGAGATATGGTCTCTCAAATATATGAATAGATTGGTCCATTTTTCAGAAAGATAAAATTAGGGTTATGATTCATTCCACTCAACTCATTAAGTCTCAAGTTCGATTAACATGTTCCAGGTTTGTAGCACATCAGTCCTAGGACTTATAGGAAATTTTTATGAAATGAGAAAGAAATCATACCTAGGTTGTTGAGATTGAAAGCTCCATACAAGCCTTGCACCTAAAACGATTTCGACAACAACCCTAAAATTTCTGCAATGATCGACGACTTGTAACTCACGCTCCAGAAATTAAAATTAAAATTCCAAAGGTCAAAACTTCAATATATGTCTTGGGAAGCTACACTCCAAATTTCTCGATGATCCAACGGTTCAATATCTGGGGATCGTCTAAGCAGTGTTGAAAGGTCTTCAAAAACGGGAATTCCAAGCAAAATGAATATTAAGGTTAAGGTTTAAGGGTGCTTAAGTTAAGTGGCTGACCAAATTCGGCCCTAAGTCCCCTAATTAAACCCAAAACATTTCCCCTTATGTCCTTAGGTTTGAATCAATAACTATATTGCCCCTCTTTGCAATATTATGACTTTAAAGTCCTTAAGTCTCAGTTCAGTTCCTCGTAACTCCACCTATCATCGATTTGACATTCAAGTAATTATAATTTCATTTCATACACCCCCATACTTAGTCTTGAAATATAAAATTAACTATTGGAATTCAAATATTTGAATTTATAACCTCAAACTTTTTTTACCCATGATTATAACTATTTAAATTAATTGCAAATTAGGTTGTTACAAGCTTGCAAGCCTAATTAAGCTTTGTAACATAGGTTGAGCTCAAGCTTGTCAAAAATCGGTTTCGAGTCAAGCCTTTAATTGAAAATTAGGGTGTTACAAGTATAACACCACGATTTCCAAAAACAAAATTTTTCATTTAAATAATCAATTTAATATTAAAACACTTCTTTAAAATCTTATTCACATTCGAATTACAAAATATAGTTTCATTTTCATTTGAATAGACAACCAGGATCCTCCAAAGCACAACTCTTTCTTCGGTGTGTACAATCGAACCGTTGCCATCCCGCGTTACTGTAAGAACCTGAAACAACATAACATAAACAACGTAAGCACGAAGCTTAGTGAGTTCCCCAATATACCTTACGCACATACGCCTTCCGGCCCGACCTTCCGGTCCATGTGTCTCAGGGGACTTCCGTCCCTGCTGGGTAAACCTTCCGGCCTTACCCACGCCGACCTTCCGGTCCATCACACATTATATCGCCTTCCGGCCCATAACATAATCGCCTTCCGGCCCATAATATAATCGCCTTCCGGCCCATAACATACATAGCACATATAACATATAACATACCACATATAGCATACATATCACATATCATATCCGACCTTCCGGTCACACAGTCAAACCCTTCCGGGTACAGTATAGTGAGAAGACTCACCTCGCGGACACTGGAAGATAGCAACTCCTGAAATCTCTTGCACTTGATCCTCCGAGCTACAAGCTCCCTGTCTCATCATATATCTCTTTTTAATACTTCTATCTTCCACGTTAACTGACCCTAAGAAATCACACCAGTCAACTCTGGTCAACAGTCCATTGTCAGCTCGACTGGACTCGGCGAGTTCCCTGGCGACTCGGCGAGTCTGGTCGTCCTTCAGTCCTCTAAGATTCCCTTTCTACTCGTCGAGTATCCTCTTTGACTCGACGAGTCACTCCTGGAAGAATCGCGGGGCCACCCCGACTCCACTCGCCGAGTCTGAAGAACAACTCGGCGAGTCCCAGTGAATCTTCAAGCTACTCGCCGAGTCTGATCATCCGACTCGGCGAGTCCACGCCATGCAGTCGATCAAACTGCTTCCTGAGATACATATTTTCCGAATATACAACCATAGGACCTTCTGAACCTCTAAGGGGTACTAATACAGGGGTATAAACATTGGGTAACGACACAACAATCCATCTAATCTCCAAATGGGTTTCACAAACCCTAAATCCATGCACACATTCACATCACAGAAATAATCCGAAAGGTTACCTGAATCATGCACCCTCAGTGTCCCCAAGCCTCAAAACGTGATTCCCTTGCTGTCCCATTAGCCAAAACCTTCTCCTTCTTGGACAATAACTTCCTCAAATCACCAATGATCTTCAATCCTTGCTCTAGCCGCTCCAGTCGCCTAGGGTTCCTCCCAATCGATCCAAAGTCGTGAAATGACGGCATAATAACCCTTATATACGACCCAATACTGAACGGCTAGGGTTTCCGCTGAACAGCGTCGACTCGCCGAGTCCATACCTGGACTCGTCGAGTCCAGTCGCGAACCCGCGACCAAATCTGCGACCCTACTCGGCGAGTCTGGCTCCCACTCGCCGAGTCTCCCCTTTAAAACACCCCAAAATTGCAATTTAACAATACTCGAGATTTTGGGCTGTTACAATTCTCCCCCACTAGAATTAGACTTCGCCCTCGAAGTCTCACTCTGAAAATAGCTCTGGCTGCTGCTCCCGCATCTCACGTTTCGGCTTCCCTAGACACCACCGATCTCTTCCGGGGCCGCTACTGAACCAATACCAGCGGTACCTTCTTGTTCCTCAGAACCTTGATATTCCGATCTCCGACGGCCACTGGCCCCTCGACGTAACACAGGCTCGCATCCACCTAATCGTTCTCTAGTAGAACCACTGCTGACTCATCCGCTATACACCTCTTCAATTGCGACACATACCAGTGTCATGGATCCGTCCCAATTCCGTTGACAGCTCCAAACGATAGGCCACCCTTCCTACCTTCGCACCTTCACGAAAAGACCCGACATACCGGGGCCCCCCATTTACCCCTCTTCCTACATCGAAGCACCCCATCAGAAATACGAAGTCGCTGACCTGAATCACATGCTCGTAACGGCGTCTGCCCGCATAACTTCCCTGTTAACTCTAGACGATCACTAACTCTCTTTAACCTGCTGAGTCCACTTTGTCAACTAAAGCACGAACTCTGAACTGCTCATCACTCTCTGCAATCGGAAATTACCCAAGATGCACTCTGCTCCAAATCTCAACGATCACTCAACCCATAAGGGTTAGGAAACCCTGAACCACCGGATCCCCGATCCAAAGCCCACTTTGCCCATTCCGGACCGACTGAGAGATCCGTTCTCCCTCTCAGGTCAACTCTCACAAGTTCCCTCTTGCCATCACATACACATACTGAACTAGTCCCAACACCCGCAGGTGGAAAGACCCGATACACCGATGATATCCTCGAACATCTCCCAAGATGAACCACCACATCCACCCTACACTCTAATCAGATTCACACTGAGAATTTAAAACTTTCTCTCTCCATGCATCCCTTCTGAGCCTCAACAGACATCCCAACCCGGATGGGTTCCTACTTCACTGCCGCAAACACGATGCTCGAAACCATACTTGAAATACTCTAACCATAACTCTGCTCTGCAGCTTTCACTTCCGTGAACTTGCACCCCTTCGGAGTTACACCTTCCTCTTTTTTTTTTCTAAGGAACCCTTTTTGGCCATAATGCCACTCCAACCGGTGCCACGGTGCTCGCCCCAAGCGACACCACCCTTTTTGCGTAACCGCTATCCACATACTCTGGTTCTCATTGCAGGGGCTCTCAATCCCATGCACTCTCTCCACTCATCAAAATCACTGCCTCCGCTAAACAAGATCACTAACCCGGGGCCAGACCTTCCAATGCAATCACACTGCACATACATCATCCGTAAATCTCAAACTAATCTAGCAATACCAACAGAGTCTCCAGTATGACTGGACCGACTCTCACAACACATACTAGCCACTCGAGGCTATATCCCTGTGGGTCCGTACACCCAACTCTGCGAACCCTCAGGTTCTAACTCTGGGAACCTTCCGGTTCCAGCTCTAGAAACATGCACAACATAATCCCGTGGGATTAATGCAGTACAACCCATCTCGTACCTCAATCGTACCAATACTCTGATCACATAACCCCGATTACTTACTCAAGCTTGTTCCCGGCCTTCTCTCAGGCCTCCAAAATCGAATGCCCTAGGTCTGTATCTCGCCCCGCATACCCAACACTCGCTCTCGTCGGCCTATACTTTGCGCTGACAAACACTGCTGAATCCCGGCAGCTAAGCACCCTTACATACTCATCGATCTCCCGGAGAATTTTCTAATTCTCCCCCACTAAAGCACTGACTAACTGCCACCGATCGTCATTAACGACCTTTCAGAACCATCCTGCACAAAGAGAACATTTACCCACTGACTGCTTCCCACAAGCGTAAGCAACCCTCAGCAAAACACATCTCCTCCCTGGTCAATCCGCTCAAAAGAATCCGATCTTTCAATTATCCACTCCACAACTGCAGATGCTACCCGTCATTCAACCCAGTGCCGCATCTCCACTATCAACCCTCACGAACGATGACCAACGGAATTCCCAAGCAATAACCCATAACCAAACCCACAACCTGCCAAAGGTTGAACATCGCATCGAAAACCGCACAAGGCTACCGGTACCAAAACGCCAAACTATAATCATACTAAACCATCAGGGAACAACGAATGCCAAGCGAAAACCTGAAGCACCAATCCATAACAATGCCAAACCCGCGAAACAACGAATACCGCATCGAAATCCACACCAGACACCAGCACAAACGATACGCTACAATCAACGCAAGTTACTCAAGACATCAAGAGAGCATCATACCCGCAGCTGCCTCCGGCACTGCTCCGTCTCCCTCTGCCGCAAGCCGATAAGTACGACCCTGAGTCCTAGGGCTCTGCTCCATCCTGTCCTCCTCCTGAACTCCTCAAGGTGGCCGATGCTAGAGCCTGCACCGGTCCTGCAGGAAACTGTGGACGGTTGACCCTCAAATGTCCAACCTGCCGACACTGATAACAATTCCTGAAATCTCGAATTGGCACTGACTGCCGACAATCCCGTGCACCGTGCCCCTCCTTTCCGCACTTGCGGCATGCACCACTGGGCCAACAAGCTCCGGTGCCATCTCTCTCACACTTCCCACAAGTGTGACCGCTCCGATCCCCCATTCTAACGTCTACGGTCATGGGCCGTTTCGGCGCCGACTGCGACTGCATCGGGGCCTGCCTCATCTCACACAACTGCAACTCAACTTCTAACTCACGCCACATGGCGGCCTCCTGCGATACCATCACGGTCTCGCGCCTCTGCGCAGACACGAACTGTCTGATACCCCCCCCCCCTTGAGCATACTCGGATATCGGGACATCTGAGCCTGCTCCGAAGCGAACTCAGGGCAAAACATCGCCCTCTCAATAAACATCCCGGTGCTCTCAGTCACCGACTCCAAATCCTGCTTCAGCTTAAGGAACTTCCGAGCCAATTTCTCCTTTTCATCCCGCGGAACATAGCGAGTACTGAACATCCCTCTAAATTGATCCCATGAAACTGCAGCCTTCTGCGCATCGGAAAATGACCTCGTGGTCAATCTCCACCAATCCTTCGCCCCGAGCCTCAATAGGTTCAGAGCACACCCCACCCTCTGATCAGCAGGGCATAAATTCGTGGAGAAACACCCCTCCATGCCTGATAACCATCTCATAGCAACAATCGAGTCCTGAACTCCATCGAATGTGGGAGGCTTCGCATAATAGAAGTCCCGATACTGAAGACCCCGACTAGCCCCTTTCTTTGCCGTTGCTACAGCCGCTGTAACCGCCGCGGCAGCCGTCTCTGCGAAAGCCGCATATCGCTCATCCAACTACTTCAATCATAGTGGTCCTGATCGACCCAAACAATTCTGGCGACTCAGCCCGCAACAATGTAGCGACCTCATCACGCAGGATCTCGCGAACCCTCGCATCCCGCTCGCTCGTGCTCGTCCGATCGATAACCGGATAACAAGATAGCCACAAGCATCATCCACTACGAACCATGGTACTCATCCCATGACATCCCTCCTCAACATGCTTCGGTGTATGGTACCTGAACCATAGCACCACTCCTCAATCTGCCCCAATGTATAGCACTCGAATCACAACATCTATCTCAACTGTTCCGATGTATGATGCCCTGACCATAACATCACTCTGTATCCGCTCCGATGTATGGTATTCGAACCATAACATCACTCCTCAATCTGTTCCTTAGGACCTTCAGAATGCCCCCTGTGTCAAGTATGGGTCCTCTGCTTTCAGTAGTACGGGCCCATACTACCTGCCACATCTACCCATACTTTCCACACGGACCATCCCAGAGTTCCTAAGTAGCTGATAAACCTGCTCTTTCACCCATCTCATCGCGCGTGCTCGCTTTCCAGCAAAATCCTCTACTCTACCAGCGCACTCATTTGGCTAGGTTTACTCCCTAGTCCCTTCCGCCATCCTCCCACTTCTTTGCTATCAGCTGCTGAAGAGTTCCTAATGATGCCAGCCCTCTACCTCCTGAGTATCGTCATACTCACTTAGTAGCTGACTCCCATCATCGACAACTCCACAAAGCACAAAGCAAGCAGCATTCGAGCATTGAAGCATACATAGGACTTCCCATCTGTGGTAGCTCCACCTTCTCGGCTCATCCTCGGAAGTACCTCTGTACTCCGTAGCTTTACCCCTTGTGCGTCCTAACTAGATGCTCTCACTCATCACATACACACAAAAGCATAACGCACATATAACAGCAAACCCTAGACTAAGGCATCACAAATCAGGCCACTCTAGTCCTAAGATATGAAATACCCAGTCTGTCTCCAGCATGCAATAATGTCTCATAAAGTGCATAATAGATATGTCATAACACAAAAGTAAGGGTATTTTGGGAAATCACCGTTTGGCTCTGGCTGATTGTACACACTGCTCTTTCTTGCTTTCTCTTTGAACTCTTATTCACTTTAGAAAACCATTTATTTGGAAAACCTTTTCTTACTTCCTCAGTTTGAGTCCAGATTTACCCGTAGGCGCGTCCGAATCCCTCAAACCAAGGCTCTGATACCAATTTATAACACCACGATTTCCAAAAACAAAATTTTTCATTTAAATAATCAATTTAATATTAAAACACTTCTTTAAAATCTTATTCACATTCGAATTACAAAATATAGTTTCATTTTCATTTGAATAGACAACCAGGATCCTCCAAAGCACAACTCTTTTTTCGGTGTGTACAATCGAACCGTTGCCATCTCGCGTTACTGTAAGAACCTGAAACAACATAACATAAACAACGTAAGCATGAAGCTTAGTGAGTTCCCCAATATACCTTACGCACATACGCCTTCCGGCCCGACCTTCCAGTCCATGTGTCTCAGGGGACTTCCGTCCCTGCTGGGTAAACCTTCCGGCCTTACCCACGCCGACCTTCCGGTCCATCACACATTATATCGCCTTCCGGCCCATAACATAATCGCCTTCCGGCCCATAATATAATCGCCTTCCGGCCCATAATATAATCGCCTTCCGGCCCATAACATACATAGCACATATAACATATAACATACCACATATAGCATACATATCACATATCATATCCGACCTTCCGGTCACACAGTCAAACCCTTCCGGGTACAGTATAGTGAGAAGACTCACCTCGCGGACACTGGAAGATAGCAACTCCTGAAATCTCTTGCACTTGATCCTCCGAGCTACAAGCTCCCTGTCTCATCATATATCTCTTTTTAATACTTCTATCTTCCACGTTAACTGACCCTAAGAAATCACACCAGTCAACTCTGGTCAACAGTCCATTGTCAGCTCGACTGGACTCGGCGAGTTCCCTGGCGACTCGGCGAGTCTGGTCGTCCTTCAGTCCTCTAAGATTCCCTTTCTACTCGTCGAGTATCCTCTTTGACTCGACGAGTCACTCCTGGAAGAATCGCGGGGCCACCCCGACTCCACTCGCCGAGTCTGAAGAACAACTCGGCGAGTCCCAGTGAATCTTCAAGCTACTCGCCGAGTCTGATCATCCGACTCGGCGAGTCCACGCCATGCAGTCGATCAAACTGCTTCCTGAGATACATATTTTCCGAATATACAACCATAGGACCTTCTGAACCTCTAAGGGGTACTAATACAGGGGTATAAACATTGGGTAACGACACAACAATCCATCTAATCTCCAAATGGGTTTCACAAACCCTAAATCCATGCACACATTCACATCACAGAAATAATCCGAAAGGTTACCTGAATCATGCACCCTCAGTGTCCCCAAGCCTCAAAACGTGATTCCCTTGCTGTCCCATTAGCCAAAACCTTCTCCTTCTTGGACAATAACTTCCTCAAATCACCAATGATCTTCAATCCTTGCTCTAGCCGCTCCAGTCGCCTAGGGTTCCTCCCAATCGATCCAAAGTCGTGAAATGACGGCATAATAACCCTTATATACGACCCAATACTGAACGGCTAGGGTTTCCGCTGAACAGCGTCGACTCGCCGAGTCCATACCTGGACTCGTCGAGTCCAGTCGCGAACCCGCGACCAAATCTGCGACCCTACTCGGCGAGTCTGGCTCCCACTCGCCGAGTCTCCCCTTTAAAACACCCCAAAATTGCAATTTAACAATACTCGAGATTTTGGGCTGTTACAACAAGCTTGCTCGCTTGCACCCGTTGGAAAATCTAATAGCTTTTCGTTTTTTAGGGAGATTTTGGAAACGGGTACACCATCTTGTTATGTTTTATTAGTTTATATTTTTGACAAATACAATTGCTAATGAAATATAATACTTTGATTCTCATTACTATTTATGAGGGTGTTAATATTATGAGATGCATGTGGCTATTCAAACAAAAACATAATGCATATGGTTCCTCGAGTCGATATAAATCTAGATTGGTAGCTATTGTCAAAGCCAACAACTGGACATTGATTATAGAGAAACATTTAGCACGAATGTCAAACCTATATCCATCAAGCCTCGGGTTTACCAACACATCCATGATCTCCCATGTCTTTTGCCTACATTTAGTGACTAGATGTCAAGAATACATTTTCCACCTATTCCATTACTATCAGTTTTAGTCGCAGTATATCCGATTCATCACTCTTTGTTTTTAAGAAAGTCAAATGTAATACCCTTACTTTTTATCAACCAACATTATCACTTTGGTTGTACAATTGTCATGACCCGTAGTCATGATAACATCTGGCTTTACAAAAAAACCTTTATTAGAGTTTACAGCTCGTTGGTGCTACAAAACATAAACTACATACATAGGGATTTCGTCCAAGAAGTTGACCCATAATCCCTCAGGGAAACATATAACAAAGTTCATGATGGAACAACATAACAACATTCCCGTAGGAATTTCATATATAATTATCCCGATGGAATCATATATTCATATATTCAATGTTTGTTCCCGTAAGAACCACACATTCAATATTCTTGAAGGAATCACATAACAATGTTCCCGTAGGACTCACACATTCAATATTCCATATGGAATCACATAACACTATTCCCATAAGAACCCCATATTCATATTCCCATAGAAATCATATATTCACATACATATTCAATATTCCCGAAGGAATATCTTATGATGTTTCTCCATAGGAAACCTTTGACAAAATCCCACTCTCGAGAACCTGTAACAATAAATCACCTTGTTACAAAGTAATCCCTTTCTCACAAGGCCACATTTATTATATATTCACTATCCTTGATAAGGAGTAACCCCTTCCAGCAAAACCATATATAACCACCTTATCAGAAAGTAAAACGTTTCTTAATGAATTCCTTGCTAAAGAGTAACCCCTCCCAGCAAATCCATATGTAACCACATTATCAGAAAGTAAACCCTTTCTGAACGAATTCCTTTCTAAAGAGTAACCGTTCTCGGCAAACCCATACACAACTCATGACAACTAACTTATCAAAAAGTAAACCATTACTATATGAGTTCCTAGCTAAGGAGTAACCCCTCCGTACAAATCTATACACAACTCATTGTATCCCATTATGGGGACCTTTAAACAATATTCTCGTTAGAACATTATACTGATTTTTCCCTTTCCTCGGGTGAAAGTCGTTTAAATGATATGATAATCACATATATATAGGACAATGACATCACGCCATGTAAACCTCTTGATCGTGTTGTGTCGCGATCCACGTGCCTACCTAAAACATGTTTCTAACATTCTAGCATGTATCTCATATTTGTGACATGTTTGCCTTCATGTCGCGTCATGACTTTTACCATGAATATTATCCCTTACTATGACACGTTCTAGTGACACATTTCCATCACCTTTGTCACACCAAGACACACTTTCATTCGTGTCGTGATTTATCTTTTACCGTGTGTCACATTCTCATGACACATATTCATCACCTAAACATATAGGAGCACAACGACTTTAGTTTGTTGCATCTCACTTATCATTTCCATTTTCTTGACTTTGCTCAACATGATATGTCAAAAACGACCTCTTACACGCTAAATAAGGTATAATCAAATACTAATTTTCGATCGTTACATTGGCGATCTAGCATATATAATCCTCTATATTGATGACATCATCTTGACATCTTTGTCTCAAACACTTTTATCTTGCCATCTATCTCCATTTCTCCATGAGTTGTTTATGATGGACTTGAGAGGCCTTAATTACTTCCTTGTAGTCTCAATCTCTTGGAAACACAATGGTATGTTCTTGTCGCAGATAAAATATGCCAATAATATCTTCGAATGTACATGCATGCTTACACTATCTAAACACCTGTCAATTTGACCACAATCATGGGGCCTCCGACAAACTGGTTAAAAACCTCACATTGTACTGAATTATTGTGGGGGAACTTTAGTACTTAACATTCACATGATTTGATATCTCAATTGGAGTTCAATAAGTTTCTTTGTATATGCACGATCCACGGGAACCATGCGTTAACACACGGAAACATATTTTGTGTTACATCTGAGGCATTTAACATCATGACTAAAATTTCTATGCCTCACCTACCTCCTACATAACAACTTACTCCGACACCAACTTAGGGAGGTGTCACACCCCCAAACCAGAATGGCAGAAACGTTCGGGGGCGGAGAACGTCATGTACAATATCATAACAATGCACAATAGTAAAACAAACAACAAAATCCATTGCATTAATAGAATACTTAATACATGTGTGTTATGTGTATAGTTGTAAGACTCCAAAGATATATCAAAATAAAAGACGAGTCTTGAACATGCTCTGCCTTCTCAAAACCTGGTCCAGTGTACCTGTCTACTGGTGACCTGAGAATACAAGTTATTTTGAAAGAGAGTATCAACATTTAAGTTGGTGAGTTCATAAGTATTTTAGTGTCAAGTGTTTGCATTTGTTTCATGAAAATGTTTGTAAATGTATAGTATAAATGTTTGTAACTGACTAGTGAAAATGTTTGAATACTTCCCAGAAAATCCTATATTTTCTGCTTAAATGAAAAGTAGTCTTCTACCAAGACTCAACTGTTTCGTATGTTCTGTTCTCTTGAAAATAGTGTAAAATGTATGTTTGTACTTGAAATAGTATAAATGTATGTTTCCATATTTGTAAAACTATCTTTACTCGAAAAATAGTATGCATTTCTCATGTGAGAATATCATTGTATGAATGTAATGGAAAAATGAAGGTTTTCAGTAGAATTGTGTAAAACACACTACTGAATGCATTAACTACCTTGTAACCAAACTGGTTAATTTAAGGTTAAAATGTGATTAAAGTTATAACCATGCTTGATTGACTAGTATAAAACACGATGTTCTTCAGACATCGAAACTGATATGACATTTGTCACCCGTAGACCTGCCGGTCCCACTGTAGCTAGCAGCAAGGTGTGGGATGGTCAATCCCGTATAGATCTATACACAAACTCACGCTCTCCATCTAGGAGACTTTGGTTACAAAACGTGACATAACAAGAATATTGCTATGCCATGAAATAGTATCTCACATTTTAGTTATCTTGTTCCTGTTGTAGTATGTAAGTTCCTTTTTGTTCTTGTAAATGAATAGTATACTTTTCAATGAATAATAATAGTATGCATGTATTGATTCATGTATTGTTCCTCTATTCTAGAAAATAGTATGTATTGATCCTCTAAACTATACCTATTATAGTTTACTAGTATGCTTGTTTGAACTGTAACTGATTTGGGGAAAAGACTCATTTGCCCAATGTATGCAACTGGGTTAACTATGTACTTTGAAAATGGAGTTTAATATTCATGTATATATTTAGCAAGTATAACTATGATTTAGCCGACAGTCGGACTAGTGATCCTACACTAAGCCCACAACCAAACAAGGAATAGGAGTCAAGGTATTTAGAAATAGTCCTAAGTCCGTTAAAGCATACTTATATATAAATAAATAAATGAATACGATTTTCATAATAAACAATATTCTAAAATAGTTTAAAAGAGTTTTTGAAATGATTTTAACAACTTATAAAAGCATAAGAAATCCTTTGTTTGATTGTTTTCACATGTAAATGTTAACACAATTCTATTGTGTTCTACTTGTATTCCCCCCGTAAAACATTGAAAAAGCTAAATTGTAGGGGTATGAACTCACCTTAAGTGAGTGATTCGATTGAATGTTTGATATAGGATGCTTGATTCTACTAGTTAGCTCCCAGAAAAAAACAAGTCAAACGAAGTGTTAGAACCGAAATCAAGCAACTGCTTGGAGTTTACGGCTGGCTTCGGTGTTCACGGACGCAAAGGGTTTTTAACCCTTGAAGATTCAAGTGTTTTCGGCTGGACTCAATGTGTGTTTTTGGTGAAATGAAGAAGATATAGGTGTTCATGGCCATAAAATCAAAATGAGTGGTGATTGATTATGAGGAGAAGAACACTAGATGTTCTTAGATATGATCCTGAGGTGTATTGGATGATCTTCGGATGATAAATGAGAGAAAACTTGGGTTTTCGGTTGAAGACTTTGAGAGAAAACGGCTTGAGTTTGTGGCTAGAAATGTAGAAGTGAGTATAAATTCAGTCAAACACATATATTGTGACATCCCCATTTTCACGGCCAAAAAAGACCGATTTTGTTTATGCTTTATGAAAATCAGAGTACCTCTTTTAATAAAAATGTTGCGGAATTTGTTCCTAGTAAAACATGATAAATACGTTATCAAAGCATTTCCGAAGAAAAGTATTTTTATTCATTTTAAAACATTTGGGATGTCATCGTCAATACAGAAACATAAGCATAAACAGAACTTACATTCATTATCACTAGTGATTTATATCTCCTTCATCTCTCAGTGTAATGTGACTTCATAACAACACCTATGATATAAATAAACTGAGTGGGTCAGGTTGGGAAACCTGGTGAGTACATAGGCTTTTCAACCCACAATAATATAATTATTATGTTTAAACAATTAAGAAATCAACCCAATTACCCATCCCCATTATCTTCTTTATTCTTAAAGATCTACCCTAACAATCAACTATTCCTCATTCATTTATTCCTAAGGATCATCCTAAGGAATCGGCACGAAGTCCATCGTTGCCACGGTTTACACAACAGGCACTAAGTTTGCATAGTCGCCAGGGGTTAGGCATCAAGTCTGCATGATCGCCAAGGTTTACACAACGGGCACTAAGTCTACATAGTCGCCAGGGTTTAGGCATCAAGTCTGCATGATCGCCAATGTTTAGGCACCAAATCTGCATGGTCGCCAAGGTTTAGAGTACACCGGGTGAACACATCGTTCACAACACCTACAAGTTGCGATCATATTAGTGTTCTACTGGATTGTCTAGAATAGTCCGTGGTTGTCATCCATACTATGCTGAATGACGGGGCCATCGTTTGGGAAAAGGCTTCTCACATCGTCCACCTCTCACCCTCACCTCGTGGTCTATAACACCTCTCAACTCATCATCAAACTCATATTCCATCTATTCATCTACCCATGTTTTACCCCAGCATTATCGTAGATATAAAATACATATACAGTTTAAATCATTTAAAACATGTATAAAATCGTTCATCCAGCATAGACAACAAGTATTCAGATAATATGCACACAAAGCGCGTAATTTATATAAAATACTTCATATCTATGTGTAAGATGAAAGTAACTATGCACTCACCTGAGAAGGTGGTGAATCAGTACTCGGATAACGCTTCGTTTACTTTAAAATAATTTCCTTCGACGAAACCTAGTATTATTACCACTACATTTTAGTCTAATATTTACCGTGACTAATTATTAGTCTTATTATTATTATTATATAAGCGTTTAAACAATACTTTCCAACCACTATGTACAGACAGGGGCCAGACATAAAACATCGGAGGGCAGGACCATTTTGGCTTATAGCACTTCTGAAATCCAACAACCCTATGCGGCCCTTTAAACCAGATTCCCCATACCGCGAGTAGTTAAAAAGATATTATAACGACACTTATATTATAATAACTTAAATATTTATTATAAGTTCATAATAACAATACTAATTTTTAAATATAAGGTATATTAAAATAGGGTAAGCATAACTTACTTACAAGGGGATTTTAGCTAGGAGTCGGGCTCTGCAGGGGCAGAACTTTGTCGCTGAATCTTTCTAAGAAAGATTCGTGTAGCGCTTCAACGCTCACCTTACTATACTAAAACTACAGAAAGGGAAGTCGAATCACGAGGGACCGAAATGCTCGGGGGATAAGAAGAGAAAGACTCTTGAATCAAGAGAATGGTGCAAGAAATATGAGAGCCCAAGGCTCTTATTTATAGTAATTGAATTTACAAAAACTACCCTCCATAATTACTTAATAACCTTATAGTTATATAAACAACTAAACACCCCTTAATAATACTATTTTAAATAGATTTAACGATATTTGTACTAAACTAATGTCGAAAAAACTCAACATTGGTCTTACAATGACCGCATCGTCGATACCTTTCTAATGATATATACATATGTATATATGTGTACGTATATATGATTTATACTTTATTTTAATACGTAAATATGTTATTATAATTTTTAACTTGTTCATACGAACTCTGTTTTTGACGTTATTTATATCCACGCGTAGGTGGAGACGTACTCTACAACTTTCCTTTAGACACCGTCGGCTAATTTTGACTTTATTTTTAAAACTATATTTTTAACAGGCCGAGACAGGATTGGTTCGTTAAAATCTCATAACTTCTTCATCCGATGTCCCTTTCCATCTGTCTTTTTATCGTTACGTTACTAATAACTAGATCTTCGATTCTTGTTTAGGTTGTGTCGGCTAAAAACCGCTCGATCTAATACTCGAACTTCAGGTTGTACACCGCTAAGCCGAAACTTCGAAAAATCATAACTTCCTCATACGAAGTCAGATTTAGGCGTTCTTTTTATGGACGTTCTCAGGTTAACATATTTTATGACTTTCATTTAAATTACTAAGGATAAAAGTCTCTCTATCATAAATTCACTATTTACGTCTTCCCGGTGCCGTGTCGGTTCCGTCGCGAAACTTCGACGGGTCATAACTTCTTCGTTATAACTCGGATTTCGACACTCTTTATATGTACGGAACCCTTGAGACATATTCTACAACTTGGTTAAGATTATTTATTCTAAATAATCTTTTGTCGAAAAGTCGTTTTCGACCCCTATTATCGCTAAATTGACTAGCCCGGATCTACGGGCGTTACATATATAGGTAGAGTTTGCGGTCCGAGGGAGGTTCACTACCGAAGGCACGTTTGCGGTCTGAGGGAGGTTCACGGCTCGATGGATCGTTTGCGGCCCGAACCGTTTGCGGCTCATGCGAAGGTCCTCGGTCCTAATTGCTCCCCTCATTTAACACACAACTCCTTTGGAATATATACCTATAACTCATTAATCTAACCATAATAGGATAATTAAAGAAATAAGTCTAAATTTTGTTTGATATGTTTGACTTTTACAAGATAGAAATTCCAGGTTGTCATAGGGGGATTGTTGTAACACCTGGAAACCAGAAGGCCAATTAAGGAAAGAAAAACTTCAATCAAGAAGGCAACTTTTCGAGTTCAAGGGTGAGAACTCGACGAATAGGATTGTTGTCATGCGTATTTTTGGAAGACCAAATCGACGAGTTTAAGGGGATCAACTGGACGAGTTGGATAGGGTTTGGGAAACCCTAGATACGGGATTTTGCACCCTATTTAAACACTTTACGACTTAGGGTTTGGCATCATTTCCATCCTCCATTGTCCAAACCTAGATCTCAAAACCCTAATATTATTGTGAGCCATTTTGAGTGTTCTTGTGGGTGTTTGAAGCTTGTGAAGGAAGGAGAAGCTTGAGGATTCAAGAAGAAGCTAGTAGATCCAGAGACTCCATTTCATTCTCTTCATTTCTTGGTAAGAAAGTCTCAAACTTGCTTAGTAACTTCTTAGATCTCCTTATCATCATTTTGTTCGGTTTTTGGTTCAAGAAGCATGACCTTTGGGACTTGGACGTCCGAAGTGAGTATGTCATCAGATATGGAATCATGGAGGGCTTTCATGGCATAAATATGCAAACTTTATGGCCATTGAAGCCCCATACAATCTATAGAATGTCATTTTGGCCTTTTAAGATTCAAAAGGCGATGCATGGAGAGAAATGTGGAAGCTTTACGTGTTCATGTAATGTCTAGGGTCCAGATCTCAGTTTGTACGCTTTAGCTTAGAGTATTGACGGACTGTGGACCAAGATCTAGGTCCTAAAGAGTTTGGGTTTGAGCTAAACCTATTAAGTGAGGGTATTAACGGGTAAAGTTGGAAACTTTACCCTAAAAAGGACATTTTTTAGTGTATATGAGGAGTATGAAGCTTATATCTGAAGAAGTAGGGGCTTAATCCATTAAGATGTAGCAATAGAGTAAGGAACTCGGCGAGTCCAGAGTGGAACTCGACGAGTTGTGTCGATTTGTCCCGATTCTATACAAGGTAGAACTCGACGAGTCTGTGGAGGGACTCGATGAGTTGACTCGTTTTATCATGACTGCGAGTAGCAAGGGGAACTCGACGAGTCAGGAGGATGACTCGACGAGTTGAGTCAAAATAGAGTGTTGTCTTTGACTTTGAATTGGACCAAGGTTGACCCTGTAGGGTTATGAAGTATGGAAAGGGTTGATTAAAGTCCATATTTGGACAAGAGTATGTGAGGGGTAGAATGCTCTTCTACCCAAGTGAGGATATATGGTTAAGTTATGAGAATCCTGGAGTTATCTAATTTGTATGATGATCAGTAGCTCGGGGAGTCGAGAGATCAGCAGTTCGAGGATCTGTCATCTAGCAGCAAGAGGTTTATTTGTGGGATTCTGCGGTCAGCTTGTGAGGTGATTTTCTCATGTAGGAATGGGTCGAAGGTACCAATGCGGCCCGTTTATGTATGTTAGTATGTTCCGGACTAAGGTCTGATGCTGGGAGGTGCCCGAGGAATGTTTGTATGCTTGATGTCTTCGTGATTCTTGCATGTGTTTGTTTTATATGTTTCCGGACTTTGGTCTAATGCCAGGGAAAGCCCGAGGAATGTTCGTATGCTTTCGGATCTTGGTCCAATGCCGGGCGGGGCCCGAGGAAGGTTTATATGTATGTTTCTGAACTACGGTTTGATGTAGGGTGGTACCCAATGAAGGAATGCATGTTTAGTTATACTTGTCATCTTTGTGATACTTGTATGTGCCTGGTAGGGAGGTGAGTTTGGGTGGGGTTCCGTATCTCATCACTAGCTAAGTGTGGACGGGGTTCCATATCTCATCATTACTAGAGTAGGGGCGGGGCACATGATAAGCGAGGCCTTAAGACTAGAAGATATAGTGTTGTGTATGATTCTTTATGTACTAGCATGATTCTATGTTATTGTTTGTATGTGCATAGTGGGTGGGGCCCTAGGACAGGCGGTGCCTGGTAGAAACTGATCTGTACACCGAGCGGGGCATGACGCCAGACTTTTTCCGATGTCGGGCGGGGCCTGAGGAAAGGGCGGGGGCCCAGTTTATGTGATTATGTGTATGGTATGTGGTAGTTTGGGGAGACTCCCTAAGCTTCGTGCTTACAGTTTTCAGTTTTGGTTTTAGGTACTTCCGATAGCAAGGGGAAGAGCCCGGGATAATTGCAGTGCACACACCATTTGTTTAGCCTGGGATGTTTATCCTCTGATATATTTGACAAAAGTTTATGATATTTTTGAGATACGCGATTTATGATTTTGTATGATGTTTGATATCTATGAGTTTTCTTAATGATTAAAAATGAAAATTTGGACCGTATTATTGAGGATGTTTCATGTTGGTATCAGAACCTTGGTTTGAGGGATTCGGCACACTCTCGGGTGTGTCTGAACTTAAACTAAGGACTTTGTATGAAAATTTTCAAAAAGAAATCATTTTTATAAAAAGAACTTTGAAAAGTGAAAAGGATGTTAAAAAGAGAAAAGGGTGTGGTGCATGCAATCTGCTGAGCTCAAGTAAATACTCCCAAATTACCCATACATGTTTATGTTATGATATGTTTATGAGAACTGCATGCTAGGATAGGTCTAAGAATCTTGGAAGGATAACTTATGTGCATGTTATATGTGTATGAGATTTATGAGAACTGCATGCTAGTATAGATTAGTCAGTGATATGATGGCCTGATTAGGATATGCTTGATTATGTTTACTTAACGCTCGAATGTTGCTTGCTTTGTGCTTTTAGGACTCCTACTTATCTTTTACTAACTAGTAAACGAATATGTTAAGTTACAGATTACAAGAACAAAATAATTTAAGAAGGTTAGGTTTAGCTCTATTTCGCAGCTCTTGTTTGAGTCTAATCGTTGTAGGGTAGGACCTCTCATTCGAAAAATTATATGGTCTTAATGATATGTAATGGTATTCGCGAGCTAGTTAGGGGGAGATAGCAGGGACTTCTTATGCAACTGATTATGGAGAGTGGGTTGGTGATTACCCTAGGGCAAGCCTAGGATAAGATTAGCGTGAGAACAATAGTAGCAATAGAAGGGACTTGGTGGAGTCAAGGCAGTTCTTGAGGAAAGTACGGATAGATGTGGAAGGTAGTATGGGCCCGTACCACTGAAAGTAGAGGATCCGTACTTGAATCAAGGAAGGCTAAGATGAACCCAGGGAACTTGTCGTATGTGAGATCCCTCGAGATATGATGAGTATTATGATGTTTGTTATGGTGTGTTTTTCAGTATGGTAACACTACACACTAGACCAGTCGGTAGTTCAGGTGCCGATGAGGGATTAGACTCGGGCTCTGGATTCGGGCAGCTTGATGAGCAGATGAGAGAGTTTATATCATCTGAGATTATGCGTAGTATGGACCATACTCTTGTGATCTTCAGTATGGTCAAGGAGGGCATTTTGGAGATTTTGTACGAGAGGTTGGGTGCGTTCTGCACCGAGATGGCGGCCATGATGGGGGAGCACACGTTGACATTCAGGGAGTTCAGAGCCTGTGGAGATCCACACTATCATGGGGCTAACGACCCCATTGCTAGCATCCGGTGGTTGGCAGATGTCGCCAACGCTTTTCTTTCTAGTCGGTGCCCAAGGGGGACAAGGTCTGACTCGCCTTCTATCTTCTGAAGGACAGAGCACGTGATTGGTGGGAGGAGGTTGGACATGCTATTGGGGATGATGCCGCTTTGGACGTGATGACATGGGGTAACTTCTCAGTCAGGTTCAGGGCCGATTTTGCACCAGTGATTGAGGTGCATCAGTTAGCACGGGAGTTCCAGGATCTCCAGTAGACTACGAAGACGGTGGTGGAGATCACCGCCAAGTTCAGTGAGAGGGCCCTTCTTGTTCCGTAGTGTGTGACGGACGAGGAGATGAAGAAGGCTTGGTACCATGAGATATTGAGGAACATCACTAGACATTTTGTGAGTCGGTCCAGTTGCAAGACGCTGGAGGATATGATCGCTCGATCCAGGGAGAGGGAGATCGACTTAGAGGCAGAGGGTAAGAGGAAGCCAGATGAGGTTAAGACATCTACAGGGTTAGGCAATAGGCCCAAGGTATTAGTTTCTTAATCGAGAGGTCATCAGGACCATAGCCGTTGTGGCAAGTGCGGTAGGACACACGAAGGTGCGTGTAGGAGCGGTAGTGGTGGTGATTCTGGTTGCTTCAAGTGCGGCCATATCGGTCATTATAGCAGGGATTATACTTCTACCACCACCCATGGATCAGACATGGTTTGCTTTCATTGCAGTCAACGGGGCCACAAGAAGGCCCAATGTCCAAGTTTGGCTGCAGCGGGACAGATGATGGTACCTGCCCCTGCAACATTGAGGATCACCGACAGCCGTCAGGGCCGGGCAGAGGCATCTGCAGCGAGGAGCAGAGCTTTCCAGTTAACTACATAGGAGGCACAGACAACTTTTGATGTTACATGTGTGTATCTTTTACTTTCTTATCAGCCTTTATTTATTGTTTTATTTCTATTACCTCGCATCCATATGAGTAATTGTATCATGGGGATCACACTTCCTGCTTATGTTCGGGTGATATTCCATCTGCATACCATGAGTCTTAGAGTAGTATTGTGAGGTCGTCTCCTTATATAGTGGGTTTTTAGGATGCGGTAGCTGTAGCAAGTGTGATTGGAACTCGGGAGGTGTTCCGTTAGTCTTCAAGAGTTTTACTACTTAGTGTTGGTTAGTTTTGGGAACACTAACAGTGGTAAGTGTTAGTCTCCAGTTGATTGATCATTGAATGGGAAGAAGGATTGGGAATCCTTCCAACCTTGTGTGTTGTAAGATGCTAGTTGAATCCAGTTAGGGATAATCTTTCAAGTATCCAGGAACAGAAGTAGATGTGAGAATAGGGTGAGTTCGCATTTCCGCTGGAGAGGAAGACGGCCCAAATGGCTATTTAGGTTGAGGAGTGTGTGAGTTAGGAGTTTGGGAAACCTCCTAATGTTGGGTTCGCGTTTTCTTGGTGCTTGATAGATGGTTTTGGGGAATTAGGTTGGGAATTCCTGTTAGGATGCGAGTTCATTTAAGAGGCCAGGCGCGTGAGTGCTCGACTTTGGGTGTGTTCGGATTGGTAATCAATGGTAAGACCATGGTCAACGGTTGAGACAGCGTGGAAGGTGTTGTAAGACTACAGGATAGTTGTAGCATACACTAGCGGTTAGATAGTGGGGGAAAGTACGGTACGACTGCGGGGCAACCGTAACATTCTTCATATGGTCAGATAGTGTGAAGAAGTGTTTTCAGACTATAGAATAAGCCGTAGCATTCACAGATTCAGTCAGATAAGCTAGGCCTGGGTGGGTCAGATCGTAGGGTCGGGGACAAACCACAACATGATATGAATCAGGAACAGAGAGGTCAATGGGATTCGAGGTAGAGTTGGACTGGAGTAGCCCTATATAGGTGAGACCTGTGGGCAAGGCCACTTAGTAGCATGGTTTGGGTGAGACCCGTGGGCGAGGCCCGTGTGCTTATAGCAATGTAGGTGGGACCTAGCAGAGACCATTGGTTAAGGTATGGGATCGGGGATCCCAAGATTTATAGAGCCAAGAGTGGCAATATGGATAGAGTAGTTTTTGATAGCCGAAGTTTTCTTTGGAAGTAGTTAGGAATGATTGAGAGGGTGTTCTTGAGTTCAGCAACTGGCTGGGAATCTGGTACTCCGGATAGTTGACAGATAGGTTGGGACCAGGGTGGTCTTGATTTGTTCGAAAAGCGGACAAGAGGCAGCATGATGTTCAAGTATAAGTAGTGATGTGAGGAGTAGTTATTGATCGAAGATGCTAAGACACTTATAGTTGGATTAAATAATCTCACAGTAAGTGATTTGACCCTATTGCGCAACTCTCATTTGAGTCTAACCGTTTCGGGGATGAATCTTCTACTCGAAGGATTATCTGAGCCTTCAGTCAAGTATAAGTATTCTACAACTGGTTATGTACAGGGATTTTGTTTCCGATGGTAGCATCAAGATAATCGGGGTGAGAAGTTTTATGGTTGAACAGTTATTCGATGAGGTTTTGGAATGGTAGTTTTTAGAGCATAGACGGTCTGTCAGGGAGACATACCATTATAGACTTCAGATCTTGGAAAGACAAAAGTAGTCTCAGTATGATAGTAAGGATTATCAATCATCGGGATTGGAAGGTCTTGATAGTTGGGTTTAGTTGCCCTGGGAGGGCCATTGATTGCGCGAGATGATGGTTGTTCTCCAGGATGGCGGGTGTTAGTGGTCGTGGGAAACATCTGTCGGTTGAAGGCAGGTAGGTGGTGTAACGACCCAAAAATCGAAGGTAAAAATTTCATTTTTATTATAGTCAAAAAACGGATATCTTTAAATCCAAGTATTCTAAAACATTACTAACTAAAAACATTTATCAGAGTTCATCCCAAAATCACATAATGCAGAAAACACAGGTGTGTGTGCAATGATCAAGTTGAGCCCTTCCATTCCAAAACAGTGATACCTGAAACCATAAACAAAACCGTAAGCATGAAGCTTAGTGAGTTCCCCAGAGCATACCCCACACAGTCCACATAATCACATAATCCATATTAGCTATAAAAGCTACAAAAACCATATAAGTCATGCATACAACATATAGGGATGTCGTGGAAACCCTCCAGGGTCTTACTCTGGGTGCCATGGGAACCCCTACATGGTCTTCACTAACTACCAATCAAACCATACATACAACCATATGAGATAAACATGCGAACATATAAGGATTCCCTGGAAACCCTCCAGGGTCTTACACTGAGTGCCATGGGAACCCCCACATGGTCTTAGCCCAATGCCATGGGAACACCCACATGGTCTTAACTAATGATTCCATGGAAACCCTCCATGGTCTTAAACCCTAGTGCCTCGGGAACCCCCGAGGTCTTTACCTAGGATGTCGTAGAAACCCTCCAAGGTCTTATACCTAGGTGCCCTGGGAACCCCCCCCCCCCCCCCCCCCCCCCCCCGAGGTCTTCCATGCAAGTATCACAAAGACAACTAGCATACCAAATATCACACAATCAACTAGCATACAACATATAACTAATTGCCATGGGAACCCCTGCATGGTCTTCACATAAATACATAATGTATCGATAGCACATTCCTAATAATCATCACAACTAAATAAATGGGCCGGCCTTGGTGCCTTAGACCCATTGGTTTGGTGAGGAGACTTACCTCGAATGCAGAAGCTTCCTGAAAGAAATCCTTAGTTGCTGCCCTATCCACTTCCTTCATCAAGCTGACAATGAGTCACAAAAGCCAGATCCATAAGCTTCTTCTTGATCCCCATCTTTGCATTAAACTCCACCTTCTTGGAAATGCACCAAAAAACTCCAAAATAGACTCCATAAGCTCAAAATGCCACCATGAATGGTTAAGGACGATTTCTAGGGTTTAGAGGGATGGAGGCTGAAGATATTCGGGTTAAGTTATGAGATAAGGAGCTTAAATAGGGTCCAAGAACCAAAAATAAGGTTCTGATCTAACTAGCGTACGCCCAACGTACATATGGTACGCCCAACGTACGATGGGGAACATTCGCGACCATCCTGGTCAGTACGCCCAGTGTACTCCAAGGTATGCCACACGTACTAACTTCTTCACTAGTACGCCTCCGTACACCTTGTGTACACCCCGTGTACTCAGCTAAGCCTGAATACCACGAAACTTCCGAAGGCCATAACTTCTTCGTTATAAGCCCGATTCCGACGATCCTTATATAAACGGAAAGGTAACAAGAATCCCTACACTTCTATGAACTCATACCTTTCAAAGACCTTCCAAAAAATCCATTTTCCACAAAAGCCCAACTAACACTTTACAGAAATACCCCTAGGCTCCAAAACACGAACCGCACACTCGGATCACTTCTAATACATCTACTGCACCCAAATGGGCCTACATCCTATCTTTTCAAAATACCTAATCCTTATGATGACCGATATTTAGGCCACATCCTCAGACTAGGAATCGATTCTAAACACGAAGTTACAGGTGGAAAGTTGCGGGCGTGGCGCGTGAGATGTTCGTGGGGTAGGTGACTGTAGTGGACTTCGAGGACGAAGTCTAGTAAAAGTGGGGAAGATTTGTAACACCTAGAAACCAGAAGGCCAATTAAGGAAAGAAAACCTCCAATCAAGAAGGTAACTCGTCGAGTTCACGGGTGAGAACTCGACGAGTAGGAATGTTGTCACGCGTGTTTTTGGAAGACCAAGTCGATGAGTTGGAGGGGACCAACTCGATGAGTTGGACGGGGTTTGGGAAACCCTAGATTCGGGATTTTACACCCTATTTAAACACTTTATGACTTAAGGTTTGGCCTCATATCCAGTCTCCGTTGTCCAAACCTTAGATCTCAAAACACTAATGTTATTATGAGCCATTTTGAGTGTTCTTGTGGGTGTTTGAAAATTACGAAGGAAGGAGAAACTTGGGGATTCAAGAAGAAGCTAGTAGATCCAGAGACTCCATTTCATTCTCATCATTTCTTGGTAAGCAGGTATCAAACTTGCTTAGTAACTTCTTAGATCTCCTTATTATCATTTTGTTGGGTTTTTGGTTCAAGAAGCATGACCTTTGGGACTTGGACGTCCCAAGTGAGTATGTCATCAGATTTGGAATCATGGAGGGCTTTCATGGAATAAATATGCAAAATTTATGGCCATTGAAGCCCCATACAATCTATAGGATGTCATTTTGGCCTTTTAAGCTCCAAAAGGCCATGCATGGAGAGAAAGGTGGAAGATTTACGTGTTCATGTAATGTCTTGATGGACTGTGGACCAAGATCAAGGTCCTAAAGAGTATTGATGTTCATGTAATGTTCAGTTTGTGCACTTTAGCTTAGAGTATTGATGGACTGTGGACCGAGATCAAGGTCCTAAAGAGTTAGGGTTTGAGCTAAACCCGTTAAGTGAGGGTATTAACGGGTAAAGATGGAAACTTTACCCTAAAAAGGACATTTTCAGTGTATATGAGGAGTATGAAGCTTATATCTGAAGAAGTAGGGGCTTAATCCATTAAGATGTAGCAATAGAGTAAGGAACTCGGCGAGTCCAGAGTGGAACTCGACGAGTTGCGTCGATTTGTCCCAATTCTGTACAAGGTAGAATTCGACGAGTCTGTGGAGGGATTCGACGAGTTGACTCATTTTATCACGACTACGAGTAGCAAGGGGAACTCGACTAGTTGAGTCAAAACAGAGTGTTGACTTTGACTCTGACTTGGACCAAGGTTGACCCTAGAGGGTTATGAAGTATGGAAAGGGTTGATTAAAGTCCATATTTAGACAAGAGTATGTGAGGGGTAGAATGGTCTTTTGCCCCAGTGAGGAAATATGGTTAAGTTATGAGAATCCTGGAGTTATCTAATTTTATGATGATCAGTAGCTCGGGGAGTCGAGAGATCAGCAGTTCGAGGATCTGTCATCTAGCAGCAAGAGGTTTATTCGTGGGATTTTGTGGTTAGCTTGTGAGGTGATTTTCTCATGTAGGAATGGGTCAAAGGTACCAATGGCGGCCCGTTTATGTATGTTATTATGTTCCGGACTAAGGTCTGATGCTGGGAGGTGCCCGAGGAATGTTTGTATGCTTGATGTCTTTGTGATTCTTGCATGTGTTTGTTTTATATGTTTCCAGACTTCGTTCTAATGCCAGGGAAAGCCCGAGGAATGTTCGTATGCTTCCGGATCTCGGTCTGATGTCTGGCGGGGCCCGAGGAAGGTTTATATGTATGTTTCTGAACTACGGTTCGATGTAGGGTGGTACCCAATGAAGGAATGCATGTTTAGTTATACTTGTCATCTTTGTGATACTTGTATGTGCCTGGTAGGGAGGTGAGTGTGGGTGGGGTCTCGTATCTCATCACTAGCTAAGTGTGGACGGGGTTCCATATCTCATGATTACTAGAGTAGGGGCGGGGAACATCATAGGTGAGGCCTTAAGACTAGAAGATATAGTGTTGTGTATGATTATTTATGTACTAGCATGATTATATGTTATTGTTTGTATGTGCATAGCGGGTGGGGCCCGGGGATAGGCGGGGCCTGATAGAAACTGATCTGTATACCGAGCGGGGCATGACGTCGAACTTTTTCCGATGTCAGGCGGGGCCTGATGAAAGGGCGGGGGCCTAGTTCATGTGATTATGTGTATGGTATGTGGTAGTTTGGGGAGACTCCCTAAGCTTCGTGCTTATATTTTTCAGTTTTGGTTTCAGGTACTTCTAGTAGCAAGGGGAAGAGCTTGGGATAATTTTAGTGCACACACCATTTGTTTAGTCTGGGATGTTTATACTTGGATATATTTTACAGAAGTTTATGATATTTTTGTTGGATAAGGTGTCTAAGTCCATAACTATTTCTGTTCAGTACTTGACCCGACCCGGCATGGTCCATTTGGGTTGCATGGTACCATGCAATTGGATAGACTAAATGAGAGAAATAACACTTGGAGATTATAAATATATTATAAGTTCTAATATATTAATAATATTATTTGATTAGTTTGATCAAGAATTAATTTAGAATTAATTAAGTGATCAAAAGATAACTAATTAAATATATGGGTTGATTATGTAAATTATCCATATCTTGTATAGTGGGCTAAGAGGCTCCATGGATTATCAAGTTGGGTTCCACCCATAGGATTCCCCATGGATGCTCCATGGGAGTTACAAACCCATGGGTCATGGAAATGAAGAGTCATGACACATTAGGGTTTACATGGTGTAACCCTAGATGTGTCAACATTATATAAGAGTCCTATTCTCCACCAAAATCGGTTACACATATGAAACAAGAGGGCTAGGCCGATTTTAAGAAGTGTGTATTCTCTCAAAAGTCATTCTAAGAGCATTTGGTGTTGTGTGAAGCATTTGAGGCATCACACTTAGGGTGCTAGGCTCACAAGGTTTCAAGGAACATAAGCAACAACAAGGTAAGTTATTCTATCTTTCATTCAAGTTAAAAATTGTTCCCCATGTATGCTAGATAGGAATATAACCTTGGAATTCAACTTTGCATGATAATTAGACAAACATAGATCCAAGGTTATTAGGGTTGCATGTACACTTAGGAAGTGTTAGAATGCTCAAAACCTATCAGTGGTATCAGAGCCTAGGCTTGTTTGTTTGTTATTTGTGCTAAATAGTTGAAAAAAGTCGATTTTGTGCAATCTGCCTGATGAACTCGCCGAGTCCATGGGGGGACTCTCCGAGTTCATGTGTATCTTCAATCTACTCGTCGAGTAGGTTCGTGCACTCGGCGAGTAGGAGCCTCAGAATGCAGATTTTCGACTTTAGTTCCTGGAAATGGACTAGAAACATTACCCTAAACTGTTTTGGTACTTGAAAACTTGTTTTAGATGGTGTAATGTCTTTGCTAATCCATTTACAACAACTAGTTATCAAAATTACAAAGTTTTAAGTGTAATTTTGATTCATGAAAGTGTTCATATTCATGTTCTTGATCTTATGATGTTTAGATGATCATAAGAATTGTTTGTAACCTATGTGGTAGATTAATTCTTGATCATTATATGTTTTAATGGAGTCCATAACTTGTCCTCAAGTTATGGAAAACCAAAAGTCACTTTGCTTTAAAACCATTAAAAGAACACATGGGCTATAAAAATGAAGAGTCTTCATTTTTAATACCCTAATAAACTCAAAAGTTACAAGAAATGAAAAGTTTTGAAAGTTTACAAAACTTTCCCTCAAGTTTTGGAACAAGTAAAGTCATGTTAAAACTTTAGTTCCAACCCTTAGAATTTTAAAAGTTAAAATTATACCCTTATACTTATAATATTATAAGTTAATAATATATATATTATATATATATATATATATATATATATATATATATATATATATATATATATATATATATATATATATATATATGTATAAGATCAAAGTCGTCTTACCGCTAGTACGCCTCATTCACGAAGCCGGTCTCTAAGGTGGGTATAAGGTTGTTGCCTATAAAATGGCAACTTAATGGGTGTCCACTTTCACCCACCGCTTGCTTGACTGGTGGAGGGTCGTTAGCCGAACGGGTAGGACAAGGACTTATAAATTCTCATTAAAAGTATGATGAATATTATAAAGTAACTAAATGTTTTATTAAATTCCCAATCTTAGTTACTTTAGGAAAAATGTGAATAAGGTGCTAATCCATGAAATTACACTTTAGACTTTGTTTAAGTCGTTGGTGGAGCGTGTGTGGTTAACCGGCACAATAACTTGGACTTAACACTTAAGGTTTATCGTAGTATCGATGGAGCGTGTGTGGTTTACCGTCACATCGATTGAGTGATAAACTTTAAGGGTACCAAGTGATTTGCATGGTTACTTTACACCTCGTTTTGTGATCCTCAGTATCCCAGTCACAAAACTTGGAGGGCACACTCGAGAATTAAACATGCCTTTGAAAAGTTCATTGAATCTCAAAAGAATCTAGGAATTTCTAAGAACCAATCAAAAACCTAATATTTAATATTTCGGTTTTCGTGGTGGAAATTGGTGAATCGTCATTCACCTACCTTTCAAATATGTTATAGCTTGGATTACGACATACCTCTTCTAAGTTATAATATATTGTGATTGGATCCTAGCCTTAATATTACATTTGGGTGTTTTATTAAGGACTCTCTTAATATCTAAACTAATCTTGTCCTCTTCCTTCAGATGTCTTCAAACAATGCTGCTTCTGGCTCTAATCCTAATGGCTCCTTTACCCTTATGAAATTGTGTAGGAAAGTCACTTTTGATGGATCCAACTTCAATGAGTGGATCAGAAACATCAGGATGATTACCTGCTATGAGGACAAAGAATATGTCCTCGATAAGGAGCTTAAGGAGATTGATGAGACCACTACAACTCCTCAGGAGATCGCTGACTTTCAGGCACATGAAAGGGATGCTACCAAAGTGGCATGCATCATGATGGCCACGATGACAGCGGAACTCCAAAAGTCCTATGAGGACTTCTACCCTTTTGAAATGCACCAAGATCTGATGGAAAGATACCATCAAAGTGCACGACAAGAGAGGTATGAAATCATCTGCTCCATGATAACAACCATGATGAAGGATAGGGAATCCGTCACGAGCCACATGCAGAAATTGCAAAGGTATGTGGATCGGTTGCTGAAGCTTAATGTGAACTTCCCTGAGGAGCTTGCAATAGATATCAGTTTGCACTCCTTACCATCGTGCTATGATCAATTCCGCATGACATATCACATGAATAAGGAAGAGGTCACACTCAGCAAACTTCAGGGTCTTTTTAAGACCACATAAACAGGTCTTAAGGGGAAGTCGGTTGTTAACACTCCTACTCCAAACTCCGCTCCGGTTTTGGCAATCGAGAAAAGTTGAGGGAAGAAGAGAAAGAGCTCTTTGAAGGGTAACAAGGCTAGGACCCTTGATGGCTCTTCTTCAAGTGGAACCAAGAAAGGTTTCGTCATTCCTTCTTCTGACCCAAAAGAGGCTGAATGCTTCTATTGCCATGAAAAATCACATTGGAAGCGAAACTGCCCAAAATACCAACAAGATGTGAAGGATGGGAAAGTTAAACCCAACCATGCAGGTATTTACACTATCTTATCTAATAACTCACCCCATTCTAACTCTTGGGTTCTTGATACCGGTTGTGGTATTCATATCTATTCTGATTTGCAGGGACTAAGAAGAAGTGAGAGTGTGGAGCAAGGAAGAATAAACTTAATCATGGGGAATAGGAAAGCTTTACCTGTCACCAAGATTGGAGTTTATTCTTTATCGATAAGTAGTGGGTTTAGTTTAGATTTGAATAAGTGTTGTTATTGAGTAGAAATGGCAAGAAATATTATTTATGAGTCAGCCAGAAGGTTTTGTCAGTACGGAGTACCCTAATAGAGTGTGTAAGCTTGAAAAATCCATTTATGGGTTAAAGCAAGCACCTCACAGATGGAATCTTTACTTTGTTGAGAAAGTCAAGGAATTTGGCTTTTCTTGGAGTGAAGATGAATCTTGTGTATATGTCAAGGCTAGTGGGAGTATAGTTAGCTTTTTGGTATTGTATGTGGATGACATACTACTCATAGGAAATGACATCCCAACTCTACAGGAAGTTAAGTCCTGGCTTGGGAAGTGTTTCTCTATGAAGGACCTAGGAGAAGTTGCCTATATTCTAGGGATAAGGTTCTTGAGAGACTGGAGTAAAAGACTAATTGGACTTAGTCAGAGTACCTACTTGGATAAGGTGCTGAAGAGATTCAGCATGCAGGACTCCAAGAAAGGAGAGTTACCCATCCAGAGTAACACCAGATTGAGTAAGACACAAAGCCCTAGCACTGAGGCTGAGATAGCAGAAATGAGTCAAACACCTTACGCTTCGGCTGTAGGATCGATCATGTATGCTATGACGTGTACTCGACCTGATGTAGCTTTTGCCTTGAGCATGGTTAGCAGGTATCGGGCGAACCCTGGCAAGGCACACTGGACTGCGGTAAAGAATATCCTCAAGTACCTACGGAGGACTAAGGACTGGGTTCTTACCCTCGGTGGGAGTGATGACTTGAGAGTTGTAGGGTATAGTGATGCTAGCTTCCAGACTGATAGGGATAATTTCCGCTCTCAGTCGGGCTGGGTCTTTACCCTAAACGGAGGAGCAATTTCTTGGAAGAGTTCCAAGCAAGAGACAGTGGCAGATTCTACTTGTGAATCAGAGTATATTGCAGCTAGCGAGGCAGCAAAGGAGGCGATATGGCTGAAGAACTTCATTGGAGACCTTGGAGTTGTACCAGCTATTAAAGAGCCAATGGAAATTTTCTGTGATAGTGAAAATGCTGTTGCCTTAGCCAAGGAACCAAGGGATCATGGGAGATCCAGACACATCGATAGAAAATACCATTTTACCAGACATCGAATAGAAGAAGGACTCCTCGTGACAAAGAGGGTATCATCGGATGAAAATCTAGCAGATCCCTTCACGAAGGGACTGACTCGGGTTAAGCATCTCCAGCATGCTCGGAGCATAGGGCTGAAGGATGATATTAGATTTAGTAGTTAGATAACCTCGAAATTTGTAAAGTGTAATTGACATTAGATGATGAATAAAAGGTGTTTTATTTATGAGTAAAGTGTTGCTATCTCTTGTTGATCGTTTCTATATTTCTTTTGCATGTTTTGACTTCCAGAATAATTATGTTTGGTATATCATATTATTCAAACCTCCACAGTCGGTCATATGTCGGAAGTAGGTATGAATCAAGACTGTCATGATTGGTTGCAAAGCTCTAAGGTGTTGGACATGGCTACAAAAATCATGAGTGCTCATAAGTTCTGAGCATTGGACTCAACCCACGCTCACTGGAACCACTTCATGGAATTTATCTCGAGTGATCGTGAGACGGTAATATCATATAAGTCTTCAAACCTAGAGATATGATTTGTTACTTATGAGTTGGTTATGCATTGATTGTACAAAAACGCATTGGTAACTCGATGTTAAAAAACGTGCTTTTGTGTGTAATTCAATGAGTGGTAGAACAAACATATGAGTCGAAGTTTATCTATTCCTTCTTGGATTAGAAGCTGATATTTGGGCCCCTCGATGATTTTGTTTTGACCTATGTACCGGGCCCGGTCAGAACTAAGTTGTTGTGTTCAATTAAGTTCTTTGTCAAACAAATCGGAAATCGGGAAACAAACTGCTGGACAATAAGTAAGACATTGTTCCATGTATTTGTCCGAATGATATCTAGAACACAGGATTATATGATCCATTATCTTAAATGGCATATCATCATCTTCTCAGTTCCGAGAGACCTTGAAAGAGCTACGATTGTCGGTCGGTTCCTGAAGTACTAGAGTTATAGTTATTAGACTTATCCAAGTGAGAGACTGTTGGATAAGGTGTCTAAGTCCATAACTATTTCTGGTCAGTACTTGACCCGACCAGACATGGTCCATTTAGGTTGCATGGCACCATGCAATTGGATAGACTAAATGAGAGAAATAACACTTGGAGATTATAAATATATTATAAGTTCTAATATATTAATAATATTATTTGATTAGTTTGATCAAGAATTAATTTAGAATTAATTAAGTGATCAAAAGATACTAATTAAATATATGGGTTGATTATGTAAATCATCCATATCTTGTATAGTGGGCTAAGAGGCTCCATGGATTATCAAGTTGGGTTCCACCCATAGGATGCCCCATGGATGCTCCATAGGAGTTACAAACCCATGGGTCATGGAAATGAAGAGTCATGACACATTAGGGTTTACATGGTGTAACCCTAGATGTGTCAACACTATATAAGAGTCCTATTCTCCACCAAAATCGGTTACACATATGAAACAAGAGGGCTAGGCCAATTTTAAGAAGTGTGTATTCTCTCAAAAGTCTTTCCAAGAGCATTTGGTGCTGTGTGAAGCATTTGAGGCATCACACTTGGGGTGCTAGGCTCACAAGGTTTCAAGGAACATAAGCAACAACAAGGTAAGTTATTCTATCTTTCATTCAAGTTAAAAATTGTTCCCCATGTATGCTAGATAGGAATATAACCTTGGAATTCAACTTTGCATGATAATTAGACAAACATAGATCCAAGGTTATTAGGGTTGCATGTACACTTAGGAAGTGTTATAATGCTCAAAACCCATCAATTTTTGAGATACACGATTTATGATTTTGTATGATGTTTGATATCTATGGGTTTCTTAATGATTAAAAATGAAAATTTTCGACCGTATTATTGGGGATGTTTCAATTTTCTAGACATTCATCGATCCACTTCTGGATATTGTATTGTTGTAAAAGATAGCTTGTCTTGTGGTCTTCCAAATGAGTGAATAACAACTAAACAATGTCTCGTTCGAATATTAAAGCCTAATATATTGGTTTAGCCAATGCAATCTTCATATTTTCATGACTTCGACACCTTCTCTAAGAACTACATGTTCATCATTGTATTGGAATAGTCGTGTATTATGATAACATTGTGTCATTTACATGATTGATGATCCCATGCAACACCAACAGACAAAACACATCGAGATAGATATATACATTGTCAGAGTCGACAAAGTTGTCAGTTTAATTTGCTTACATCTCCTCACCAAAGGTATATCATCCCTTTTTCATAGAGTTAGTTTGAGCATATGTCAACCTCACGATAAAACTGCAGGGGCATATGATCCCACATACTATCGATATATTGTTGTATTTTAATTTCATTAGACCCATGTTTTACTCTTATTTGTGTAGATGGATGTCCAACCCACTCACTGTATTGTATACATTATATATATATATATATATATATATATATATATATATATATATACACACACACATTATGAAAGTCAAGATGCTTATGAGAAAATACAATTTGTAACAAATATCTAGTAAATTCATTGTTCAAAAGGTCTTATAATGATTCATATTTTATATTATACTACTACTCAAACCACAATCGCATGCGATACAATTTTATTTGATAATGTTACCGTCTCACATCGGTTAGACGTAGTCTAACTTGTCTCTTGATCCATTGGAATCTATTGTCTCTCCTTAATAATTTTTTTAAGATAAAATCTAAGACTCTATAGATCCTAACCACTCATGGTCTCAACACAATGAATCTAATCTCATTCATCCTCGTCTCATATGTGTGTTACCGTCCCACATCAACTACTCTCGAATATTTGTTGAACTATATAGTCTCTCCTTAAGAGCTTCTTTGTAGAAAAACTCTAGGACTCCACATCTATATATTACTCTTTCAATAACAAACTACAAAATATTACTGAACAAATTCCATCAACAAATTGATTTGATTTTCGTTCTAGTTTTTAGCCCAAAATTAAATTAAAAACAAAAACAAAAACAAAAACAAAAAACATTACTTAATTGATATAAGCAAACATCACGAATCCAACCTATGAGTACCTACTTTTCATATACTTACTTGGTGTTTCTACCGGAAACCACCATTACTAGCGGTTGTTGGATGGTCCTACACCCAATTCTACCAGTTTCTTTGCAGACTGAACCTCGTTCCAAACATCAACCAATATTTCTTGTAAAGAGTTAGAGTTCTCATCCCCTACATCCTCCACAACTTTCTTCCGGGTTGACTCGCCATCAATTGTAATCGGAGGAATCCTAAACATTATATGAAAAAATAATTAGTCACGAGGTCTAATATATAAAATTAATCTCGAGACATGTTCTGCAAAATAATTAACCTCTTTTCCTTAGTATTCATTATGTCTACAACCGATTTCTTTTTCATCTTAGCAACTGTAAAAATTGCAAAAGATATCGAGAAATTGAGAATTTAAAATGTTTGTTAAAGAAGTATTAAATATAAATATGTGAGATATTGATACCTTCCTTTAGAAAGGCTACAGGATCCTCATAAGATCTAGTAGGAGAAATCCTATAAAAAATTTGTACAAGTTTGTATAAAGTTAGGAATTTTGGCAACATATGTATGTCTTCCGATGGTAATTCTATTAAATAATTATAGTATTACCGGCCGGACTTGATAATCATTCCATTTATAATCGTAGTTTTGTCAAAGATATCTTCTGCAAAGATTGAGAAGTTAATTTATAACACAAGAAAGTTTACATTGTTATCCGTATTACTCAGTCTTTTATAAAAAAAAATCAGATAAAGATAAAAAATTTGTCTGATAATTTGATAACATAATCTAAAACCCTGAAATTAAAATACAAAATATAAGAATTGGACTTGATATTATTCTGAAATAGTAAATTACTAAGAAAATATATTTGACAGTTATGCGATTTAACCATTAACACTTTACTTTTTCCAATCAAACCATATATGTTTAAGACATTTTTCCAAATTAACCATTTTAACATGGGCTCACCAGTAATAATTGGTTTCCCTAGTAACTTTCCAAATTAACATATTTGAGCTGATATATCCTGTTAAAATGGTTAAAATAGAAAAAAAATATGAAACTTATTTGATTTGAATGAAAAAATAAAGTATAAATGGTTAAACTACAAAATGGTCCAAAATATGGAAAAATTAAATGTGTCCTTAAACAAGAACTATGAAATTATTATTTTTTAATTTACCTCCATAAAAATATTTTCCAGAGAAGTATTTGCTCCTGAGGTATTGGGCATATTCACATTGTGTCTTCTCAAGGTAAGAGATAGATTCCTTCTTCACAATCCTATACAAAATCCTCAAAATAGGATCATATACACCCAAATCTAAACAATGGCTTTCTCAAATTATTTAAAATGTAGCTTATGCTACACAATAAACATTTAAACATCAACAACTAATCAATGTTATTGTGTTATTGTGGTCTTTGTGTAATGATATCTACCAACAACTTTCTCTTTATTCATTATGTAACATCCTGTTTTGGACCGTTCTGTGTTTTGAGGCTTGTGGGCCGTAATCTATGTATGAGAAGGTTTTGAGGCTATAAAGAAAAAAAAATTAGGCCCTTTTTGGATATGGATGAGGTAGGTTGTGTGATAAAAGAGTTCGGGTTGTGCTTTAGAGCCTAAGGGTATTGGTAAAGGCGTTGGTTCAGTCTTTTAAGGGTTTTCGGTTTTCTTAGGGAAGCTTTAAGGCTATGGTGTGTCATTAGAAGTGTCGGTCTTCTCACCACCTTTTCGTGGATATAAGGTTCGTTGGAAACAGACCTAATATGAGGAAGTTATGGCAATTTGAAATATTTGTCAGATTTTGCCCTTAATGGAAAAAGGGTTGCAAGTTAAGTCCCATGCGTGCATGGAGGAGTGCACGTTCCTGGGGTGAGTACGCGTAGCGTAAGCTGGGGGTACGCCCAATGTAATGAGCAGTGTGCCAAACCCTATTTTTTTAGGGTTTGCGCACTATTTAAACATACTTATGAGCTCAAGGCTCTTTCATTTTTCCATCCTCCTTTTTCTTTGAGCCTCTTTTCGAACCCTAATATCCTTTGGTGGCGCTTTTCTTGAGCTTGGTGGTGATTTTGAAGGTCTTTAGTGTTATTTCAGGAGGATGTATCTTGGCGATCAAGCTTGGTGTAGCCTTGGGGTTTTAAATCCATAATCTTCACTCTCTTGGGAAGCTTCAGGAGGTAAAAAGTTCTTACCTTGACCTCTTCTTATGCTAGTTTGAGTTTAGGGCAAGATTAATAGTTTTATGGTGTATTAAGTTCTCCTTGTGAGTTTGAGCCACTCCAGGAGCTTGGAGTGATAGATCTTCTTTCTTCTAATGTTCTTAGTTCCTAAAAATTCTTGCTTGATCTTAAAGAATGGTTCATGCATGTTCTACTTGGATTAGAATGGGTCTTAATGTACTAAGATGATTGTTGGGTCCCATTGAGTCATGCAAATGCATAAAGGTGCCGACTTTATGCAGTAAGAGCTTTATTTTGAGGTTTCCTGATGTTTGGGTGAAAAGTTCTTAAGTGGTTAAGTCAGGAAATCAGTTTTGGATTAAGTTGAGTTACGCCCCGTGTAAGTGATGGTACGCCCATGTAACGTCCCAAAAATTACAATAAATTTAAACTTTTGAAAACATTTATATTTATAATAAAACCTATTAAATCCATTAATTAACCAAAACAGTTAAGTTTCAAGTATTCAAATAGCATTTCAAAATGAAAATATACTTCCAACAATATTAATCTGTTTATACTTCAAAACAACATCGATAAACTAATATTCTTCAAATCCAATATCAAGAGTCTGTGACAAGGACCCAATCTTCAACCGCGCCAGTGTACAGTCAAGCTAAAGCCTCATTCATACCACATGTACCTGTAATAATCATTTTATAAGGGAAAGGGTAAGCACGAAGCTTAGTGAATTCCAACCCAACATAACAATAGAAGTATTACACCCTACTCCTACATTCCATGCCATCAACAAATATGCAAGCATCCATATAATATATAAAAATCAAGATCATACATCTCGTGTCTATTTGGAAACACATCCCAAACAACACCCAAATAAAGACTCGGTATTCAGCCGTCAAATCCACGGACTTGGCGTTTCCGCCTTCGGTGCCCCAGACTTGGCACAATGGCCTTCGGTCAGTCGGCTCGGTGTTCAGCCGTCGAGCCCAAACATATCGACTCGATATTCAGCCGTCGAGCCCAAACATATTATGCATATACATTCCACATAACAAATAAGTACATCAAATATAACTATTGCAACAAGTATTACTTTAACTATCAACCACATAGTTCCTAGTCTCACCCGACCTAACAATAGGCATATAATACCTTAAGGTTATGAAGTGAGGAACTCACCTCGAATAGCAACACTCTCCAAAGTAGGCCGAGACACCCTTTACACCAGGTCAACCTTCACGTTTCCTAATAATAGAAAATAGAGTTAAGTTATGGTCCTTTGATATCTCAAAAGTATAATGACTCATGGGATATTTTTTTTAGATTTTTATATAAAAGTTATGGTCTGTTCAGGACCTGTTTTACCCCCTATTAAACACCTTATTTTTCAAAAATGTTTTACATTGATGAATTTCAGGTCCTTATCATTAAAAGTAGTATTTTCATACCTCTGTACAATTTGTCTACAATTTTTGGCGATTTTTACAAAACTGCCTCGCAAAACAGTTAATTACGGACCAATCTGGGTAAATTGTCGATTTCACCCTAATTAGGGGAACTTCTGGCCTTTAGTCAAAACTAATGAAATGTAAAGGACTCAAAAGATAAACTCTGAGATTTTGTTTCGACTAAAAAGGGTTTTCCATGAGTGATATATGACCTTTCAAAAATCTGGATAGATGGGTCTATTTTTTCAGAAATATAAAACTAGGGTTATGTTTCAATCCACTCAACCCATTAAGTCTCAAGTTCAATTAACATATTCTAGGTCTGTAGAAAATTAGCCCTAGGGCTTATAGGACATTTCCATTCAATGGTCAAAAAATCATACCTAAGTTGTTGAGATTGAAAGCTCCATACAAGCCTTGCACCTAAAACGATTTTGACAACAACCCTAAAATTTCTGTCACAATCGACGACCTATAACTAGAGCTACGGACATTTCAATTAAAATTCCAATGGCTAAAGCTTCAATATTTGTCTTGGAAAGCTTCACTCCAAATTTCTTGATGATCCGACGATTCAGTCTCCGGGGATCATCTGAACACTGGTGAAAGGTCTTCAAAAACGGGAATTCCAAGCCAAATGGATATTAGGTTTAAGTTGTGTTTAAGGGTTCTTAACTTAAGTGGCTGACCAAATTCGGCCCTAAGGCCCCCAATTCAACCCAAAACATTTCCCCTTATGTCCCTAGGTTTGAAACTATAACTCTATTGCCCCTCTTTGCAATATTATGACTTTTAAGTCCTCAAGTCTCAGTCCGGTTCATCATAACTACAACTATCATTGATTTGACATTCAAGTAATTATAATTTCATTTCATACACCTTAATACTTAGTCTTGAAATATATAATTATCTATTGGAATTCAAAGGTTTGAATTTATAACCTGAAATTGTTATTTTTGACTCATGATTATAAGTATTTAAATTAATTTGAAATTAGGGTGTTACAACTCCCCCCCACTTGAATCATACTTCGTCCCCTAAGTCTCTGTCAATGGAAAAAAAACTCTAGATAATGCGCCCACATATTTACCTCTAGCTCCTATGTCCATTTAGAACCCTTATGTTGTTGCTAATGGAGTTTTACTATGTTGATCACCTTGTTGCACAAGGTCTTTGTATTTCTCTAAATGATTGTAATCGTCTTCTCAACATAATTGAGTCGCTTTCCTATATGTATGTCTTCGAGTGGGCCTGCCCGCGTCTCATCCCCTAACACTTCCGAAGTTGCGAAATATGGTAAGTTTTGTAGGTTAATGCCTACTCATCTTCCAGTTCCAAATGATACACCACCTTCCTCACTCGAACAATGATCGTGTATGGACCTATGCACCAAGGCCCTAAGCTCCTTTCCTATGATACCTCATCACCTCTTACCGGTGTGAAACTATAACATGTTATAATCTCCTAACTGGAATTCCAAATCCGGACGTCTCCTTCCATCGTAGCCCTTCTGTCGACTCTGCATGTTTATCAACCGCTTCCAAGACATCTGACTCAACTCATTTTCCGTAAGTATGATGTTTATGCTCCTCGAAACTCGATGACCAATCCCTACCTAACACATAGGTGTCCAATTCTTCTTGCCACACAATAGAACAAATGACGATATGCCAATACACGATTGGAAATCATGCTAAATTGCTTTAAGTACCCATTTCCTCCTAAACCTTTCCTAAATCCGAGACACGAACCAAATGTCCCTTCCAGAGACAACAAAAAAATATCACCCCATGCCTAGGTACGACCTTTCTAATGCAGTGCCTTCTTGTTATCTCCATTTTAGGCACCCAAACCTGGCCATAATATGTCAAATAACCCTGACTATCCTGATCCACAACCGAAATCTCTCTCGAAACCCTCTCGCATTTGCCTCTCTCATCTAGAAACTAACGTCACTTCATGTACCATTTCCCACACCTCCAAAAGAGGAGTAAACGCTTCCATTCAAAGACAACACCCCCAAGGTGGCTCATTATCCAAATTCTAACTAAGAGCATCAACATCTACACTCACTTCATCGGGATAGTAAGGTCTCTCGCCATTGACATCCTAAACCACGTCTAACAATAAACCAAACTCCTTGTGAAACTCCCATAAATCTAAAATTTATGGCCCGCACTTTCCAATATCGACTCTCCAAAGGAAACGATCATTCTTACTTCTTCATACACGAAACCGAGTACTCTCTTTGCAAGGAACTCTTCTACTTCGAAATGAAACAACATCTTAAGCGACACCTCCTCAACATCTCATCAGGGGTAATGGTTCCGACACACAACCGCACATCTCTATCACCCTAGTTGTCTTCCTGATGAACCAACACTTTCAACTACATGAACAAAACATATCATACTCACTGGCTAACAATATCCTATCGATGCATCCAACTCACACTCTTACATCATTCCTCTCTGCATCAGAGGTATAATACCTTGCACCAAACATACACCATGGTACTCTCATCAATTAGTCACCGTACAATCAAACTAACTAGCCTAAACATGCTTTTATAAATATACCAATTTAAGCTCATAACCAACCATTATGAGTCTATAGACATGTAACCATCATTTCACAACATGTAGATTTCCAATTATCATTCCTTCAGTTCACGGCAACACACCATCCTTGTTATCATCCCAACCTGGTCTATTTGGTTCATGACCAACATTTTAATGGGCCTATAGTTATCACACCATCATCCCACTGACCCGAAGGAACCTACCCATCATCTCACCCCCCATGATAGTAGTAACTAAGAACAAATGGAGTATCAACCTCTATAAAACTAGGCAATACTATCTTGTTTTCATCCCACACCTCTAATATCCAAGACCTTATTAGAAATAAAAGTGCAAGGGGACTCTCGCCTCCATTCTAAACCAGGTTCTAACCAAATGCCTAACATAGGAGTCGATGTTGATGACTCAAAATGACAGACGAACACTTACCTAAAACAAGTTGAATCTTTTATAACAATTGAATCCACGACATTCTTGAACATGTAATATGTTGCAACGATACACCACACTTGAACTGAATTATCCATCTCGGATGGTTGTCTGCCTTTTATCTCTTTTGTGCATCAACTGGTGAGACTAAAGATTTCAAAATCTATAGCAGCTGATTCAATCCTTCCTTACCATACTGAAGTTTGTGCACTCCTTGAACTCTTATTATGATGAATAATTCTCCCCCACTTGGAATCCAACGAACCTCTATTGATGCTCCTGGATGGATCCAATCTCAACCTATCTTAATGAGTCACACCATTTGAATTCTAAGTGATCAATATTTTATGGAAACAAATACACCTTCCTCCACACGGAACTTCACTATGCAAAACCCCAAAATCAGACTAATATGCAACCCCCATCCGATGCACGAATGGTATCCCCAACAAATATTCAAGGGATACATCCATGGAACTCTCTAACGACCTGCTCTTTTTCAACCACCTTATATTCTTTTTCACCAAACTTATACTTCGTAATAACTAAATACTCTAGACTGTAACACAACATGCAACTTCGAGCCCTACGATCATAGATGCTGTCATGTTTCGACTAAGGTATCACTCTAAATCGATGGTTCTCCCCTACTTGGGTTCAAACTTGTACTTATTTTTAAAGACAAACAATCCCGACACCAATGCACACATCCAACTATTTCCACTATCACACGTAATTCCTGCATCACTATTGAAATAAATCGGTTGGTAACCTCCCACCAAGGACCTCTAAAGTGCAACCTCGATAACCATAGGTAACCGTCACCATCCTATCATCGACAATATCAACCACAAGGGAATGGATTAGACTTCAAAAAAAATCACGACCCAACTAATCATCAAAGCAAAAAATATAAACGAGTGGCAAAATTCTAGGCTATATAAACCTACCCATGGAACTCCTCGAATGTAGTCACTATTGTTGGATAAGGTGTCTAAGTCCATAACTATTTCGGGCTTGTACTTGACCCGACCCGGCATGGTCCATTTGGGTTGCATGGCACCATGCAATTGGATAGACTAAATGAGAGAAATAACACTTGGAGATTATTAATATATTATAAGTTCTAATATATTAATAATATTATTTGATTAGTTGATCAAAGAATTAATTTGGAATTAATTAAGTGATCAAAGGATAACTAATTAAATATATGGGTTGATTATGTAAATCATCCATATCTTGTATAGTGGGCTAAGAGGCTCCATGGATTATCAAGTTGGGTTCTACCCATAGGATGCTCCATGGATGCTCCATGGGAGTTACAAACCCATGGGTCATGGAAATGAAGAGTCATGACACATTAGGGTTTACATGGTGTAACCCTAGATGTGTCAACACTATATAAGAGTCCCATTCTCCACAAAATTGGCTACACAAGTTGAACACTAAGAAACTAGAGGGCTTGGCCGATTTTGAGAAGTGTGTGTTATCTCAAGAGTCTTTCCAAGAGCATTTGGTGTTGTGTGAAGCATTTGAGGCATCACACTTGGGGTTCTAGGCTCACAAGGTTTCAAGGAACACAAGCAACAACAAGGTAAGTTATTCTATCTATGATTCAAGTTAAAATTGTTCCCCATGTATGCTAGATAGGAATATAACCTTGGAATTCAACTTTGCATGATAATTAGACAAACATAGATCCAAGGTTATTAGGGTTGCATGTACACTTAGGAAGTGTTAGAATGCTCAAAAACCATCAGTGGTATCAGAGCCTAGGCTTGTTTGTTTGTTATTTGTGCTTAAAAGTTGAAGAAAGTCGAAAATTCTGCTGTCTGACTGATGGACTCGGCGAGTCCATGGGGAGGACTCGTCGAGTTCTTGTGTATCTTCAACCTACTCGGCGAGTAGGTTTATGCACTCGGCGAGTAGGGTCGACAGAGTGTAGAATTTCGACTTGAGTTGCTGGAAATGGATTAGAATCATTACCCTAAAATGTTTTGGTACTTGAAAACTTGTTTTAGAAGGTGTAATGTCTTTTCTAACTCATTTACAACAACTAGTTATCAAAATTACAAAGATTAAATGTGATTTTGATTCTTGAAAGTGTTCATATTCATATTCTTGTTCTTATGATGTTTAGATGATCATAGGAATTATTTGAAACCTATGTGGTAGATTAATTCATGATCATAATGTGTTTTAATGGAGTCCATAACATGTCCTCAAGTTATGGAAAACCAAAAGTCTCTTGGATTAAAAACCATTAAAAGAACACAAGAGTTAGGAAAAATGAAAAGTCCTCATTTTATTACTCTATTAAACTCATAAGTTACAAGAAATGAAAAGTTTTGAAAGTTTACAAAACTTGCCCTCAAGTTTTGGAACAAGTAAAGTTAAGTTAAAACTTTAGTTCCAACCCCTAGAATTTTAAAAGTTAAAATTCAACCCTTATACTTATATTATTATGATTTAGTAATTATATATATATGTATAAGAACAAAGTCGTCTTACCGCTAGTACGCCTTATTCACGAAGCCGGTCTATAAGGTGGGTATAAGGTTGTTGCCTATAAAATGGTGACTTAATGGGTGTCAACTCTCACCCACCGCTTGCTTGATCGGTGGAGGGTCGTTAGCCGAACGGGTAAGACAAGGACTTATTAATTCTCATTCAAAGTATGATGAATATTATAAAGTAACTAAATGTTTTATTAAATTCCCAATCTTAGTTACTTTAGGAAAAATGTGAATAAGGTGCTATTCCATGAAATTACACTTTACACTTTGATTAAGTCGTTGGTGGAGCGTGTGTGGTTAACCGACACACTAACTTGGACTTAACAAGGTAGGTAAAGGGTGACTTAGGGTTTATTATAGTATCGATGGAGCGTGTGTGGTTAACCGGCACGTCGATTGAGTGATAAACTTTAAGGGTACCAAGTGATTTGCATGGTTACTTCACACCTCGTTTTGTGATCCTCGGTATCCCAGTCACAAAACTTGGAGGGCACACTCGAGATTGAAACATGCCTTTGAAAAGTTCATTGAATCTCAAAAGAATCTAGGAATTTCTAAGAACCATTCAAAAAACCTAATACTAAAATATTGTGGTTTTCGTGGTGGAATTTGGTGGATCGTCATTCACCTACCTTTCAAATATGATATAGCTTAGATTACGGCATACATCTTCTAAGTTATATTATATTGTGATTGGATCCTAGCCTTAATATTACATTTGGGTGTTTTATTAAGGACTCTCTTATATGTAAACTAATCTTGTCCTCTTTTCTTCAGATGTCTTTCAACAATGCTTCTGGCTCTAATCCTAATGGCTCGTTTACCCTTATGAACTTGTGTGGGAAAGTCACCTTTGATGGATCCAACTTCAATGAGTGGATCAGAAACATCAGGATGATTACCCGCTACAAGGACAAAGAATATGTCCTTGACAAGGAGCTTAAGGAGATTGATGAGTCCACTGCAACTCCTCAGGAGATCGCTGAATTTCGGGCACATGAAAGGGATGCTACGAAAGTGGCTTGCATCATGATGGCCAGGATGACAGCGGAACTCCAAAAGTCTTATGAGGATTTCTACCCTTATGAAATGCACCAAGATTTGATGGAAAGATACCATCAAAGTGCACGACAAGAGAGGTATGAAATCATCTGCTCCATGATAACAACCATGATGAAGGACGGGGAATCCGTCACGAGCCACATGCAGAAAATGCAAAGGTATGTGGATCGTTTGCTGAAGCTTAATGTGAACTTCCCGGAGGATCTTGCAATAGATATTATTTTGCATTCCTTACCATCGTGCTATGATCAATTCCGCATGACATATCACATGAACAAGGAAGAAGTCACCCTCAGCAAACTTCAGGGACTTCTCAAGACCGCAGAATCAGGTCTTAAGGGGAAGTCGGTTGCTATCACTCCTACTCAAAACTCTACTCCGGTTTTGGCAATCGGGAAAAGTCGAGGGAGGAAGAGAAAGAGCTCTTCTAAGGGTACCAAGGTTCGGACCCTTGATGGCTCTTCTTCAAGTGGAACCAAGAAAGGTTTCATTACTCCTTCTTCTGACCCAAAAGAGGCTGAATGCTTCTATTGCCATGAAAAATCTCATTGGAAGCGGAACTGCCCAAAATACCGGCAAGATGTGAAGGATGGGAAAGTTAAACCCAACCATGCAGGTATTTACACTATCATTTCTAATAACTCACCCCATTCTAAATCTTGGGTCCTTGATACCGGGTGTGGTATTCATATTTGTTGTGACTTGCAGGGACTAAGAAGAAGTGAGAATGTGGAGCAAGGAAGAATAAACTTGATCATGGGGAATAGAAAAGCTTTACCTGTTACCAAGATTGGAGTTTATACTTTATCGCTAAGTAGTGGGTTTAGTTTAGATTTGAATAAGTGTTGTTATTCGCCAGGAATGGCAAGAAATATTATTTCCTTTCATGCTTTGTACAAACAAGGGTTTACCTTTTCATTTAATAATGAAGTTGGTTCTATTGATGCTTTCTTTAATAATGTTCTTTATTTTAAAGCATTACCTTGTGATGGTGTGTATGGAGCTGTATCTGTTGTAGATAACTTAGGAAATAATGTTCTGTGTATTGATTCTACTAATAATAACTTGGATAAAGCATCTTTATGGCATTGTCGTCTTGGACATATAAGCAAGAAACGCATAGGCCAACTCCAAAAGGATGGAGTCTTGGAGTCGTTTGACCTAAAGTCAGATGATAGTTACGAATCATGCTTACTTGGAAAAATGACAAAGTCACCCTTCACAGGTTCGTGTGAGAGGGGTGAAGGTTTGTTGGACCTTATACACACGGATGTGTGTGGACCATTCAAACATGCCACAAGGGATGCTAATCGTTATTTTGACTTTTACTGATGATTATAGTAGATATGGATATGTCTACTTGATCAAGCATAAGTCAGAGACTTTCGAGAGGTTTAAGGAATTTAAACAGGAAGTCGAGAATCAATTGGGCAGGAACATTAAGATGCTTCGATCCGATCGTGGTGGTGAGTATCTTAGTTCAGAGTTCCTCGACTATCTAAGGGAATGTGGGATAGTCTCACAATTGACACCTCCCAGAACACCACAGTTGAATGGTGTGGCTGAGAGGCGTAATCGAACCTTGTTGGATATGGTTCGTTCCATGATGAGTCGAGCTACGCTACCAATCTCATTCTGGGGGTATGCCTTAGAGACTGCCGCCCATATTCTTAATCTAGTCCCTACAAAGAAAGTTGCCAAAACTCCTCATGAGATGTGGACTGGTAAAGTACCTAAACTCGACCACATCAAGATTTGGGGTTGCGAGGCTTTCGTGAGACGCGAGACTCATGATAAGCTCGAACCTCGAAGCGAGAGGTGTATTTTCATCGGTTACCCACAGCGATCCTTTGGTTACCTCTTCTACAGACCTAGTGACAATGTGGTCTTTGTAGCAAGAAGAGGAGTCTTTCGAGAAAGAGAGTTTCTAAGACAAGGAGACAGTGGGAGGCAAATTGATCTTGAAGAAATTCAAGAATCAAGCGGTGAAGGAACTTCAAACTCTAGCCCTCAACTTGAGGAGGAAACTCCTGTTGAGCCAATTGACAAATCTGTACCTCTGAGATGTTCCACGAGAGTTAGGAGTGCACCTGAGCATTACTATGGATTCCATATTACTGCAGAAGGTGAGACACTTATTAGTGATGAGACACTAGTAAGTCAAGATGACCCTAACAGCTACGAGGAAGCCATGGCAGGCCCCGAGTCTGCTAAATGGAAAGAGGCTATGGATAGCGAGATACAATCCATGTATGACAATCAAGTTTGGAACTTGGTTGAAAATGTACCAGGTCGTAAGACAGTAGGGTGCAAATGGGTCTTCAAGAAGAAGACCGACATGGATGGTAAAGTACACACTTATAAGGCTAGACTGGTTGCAAAGGGCTTCTCTCAAATTCCTGGAGTGGACTATGATGAGACCTTTTCTCCGGTAGCCAAGATTAAGTCTATTCGGGTTCTGTTAGCCATAGCTGCATTTCATGATTATGAAATATGGCAGATGGATGTCAAAACCGCTTTCCTTAATGGAAAGTTGGCTGAAGATGTTTACATGAGTCAGCCAGAGGGTTTTGTCAGCAACGAGTACCCTA